>NC_071579.1:32544250-32844250 GCF_024509145.1 Vidua macroura
TGAGGAGTGCGAGCTAATGAATTATTCAAAGTAAATTAAGAGACCGAGGGAGTTCTCTTCCTG
Source organism: Vidua macroura (assembly GCF_024509145.1). NCBI lineage: Eukaryota > Metazoa > Chordata > Aves > Passeriformes > Viduidae > Vidua > Vidua macroura. The sequence continues at coordinate 32,544,314 of NC_071579.1, forward strand.
TCTCACACTAATACACAGTTCATTAACAGAGATTTTCACCTGTGACAGTCACAGGTACCTCACAGGCTGAATTTCTGTGCTCACCTGAAATGGATTCTGTCTCTGTCCGTGGGAGTGTCAAAGCCCGAGTTTTACTCGGAGAGATTTCATTAGCAGTGACAGTCAGTAAATTGGATCCCCAAGATGTGGGACATCTTCATTAAACCTGGCTAGGCAGATTCCCATCACCCTGGGAACACCCCACTGAGCCTGGCAGGACCCACGAGGATCTGCCACCCACCCCAGGCCCCCTGGGGCATGGTCTGAAACCTCCTGAAAGCTTCCAGCAAACACGGAGAAAGCTCAGCCAGTTCCACCACCTCCCACTGCCCCAGGCTGCTCCCAGCCCAGTGTCCAGCCCGGCCTGGGACACTGCCAGGGATCCAGGGGCAGCCCCAGCTGCTCCGGGCACCCTGTGCTTGAATCCTTGGTGCAGTTTATTGTATGGACGGTGTCTGTTTTCTCTTTGGACCTTTCTGTTTCCAGTGTGTGTTGTGTGAACTCTGGGACACTCGGTAGTTTGGGAAGTTAAAGCAAATTAATCACTCCTGGCGTGGGCTGCATCCCAATCAGCGTGAGCCAGCAGCCCTGCTCTGGCAGGGACTCCCACGGGCCAGCGAGCTGCTCCCGGGGATATCGACCTGCCCCGCTCCTCTCCCTGCTAATTGCTGCCAGCACAGTCCCCTGCCATCAGCAGGGACCTGCCTCGCTGCCAGCTCGTCCGGGATGGAGCAGCAATGCATCGCCCACGGGTACAAAGGCAGCGTTTTCCTGCTGCTGACAGAAATCACTGCTTCTCAAAAGTCCTGACGTTCACAATCTGCAGATAAAATTGACTATTAAATTGAACTGCTTACTTACAGCACAGATTTATGGGTTTATGAGCAGAGGACACGGGAGTAAATTGTTTCCTAAATAAGTGTGGGGAAAGGCACAGCAATGCTCTGTGTTGGCTGCTTGGCCCCTCGAGGAGCTGGAATCAGCTCAGCTGCCCTCTGCAGCCCTGTGCCACAAGGGTGACAATGACAAGGCAGAGGTCAAGCGTCCCTTGAACAGGTTTTGCATTTTTTTCCACACCTGCAGCCCACATTAGAATATTCTCAATCCCATCCCTACAGCTTTCATTTGGGTCACTAAAGAAATCAGATTTTTAGCATTAAAATCAAATAACAATTTAATGTATTCTAAAGAACAGAATTAATTGCACACTGACATCCACTAACGCTCAGAAACAAAGTTCTGGATCCAGGAAATCCTCAAAAGAGCCCATGGTTGTTCTCTGCTGTGATGCCAGTGGTGCTGGGGGGATGCTGGGCTTCAGGACAGCCCTGCACCCTTCTGGCCTGGGAAAAAAGGAATTTCTCTCTTCCCTCTGCCCAAGAAACCCCTTTCTGACATCATCCAGCTCAACAAAGGGCCTCGAGGTACCTTCTGCAGAGGCAGCCAGCCTCGAGAGATGTGGAGCCCTGCACTGCTTTGGGAGCTGATTCCAGCAGTTAATTGCCTCTAAAACCCTCGCTTCACAGTTAAGTTGGAATTGTTCAGTTTCAGCTTTTAGTCATTAGTTTGCATTATGGGTTTTTTGCCAAGATTGGATTTTCAGAGTTTTTTTGACATTAAAACATTCTCCAGCACAATGAGGGTGCCTAATGCCGTTCTGCCAAACTAATTAGCCAGAGCTCCTGAAGCTTCTCCCTGTAAACATTTTTTATTTTCCATATAATATTTCTCTCCCTCCTCTGCCCCTTTCTGCTCTGCCAGCAGCTTTGGGAAAACAGGTCCCAGCACGTTTCCATATCAGCAAAGCTTTTGGATTCTCCTGCATGCCCAGCTGTGCACACCTCTGGATCCTGGCCCTGGGGCTTTGCTGTGGTGTCGAGTTAGGACCAACATAAAGTCTGGTTTTAAAATAGACCCAGCTTATTGGGATGTCCCTTTGAGCAGCTTCCCTCTTCCTTATCTCCCATTCCTCTCATCCCTGTGTCAGCAGGAATTTCCCCATGGAAAGGGTGCTCAGGCCTTGGCACAGCTGCCCAGGGAGGTGTCCAAGGAAGAGTCCTTTCCTGGGGACTGGAAGAAATGGGACAGGAGGGATTTTATTCTCTTTTAGTGGAATGCTTGAGCTCCTTGGAAGGTACCTACAAGGACAGTTCAGCAGATAAAGTGAACATTTCGGTTTGCAAACTTGAAATAGAAAAACATCTCCATGCCATCCTCATGGAGACTGCAAGCTGAGTTTCCAAGAGCAGAGAGAGAGGAAATGAGGGAGTAACCAAGGGGATCCAGAAGGATCCAGAACCTGCCTGCAGGGCAAAAGTGTGGGATAATAGGAATATTCAAAGGGGAACAAAAAAAATTGAAAAAAAAAAGGAGGAATTTCATGAGCTTTACCTAAAAAATGCATTCACAGCCATATTCATGAAACCATCCTTTGAGAACAGATGGTCGATAACCTAAATAATTTTTAGTTTAGGCTCCAGTTTTGCAAGAAATCTGAAATATTCTGTTTCTGTACAAGTCTTGCCCTGGAAAGAGAAGCTGATTAAATCAGCGTGGAAATAAGTTTTAGGGGATCTTGCCAGGACCCTTTTCTGCAGGACTTGGCAGCAACGTGAGGCGCCCCAGCCCCAGCATCGTGGAAAGCCAAGAGCTGTGGCCCATTTCTGTAACAGATCCACTGCAAGAGGGAAGTGCCACAGCTCTGCCCGAGCCTCTGAGACTCCGTTTTCCTAAAAATATCACTTCCTGGGGAAAACGGAGCACCTGTGTAAGATGCACCCTTAAACATTGCCTTTTTGGGTCCCCAAACCCACACACTCAGAATAGACATTGCAACACGGAGCCACGTTTGCAGCCCAAGTTCTGCTGCAGTCAAAGATGATCCCTAAACCACCTAAATCTTCATTTCCTTCTGCATCACACCACCAGGTCCAGCAGATCTTTATGTGGAGCAAAGGCTTTTGTTATTTATAACCACTTTCAGACCATTTTTCAGTATGGATTTGAACTTACACCAACAAGGATGATAAAATTACCTTCCTTCTTAAATAATCAAGCCAGTCTACTAATGTAAAATTAATGGCATGGAATGAAAACGTTGGGCAGTTTCAAAATAAATTAAGTGTGGATGCAGGTTACCTTTAATCAAGCTGTCATGCAAATTAGCAGCCTCACTCAGTGAGGACTATTTAAAGAATTTCTTAGCTGGTGAAAATTTTTTTGGAACCACCACAGGAGCAGTCTCTGTTTTGTTGAGGCACAGGAATGTTAAAAAGCTCCCCCAGAACAGGGTCAGAATGTCGATCCCACAGAGCTTTGCTGAGAGGGAAGCACCACATCAGGGGCTGGGGGCAGCCTGAGCCAACATTCCCAGAAAATCATGGAATCTGGGATTCTACACACAGCTGCCAGAACAAAACATGCAACCGAAAACAAAACAAAACAAAAGGAAAAAGTAAAAGCAAACAAAGCAATGAAAAATACCAAACCAAAACAAAACCAGCCCAAACAAACAAAACAATTCTATAAACACAGAATTCTTACCAGGAGAAATTCACAGACTCCCAGAGTGGTGTGGGTTGGCAGGGACTTTAAATCTCATCTGCTTCCAAACCCCAAGGCATGGCAGGGACACCTCCCCCTGTCCCAGGAGCTCCCAGCCCCAGTGTCCAGCCTGGCCTGGGACATTCCAGGGATCCAGGGGCAGCCCCAGCTGCTCTGGCAATTCCAGCCCAGCCCCATTTCTCTTGCACACCCAACCTCTTTCCCAGCAGAGGTGCCTTGGCTCCTGTAACTGGTCTGCTCTGAAGTGATGAAACGCGTTTCCTCCCCACACCTGGCAGTGGTTATTGCCTGGTTCTGCCCCTGGCATGTCTGACCCGCTGCCCTCGATGATCCTGTCACCAGGTACGGGGTGGCAGCGCCCCGTGGCTGGAGGGCACAGAGCTCCTGAGGTTCATTCCACGGGCTCAGGGGTCCCTCGGGGACAGCTCAGGCTCCCGTGCAGGCTTTGATGGGTTCCAGCGCAGCCCAAGTGGTGCTAGAACAATGGACAGCTCAGGATGCCTGGGCTCTGCCCACACGGCTCCCTCGGCCACCTGCGCTGTGGCCCTGTGGCCCCTGTCCCCAGCAGTGCCCCCTGCCCTCCCTCCCTTCCGTCTCTCCCAGCCCGAGGGGGCTGCAGGGAGGCTCCTGCTGCCCGCAGGACACCATTCCAGCTGGGAGCACAGCCCGACCCTGAGCTCTGCTGTGTGCTTGGGCCTTCATCCCAGCACTCCTGCTGCCTCCTGCTCTTTTCCACCAGCCCACCAAAGGGAACGGCAGAGGAGATGATTTCCTGTAACCAAATTTATTTTTAATTCCACTGTGATGGTTCTGGGCTGGCTGCCTTGAAAAGCTTGATTGCTGTGAATTTCATCCACTTTTTTGATTCTGTGACTTTTCATGTTTTATACATGTCCAAATCCATTTTCCTTTTACAAGATGAGCTGAGGGAGGGCTCAGAAGGAATATTGTTTTGAGGTATTAATGCAAATTAAAAAGTGGAATAGAAGGTTAAGGATGACTCAGTGCATTTCTCCATCTCTGTGGGTTGAGGTGGCTGTGACTCAGGGCAGAGCCAGGCCAGGAGCCAAGAATCCAGAACTGGCTGTGGGAAGGGGATGCTCAGAAGGTGTCCATGGAGCCCCAAAGGTGTTGGGTAGTCGATCTGGTCAGTACAGCTCCAAGAAATCATGAGGAGAATCCAGCACCCCGCTGAGAACAGCTCAGGGTAGATATTCTGGGGTGATGCTTGGAACTGTAGGGTGCAGAAACCAAACCCACGCCGAAGAAACCAAAGCTGGGGGAGGTCACTAAACCTGAGTTTGTGTGAAACCCAGGGAATCAGAGCCCGACTCTTCTTTGGGTTGAAGAATTTCTTCCTAATATCCAATGTAAATCTGCCCTCCTTCAGCCCCAAGCCGTTCCCCTGCTCCTGTAGGATGCCCTGGGATCCTCTCTGCCCCCAGCCCCAGCCCTGAGCTCTCCCCTCTCACTGGGGCCATCAGCCAAGTTCCCCTGCTGCCCATCCACCGCCTCCTCCCAGCTGGGCTGCAAGAGGCATTTTCACTTCTGGCTCCCCGGGGAGGCTCAGCCCAAGGTGTTCCCCAGCCTGGGGCCACCTGCAGTGCCCCAAATGACCTCATCACCCACATTTAATTTGCTGCCTGTGGTTTGTGCTCAGCGCTTGCACCTTCACGCTGCCAGAAATGTAACACCAAGGGGGTTTATGCAGGTTAAAAAAAAAAAAATCACAAACTAAATACGATAATTAAATTAATTTTAAACTAATTTCTGACCATGTGCAGGACTCTATACCAAAAAAAAAAAAAAAAAAAAAAAAAAAAAAGAAAAAAAAAAAAAGAAATAAAAAGAGCTGTGACAAAAGCTATATTTTGCTCTCTCTTCCTCTGCTCTTTAATAGTCTCTGAATGAAAAGTCTAGTACAATTTTCTAGTCCACTTGCTCCAGCCAGGGGGAAAACTGCTCGTTATAATTAGGCCACTTTCGTAACAGATTTCCTGCTGCCCCTCCTCCCGTGGATGTGGCCAAGGCTCTGCACCTGGGAACTGGAGCCTGCTTCCCCCAGCACAGTCCCTGCCCACCCCCTCCTCCCCTGGCCACAGCTCACAGACACAGCAGCAAAGCCTGCAGAGAAACTGCAGGGAGAAGTCTCTCCAAGAGAGGTTTGGGTTGGAAAGAGCTCCGAGCACCCAGCCACCACCTTGCTGAGCCCAGTGTGGGAACCCAGCACACCCCTCTGGCTGCCCTGGCTGGCTCCAGACCCTGGCAGGGGGCTCAGAGACCCTGGCACAAAGTCAAAAACACCTGTGGCTTCCATTTTAGCCCGTGGAAAAAGCTGCCAACTCTGTGTGAGGAATTACAAGCCACAAGGGTTTGAGCAGTGTGATATTTGAATTAACACAGGGTGGAAAAGTAGAATTTTGGGGTTTTTAGAATGGGATTCAAGGGGGTACAAGATGGAGGGATTTGGGCATGTCCTGGCCTTCTTCTCCTTCTCCTTGCCCTCCATGTCTTGCTGTGCTGGTGACACTTTTCTGTTGGTTTCAGGCACAGACACACTGTCCAACATCAATGACAGACATTGGCACATTATTGTAACCACGGCACACGGAGTTTTTGGTATAAAATGTGAACACTGCCCTGAGGGCAGACAGAATGCCATGGCCGAGCTGCTGGGCAGAGCTCAGCAGGGCAGAGAGAGAATGTTCTAGATAAGGGAAAATAAACAACCTTGAGAAGCCGACCCTGCACATTCAGACTCCTTCCTTGGCTGTGTGGGCTGGGAAATGAGGACTTTTACATTCTTGGGGTCACCTGGACACCCGGGCCCCGAGACAGCCCAGCACAGCCCGTTAACGAGGACTGCACTCTCTGCTTCAGCCCCGCCTTTCTGGAGCCCCACCTGTGCCCTGTGAGCACAGTCCAGCAGCAGAGGAAGGCCACCCAGCCAGGCTGGGCCAGTGCCATGGACCCAGGAGATGCTCCGTGGACACCAGGTCTCCCGGGGGAGACTTGGCAGGTCCAGGGCTGGAAAAGCAGAAGCGGAAACTCAGGAGGCTTTGGCCATGCCAATTCTCCGCTGGGAAGGGCTGAGACAAGAACTGGGGCTCCAAAGGGCAGTTCCAGCTCCCTTTGCAGCACAGCCCTGCCCCCCAGCAGCCACAGCAGCCTCTGCCCACGGGGGTTTGGGCAGGGAGGCTCTGATCCGATGGCAGATGGCATCAGGGATAATGTGCAGCTTGTGCTGAGCTCTGTCACCGGCTCCACCCCCTGTGCCACTCACCCAGGTACCAGCTCTGACCTGGCCATCCTGCACTCACAGCTCCATTTGAATCCAAGTGACACCACAGCCACTGCAGGCCAAGCTGGGGCCAAACCTTCCCAGGGAGCAGCAGCAGCCGTGGGGAGAGGGAGAAGAGACCGAGCTCAGTCCCACATTCCCCACTGCCCTTCCCTGAGGGTCCTGAACCAGCTCATTCCCACTGGGATCAGGGACAGCCCTTGGAGTGCCCCATTCCCACCGGGATCAGGGACAGCCCTCAGCAGTGCCCCATTCCCACTGGGATCAGGGACAGCCCTGGAGTGCCCCATTCCCACTGGGATCAGGGACAGCCCTTGGAGTGCCCCATTCCCACCGGGATCAGGGACAGCCCTTGGAGTGCCCCATTCCCACCGGGATCAGGGACAGCCCTTGGAGTGCCCCATTCCCACCGGGATCAGGGACAGCCCTTGGAGTGCCCCATTCCCACCGGGATCAGGGACAGCCCTCAGCAGTGCCCCATTCCCACTGGGATCAGGGACAGCCCTCAGCAGTGCCCCATTCCCACTGGGATCAGGGACAGCCCTGGAGTGCCCCATTCCCACTGGGATCAGGGACAGCCCTTGGAGTGCCCCATTCCCTCTGGGATCAGGGACAGCCCTTGGAGTGCCCCATTCCCACCGGGATCAGGGACAGCCCTTGGAGTGCCCCATTCCCACTGGGATCAGGGACAGCCAGCCCTCAGCAGTGCCCCATTCCCAGTGGGATCAGGGACAGCTCCACACCCTGCTCCCACAGCCCTGCCCCTGCCCTGGCTCACCCCCCACATGCCTGGGGCAGGGCTCCAGCTCCCGAGAAGAGCCCACGGGGATCACTGGGGGATCATTCCCGGCTCCCAGGAGCTCCCCAGAGGAGCAGAAGCAGCAGCCCCATTCCAGCACCACTGTTCAGCTCCGTGGGCTGCCTGGCCCGGGGCAGCAGTGCCCCAAACCCCCGAGATCCTTCCCCTGGGACATCAGCTGCACTCAGCTGCACTCAGCTCACACACGGTGACAAGGAGAAAGTCATTAAGTCTCTGTTTTCTCCTCAGCAAAACAGCCCTTTGGAACAAATCCCAGTTTTCATCCCTTACTGACTCCTTGTTTTGTTAGCTCCTCTGCAGAACAGCTGAAACATTCACCATCATTTAAAATGATAAATTATTTTAATTTGTGCTGGATTTATTTATTATTGCCGCGCAGACAAGAGGCAAGTGCCATAATGTGCTTGTTTAATAATTGGCAGGGACTGGGAAGAGGAAATTCTTATGCAAACAACAACTTCATTTACTGGGGGTGTGCACAGGAGCCTGCACGTCCCACAGTCACATTTCAGGAATGAAACCCCACGGAGCCAAAGGATTTACGACCCCAAATTGCACCAGAATATCAAGAGTATGGAAGTCAAGAAATGGACCTTTTGAAATCATAAAGGAAAGAAGGGGACTGTTATATTTATTACACTCTGCACAGACACTGGTGCCTGTGTTCACAGCCACACCCAGCCCTGGGCAGGCACTGGGATGCACAGAGTATCTCAAAATTCCAATTGCTGCATGAACTCATTGTCCACCTGCTCTCTTCCCGCTGCAGAACTCCTTTCAAATGCTCAGTTCTCAGTAACACAAATGACAATGGATGGGTGGATGTCTGACAGACGTGTCACTCCTTAGGCAGAGGCTCTCAGCTACAAAGGATGGCTCTTCTTGGAAAAGAAGGCAAAACTGGTAAATCCCAATCTCCAAAAGTCACTGGACCCTCAGTAATTTAAATATTAATTAGGCACCCACATCCTCTTGAGGAGCTGATCAGTTTTGGTTGCAGAGTTTGCTTGGCAGAGGTGCTTCAGCCCCACAGGCTCCCCAGCCATTCCCACCTGAGAACTGGGTGTTCCCAGGACCTGGGGATCCGTGGGATTCACAGCTCAGGAAGGACTGCCAAGGAGCTCCCAGGAGAAATCCATGGTGCTGACCTTAACGCTGTAGTTTTGTTTTGAGCCCCTGGAGCCTGAGGAAGCCGAAGCAGGAGCTGGTCCCAGGCAGGTTTTGTCTGGCCAGGCCCCCCTGACCCACGGCAGGGCAGTGCTGGGAGTGGGGAAGGCCAGTGTGGAAACGGGAACGTTTGCCAGCCAGAGGAGCAGGAGGGGTGGGTTTGGCTGCTGCTGCTCCGGCTTCTGCCAGCACGGCTCCCCCCACAGCTGGGACCCCTGAAGGGCCCTGGTTTAGAAAACCCACGTTAGGTGTGCATGTCCCCCTGAGCCACCAGCATTGCCAGGAGCAGAGCCGCCGTGGGGAACAAGGAGAACCCCCCGTGTTCCGCCGGGAGCCAGGGAGGCGCCTCCCGGCTGGGAAAGCCGTGCTCAGCAGGCAGGGAGAGCTCCGACCCCCGGCAGCTCCAGGGAGCCACCCGAGCCCCGAGGAGCAGCCAGGCTGCACAGGGCAGCCGCTCCTGGCACTGCCCCGGGCACACGGCCGGCCGCTGGCCACTCTGGGGACACGGGGTCACTGCCAGCAGGATACAGGGGGGACACGGGGTCACTGCCTGCAGGATACAGGGGGACACGGGGTCACTGCCTGCAGGACACAGGGGGACACGGGGTCACTGCCTGCAGGACACAGGGGGACACGGGGTCACTGCCTGCAGGACACAGAGGGGACACAGAGTCACACTGCCTGCAGGACACAGGGGGACACGGGGTCACTGCCTGCAGGGCACAGAGGGGACACGGGGTCACTGCCTGCAGGACACAGAGGGGACACGGGGTCACTGCCTGCAGGGCACAGAGGGGACACGGGGTCACTGCCTGCAGGGCACAGAGGGGACACGGGGTCACTGCCTGCAGGGCACAGAGGGGACACGGGGTCACTGCCTGCAGGACACAGAGGGGACACGGGGTCACTGCCTGCATGGTCACAGAGGGGACACGGGGTCACTGCCTGCAGGACACAGAGGGGACACGGGGTCACTGCCTGCAGGGCACAGAGGGGACACGGGGTCACTGCCTGCAGGGCACAGAGGGGACACGGGGTCACTGCCTGCAGGACACAGAGGGGACACGGGGTCACTGCCTGCATGGTCACAGAGGGGACACGGGGTCACTGCCTGCAGGACACAGGGGGACACGGGGTCACTGCCTGCAGGACACAGGGTCACACTGCCTGCAGGACACAGGGGGACACGGGGTCACTGCCTGCAGGACACAGGGGGACACGGGGTCACTGCCTGCAGGGCACAGAGGGGACACGGGGTCACTGCCTGCAGGACACAGGGTCACACTGCCTGCAGGACACAGGGGGACACGGGGTCACTGCCTGCAGGACACAGGGGGACACGGGGTCACTGCCTGCAGGACACAGGGGGACACGGGGTCACTGCCTGCAGGGCACAGGGTCACACTGCCTGCAGGACACAGGGGGACACGGGGTCACTGCCTGCAGGACACAGGGGGACACGGGGTCACTGCCTGCAGGGCACAGAGGGGACACAGGGTCACTGCCTGCAGGACACAGGGGGACACGGGGTCACTGCCTGCCTGGGGACACAGAGTCACACTGCCTGCATGGTCCCTCTCTGGGCACACACAAGGTCACAGTCCCCACGTTTGGGGCAGTGGTGCTCCCAGACACCAGGAGCTGCTCCTCCCATTCCTCAGATGGGAACTTTTCCCACAAGCAGAAGAAATTCGGAACAGAAGAAGTTGAGAAAATCAAAGAGCAGGCACCAGAGGAGGCGGGTAATTTCGGATCAGCTGTTCCCCACATGCCCGAACCTTTGCAGAGCTGTAAAAGCCAGCCCTGGGCAGTGCTGGGTTGCAGGCACAGCCCATCCAGCTCGGCCCAGGTATTTGGTGGCAGCCCCAGGTGTCCACGGCAGGAGACAGTGCCACTGCCCAGCACACGGACCTGGAACTCTCCAAGGTGCAGAAAAGCAGCCAGGCTGCACATGAAGTATTTCCAATTCAGCAAACAAACCAAAGAGCCCCAAAGCTCCTATCTGTGACCAAAAAAAGACATTTTCCTACAATCACCCCTCAGGTGAGCGCTGGCTGCCCCAGCCCCAGCCAGCGCTCGGCCCAGATGGCCAAAGGGAGCACTGTGGTCAAACACACGTGGCTGCATCTCACTGACCTGCTGGCCCAGAGCTGAGCCCCGGACTTCCCAGCCAGGTTAGACAAGAGCCCAGCCCCTGTGATCACAGCTGGACACGGATACCTGCCCTGCAGCTGCCCCTGCTCCTCCCTGCCAGCCTTCGGGAGCACCAGCCCCAGGACCCAGCTCCAGGTTTAACTCTGTGTGAAGAGCCCACAACACTGCACAGACTGCAGAGCACACCTGCCCCAAACTCCTCTAGAACCACACACTGCCAAAAAGATCTTCTGCTTTTCTAAAAACCACGGCAACTTCTAAAGCCCAGTTTGCTGCGCTGACACCAGGTAAAGGTACTATAAAGGTACTCTCACTCAGACTTGGTGTCATTACCCGTGAGCTTTGAGGAAAACAAAACACACAATAAACACTTTTACTCGCTAGAAAAAAACTTGCTCTCTCCTTTTGATCATCTTCAGCTCTGCACGTTCCGAGCTCCAAGGGGATCTGGGCTCCAGACTGCAGGGGGGCTCTGCAGGCACTGCTGGCACGTCCCTGTTCCCTGGCTTAGGTAAAGCCCCGAGAGCCCCAGGCACACACCGGCCGTGCCCGGAGCAGCTCCAGCACGGGGAAAAGGGGACTTCTTGGTTTTCCCACAGCAGCAGCAACGCCTCTTGCTGCCATCCTGAGGTGAGCTCTCCCCTGGCCTCCCCACATCCCCTTCCACCTCCCGGGAAGAGGGGAGCAGCCCCCTCCCAGCTGGAGGTGGCCTCTGTTTTCCCTGAGTATCCAGCCCTGCTCCCGGGCAGGGAGGGAGGTGACACAGGAGGTGACACAGGAGGTGACACGGGCTGTCCCTGCTGGCTCCCCACCAAGGGCTCTGCATTTGTCACCTCTCCCGAAATTCCATTTCTGCTGTCAGCGAGAGGGATGTGCTGGAGCACAGGGTGATCCCTCTCGTGACAGGGGATCGTGCAGAGGGTCGCGGCAGAAGCCTGAGCTCCTGGTTCTGAGCACACAGCCTGGTTCCTGAGCTCCTACCAGTGCACAATGCAGCAATTTATTCTTTTAACAAAACCATGGCTGTAGAACTTGCTCTCTCCTTCCTCGTGTGTTCTCATAAAATCTTAACTGCCTGCCCGGGAAGAATACAGAAAGGATGCAGGATGGAATGCTACTGCTGAAAATCAGCAGCTTCCCAAAATTTTTCTGCCACGCAAAACACCTGCGTTACTGACAGAATTTCTTCTAACTCCAACAAACACAAACAGCTGGGACTGGGGGGATCCATCACCCATTGAAACCAAACAAAAGGGAGCAGGCCTTAATTACTGAGGCTGCAGAAATAACTCATCACAGGCAGAGCTCCTCGGTAAGGAGGGATTTTCTTTAAAACCCCCGTGCTGAGGAGCTTCTGTAGCAAAACAGGTGCCCAGTGACATCCTTGGCAAACTTTCTCTTCCGTCAGCCCCTCAGGAAGGGACACATGGGCACTGTGACTCTGCTGCTCTTGGGGAGTGCTGGCCTGAGGGGACAATCCCAGCTCCCAGTGCCACCTGGGCAGCAGGGGACAATCCCAGCTCCCAGTGCCACCTGGGCAGCAGGGGACAATCCCAGTGCCACCTGGGCAGCAGCAAAGCACCATCCGGCCCCACCACGGGCCTGGCACAGGGTGGGGAGGGCGCCCTCCACCCCTCAGGGCCATGGGGTGAGGGGTGGGGGTCTGGCTGAGCAGGGGCAGCAGCAGGGAGCTGTGCTCCAGGAGCACCGGGACAGGGAGGGGAGGATCCTCCCGGCGCTGCTTCTGCAGCACCAAGAAAATTCTGTGTGCTTGATCCAAAATTGATTGATTACACTGAGATATGAATTAACCATTTAAATGACAGAACTGAACTTTTTTTGCTGTGTTAGCACACAGAGGCTTTTCCTGGCAACCCCCAGCAGCCCAAGGAGCCTTTACTGCCCATCCTCAGGCAGGCAATGAAACCTTGGGCTGAGGGCTGGGGCCGGGACCCAGCTCAGCCTGACCCCGGACTCATCGAGAGGGGCTCTGCGCCTTCTCCCCCGGCATATCGGCACAAAACAAGACTCGCGAGTGGAAGTTTGTCCTCGGTGCCAGCGGCAGCCCCGCGGATCCCCTCTGCTCCCACCCCCAGGGCACGGGCAGATGTGCCCAGCTGTGGCCGGAGCCCCGGGGGTGTGTGCCCAGCGAGGGCACCCCCAGGCCCGGGTCCCAGCTCAGCCCCCAGCCCAGAAATCACGCTCAGCTCCCCGCAGGCTCGGAAACGCTGGCTCAAAGCCGCGGGAGTGCCGCCCGTGCTCCGGCAGGAGCTCGGAGCGGGAGCCGGCTGCTCTCGGCGCCGCGCTGCCCTCGCACCCGCGGACGGGGGATTTCGGAGCCCTCGCGGGCAGAGGGAGGCCGAACCCAGAGCAGAGAGGGGGAATCAACACGTGCTGGCCGCGGGGAGCCACGGCCACCCTGCCAGGAGAGGCCAGAGCTGCCGAGCACGGGCAGCTTCGGGTCTGCGAGGCGCGGCCGTGCAGGGGCTGAACGCAGCCGGCTCCGGAGCTGGGGGGAACAAACTCCTTCTCCTGCACCCAAATGGCTTTTGCAGCTCACTGGAGTTCAGAGAGCCGATTCCCAACACTTCCGATAGCCAGAGCAATCACTTTAATGTATACTGAGGTATGTTTCCAGCGCCTGCAGCCAGGGACAGCCCCAGAGGAGCAGCTCGGCGTGAAGAGCCTGCGGCTGCTGCTCCCGCTGTGATCCCGCATTTCCCCTTCCAGTTACCAGCTTAAACCAGAACGACCCCCGGCTTAAGGCGAGCCTGCCGAGGGCACGGGGGACGCGAGGAGTTGATCAGAGGGCACGAGGGAGCGGCCCCAGCTGCCGCACACGGCATTCCAGCATCCCCGCGCCGGGGCTCGGCAGCGCTGCCAGCGTTTCCTGTGGCAGCGTCTCTCCACAAAACACACACCGGCCCTCCCCAGCGAGACCCCAGCGGTGTTTGCAGCCCGCAGCTCCCATCTCGTTTATGTAACCCGCCCGGCTGCAGCAGCGCCGGGCTGCGCACGCCAGGCCTGGCAGCCGGGGTGTGTTCCAGCTGAACCCCGGCGGGAGCTCACCTTGGGAGCAATCGCACCGTTCTTTAATAACGCCGTTTGGAACGTATTTGGGCACTAACGGTGTTTAATAGTGGCTGAGTATGTCTCAACAGCCCGCGAACCCATCAAGTTGCTTTCCCTGCAACAGTACAAATAAACCACTTTTTAATTATTATGTCCTTTGATTCTCCATTTGTGCCTCAGAAAGCACGAGGACTTGAGCACGTCTCAAATACAGAGGATAATTGAGGTACACATAAAAACCACTTGTCAGCTGCCCTACATAGACATCTACTGTATTTTCAGCAGCTACTACAACAGGAGCAGCCTAAAAACGCTTCCAAATCCCCACCGAAAATGCCTCATGCAGCATTTTACAGCAGACTGGTGGATCATTAAAAATGTTTATGGATAAAATGCATTGTAACCTGCAGATTTCCGTGTCAGCCCAACAAAAAAACAATACAGCCAGAGACTTCATAGCTGAGAAGTGCTGCTAATTAAATCAGAGATTTCTCACCAGCCAGGAGCTTCAACCAACTGCAACCGTATTCCAGAGAAGGAGAAAATGGGGGGTTTTGAACTATAGCGGGATCAAGCAAAAGTACAACACACAGATAAAGTTAGAGTGGGGGCTGGGGGGATAATTAAATCAAGGCAGAGGATTGCTGAACACAAACCAGAAGAAAAGGTTCGAGTAGATTGTGGTGTCTGACTGCTGGTAAACAAATTTTGCTCCAGTCAAGAGATAAGGAGATCTGAGAGCACAGGGTCCATTAGGAGAGGCAGGAACAGAGCCACGGGAAGCACAAAATCTCCTCGTGGCATGCAGCCAGTGCTCCAGTCGTTGGGAAATATAGAACTGTGGATCAAAATAAATAATACCGATGGTAATGCTCCTGGCAGGGTTTAATCGTCCTCTCCCTGCCACAGCCCCGCGCTGCTCGCTCTGCAGAGCCCCAAACTGCTGCCAGAAGCCAAAACTGCATCATTTCACCCCAACAACCCATTTCTAAACTTCCAGCAACAGCCAGGGCGTCTTAAATGGAGTGAAAAAAGGGCAAAGCGCGGAACAAAACCACGCCGGGAGCCGGCGAGCGGCCCGGAGCTCCAGGGCTGCGGGTACCGGCTGCCGCTGGGGACAAGTTCCCGCATCCCCGGGGCACCCCGCGAGCGGCCCCGGGGCCGAGCGCCGCCGCAGCATCCCCGCCGGAGCCCCGGGCAGCTCGGGGATGCTGCGGCAGCGCGACGCTCCGTCCTCGCATCCCTGCCGCCCGCGGCCGCCTCCTACCTCAGCACGGCCGTGTCCCCTTTCCTGACCACCAGGTTGTCCACGGCAGAGCCCGGGAAGTCTCCGCCCGGCGCGGCGAATCTCCCGGGGGGAAGGAACCAGCAAAGGCCGAGGAAAACGATCGCCAGCCACTGGTGGGAGCCCCCGGCGCTCCGCACCAGCGGCACCATCTCCGCTCCGCGCCGGCCCCGGCGGCGGAGAGCGAGCGAGCGCTGCTGCTCCCGGCGAGGGCGGCCCCGGCTGGGCGGGCGGGGAGCGGCGGAGCGCGGCTGCTCCCGGGCGGCCGCCGCAGCATCCAGCGCGGAGGGCAGCGCGCCCGCTCCGCTCCGCTCGGCTCTGCGCGGCGGCGGGCGGTCCCCGCTGCCAGCCCGTTGCCACGCAGCCGTCGCCTTGGCAACCGGCCCGGCGGCGGAGGGATGCTCGGCCCTCTTCTGCCGGGCTTCCCGCTCCGCCCTCGCCGGCACCGCGGCCCCCCGCGCCCCCCGGCCGCCTCCTGCCGCGCCGCGTCCCGCCCACCCCGCGGAACGCGGAGTGAGAATTGACCGCTTCGCCAAAAGCCAGCACAGAGGCGGCAGCGCTGGGAACGGCACCAGAGGCTCCAGCCAGGGGCCCCTGGGACCTGCTGGGAGCTCCAGACCTTTCTGGAACAGAGGGATGCCCACTCTGGTACTTCCATTTCCTAACATTTTACCTAGAAAAAAAAAAAAATAGTCTAGGCTAGAGACTTCACCAAAGAGTAAATAAACCACTGACAGATTATATACCCAGATTCTACCAGGGAAGCCAGAGACCTTTACCAATGAGAAAGAAAAATCACCAACAGATTATTTCCTAAAATTGTCCTAAGACATTCAGAGATACTCACCAAGGAGCTAAAACCCCCTGCTCTGTTATTTCCCAGAATTCTACCAGGGCACCTAGAGACCTTTGCCAAGGACCTAAAATCCACTGAAGGATTCTTCCAGGATATTTAGAAGCTTTCGCCAAGGAGCAAAAATCCATTGACAGATTATTTCCCAAAATTCTAGCGGGACAGCCAGAGACCTTCACACCAAAGAGGGATAAACCACCCACATTTTCCCCCAAGATTCCAGCAGGGCATCTGGAGACCCTGCTGACAGATTCTATCAGGCCATCAAGAGCCTTTCACCAAGGAACATAAATCCACTGACAGATTATTTCCCAAATTCTACTGGGACACCTAGAGACCTTCAAAAAAGCAAGAAATCCCCCAGCAGCCGGACCCACTGTAGACAGGCAGGAACGAGCAGCCTCTTTTCCCCTGGGGTCTTTCTCCAGCACACACAACCCCCTGGCAGGCTGGGGCAGACACACAGAGCAGGGAGCTCTGTTTGCTGCCTTTGTTTACCCTTTGTCCCCCTTCCCAGGCTGAGCACTGCCCAGGTTCAGCATTCACACCAGAGCCACGGCTGCACCTTGTGGGGCTCAGCCCGGGTCCCTGCAGGAATTCCTCTCCTCTGGAGCTCCAGAGAAGTTGCATAAAGGCTGCTGCGGAACAGGAATTGCAGGAATGCTCCACTGGGGCTGTTCCCAGGCACATCTGGCCCACACAACGTCCCAATTGTCCCTCCCACAGCCCCGGCCCCAGTGTGCCACTGTCCCTGAGCCATCTCCCTTTCATCCCCTGCCAGGGTGTGCATTGCTCTGTGCGCCCTCCTCCCCCACCCGCAGTTTGCATCAGAAGGATCTGGGAGTAGAATGTTCCAATTGAAGAAGATCTGTGATAATCAGGATGCTTCTGCCGCTCGCTCTTTCGGGAAACCCAGATCCCCGTTCCTGGAAGCTTCTCCCTTCATTACCACATCCCATTAGATGCTTCCAGCTGCCAGAAGAAATTCGAGCGTACACAAAAGGGAATTCTTCCCGTTCTCCTGCAGCACCGAGGCTGCAGGGTTTCCTTGGTAAGGAAGGGGAGGGGGAGAGCGGGGCTGGCTGCCCCGGGGTGGCTGGGGGCAGCACTGCCCGGGCACAGAGCTGCTTTCAGCAGCAAACACAAGTGCCCAGTGGCACAGCCCCGTGCCACACGGGCAGCTGCCACAGCTCACAGTGCCCAGCCCTCGGAACGTGGCAGCAGGAGCTTCTCACAAGCACCAGCGGAGCACGAAGTGCCAGAAGCGTTGTTGGGAACGCTTCCGTGCAGTTGGGAGCTGGCTGGGCACAGGATATGGGGTCTCTCACCCACACCGAGCTGTTCACAGAGGTGCAGCTGTCCCACCCCTCAGTCTGCCACCACCACCCACTCAGAGATTCACAGTCACCTCCCCCAGGGCCTCTCCAGAGCCAGGAGCTTCTCGAGGGAGCAACCAAACACATCCCACACCAGGCAGCTGGAAAGGGAAGGGTCCTGGAGGGCTTCAAGAGCCCAGACAAGGGCTGGGACAAGGGGAGCAGCAAAACCCCCACACCTGCTCCTCAAGGCTTTCTGCTCCTCCTCCCATCCCACTGTGGGATGTACCCAAACGCGATGATTCCATTTGCATAACAACCCTTTAACAAAAAGGGAGGCGCGCCCCAGGAGAGCTCTGATCCCTCAGAGCGGACTCTGGCCTCGCAGAGCTGCAATCCCGAGTGAAACGTGCTCCTTCCTCTGCCACACCCGCAGAGCTGCAATCCCGAGTGAAACGTGCTCCTTCCTCTGCCACACCCGCACAGCTGGAAGGGCTCATCAGACCTCTGCCGAATGCGGTCCCTTCCGAGGCACAACGTTTGTGCTTTGCCAGTGCTCCCGCACAGGCTTTGGGGGAGCACCACTCTGAGCTCCGGGCAACCCCTGCAGACTCCATCCAGAGCAGGGCCCACACGGGATTTGGGGCTTGCATGTGCCAAGCTTCACACAGCTGTCACACGTGAGGAGCCCTTTGAGTGTTCTGGGACGTTCGGTGCTCAGATCACCCAGGATGTAACAACAGTCCACATCTCATTTCAGGGAGAGCTCTGTAACCTTTAATGAGCCCAATGATGTTCCTTTCGCTTGACCTTAACGAACACTCAAATAATTTGCTCCTCTTTGAATGAGCAGGACAAAAGGCATCTCTCCCCAGCACCATTTATTCACGTTGCAAAAGATCCTATAAATCTCAATCAATAATAGCAAAGATTAAGCTTTTTGTTTTGTTCATTTTTAGATTCATATCTTGCCTTTCATGTTATTTGTAGATCAATGGGAAAACAAGCATGTCAGGGGACAAGAGCAGTAATAGCAATCAGGGCTGGGCTGGAGACTGAATTCTTTCATCTGAATCTGCCCCACCTCCTCCCCAAGCCCAAAAAGAATTTTAGGGGGGGGAAAGAGAGAATAAAAGAGCAAAAATCTCACACCAGACATGTGCACACATAGAAAAAATATTTCACAGAACGCCTGAGGCTGGAAAAGCCCTCCCAGCCCGTCGAGTCCAGCCTGTGCCCAATGCACCGGAGGTGCCCCAGCAGTGCCAGCACAGGGGGACAATGCCCAGTGCTGCTGCCACACGCCAGGCTGCCACTGGCCTTTGGCCATCTGGGCACAGGGCTGGCAAGTGAACACTCCCCGTGGGGGCAGACAGGAACCCTCCCCAGCTTCAGCTCACTCTGACTGCATTTGCCTGGTTTAGCACCAGGTCCCTCAAACCCAGCCCTGCTAACGCCATATGATAATCCCTTGTAATTCAGCTGCATATTTTTGTTTAGAACCATTTCAAAAAGCTAAATTTAGTTGTTGTTTGCAAGTATTCATTCAACAGTTTGCACAAATACTCAAGACTGATTCCCAGACTTCACACTTGGCTTTTTGCTTCGTTTCCTTCTGTGTGTTTAACTCTCCTGCGCCCGTTCCCTCCCGCTGGCGACACAAGATGGGAGTTGGATGACTGAAATAAACTCCAGGAGAAGCAGTGCTTTGGGTCTGCATCCCAGAGCCAGCACACGGGAACAGATCACAGGCAACGGGGGCAGCGTGCCCCTGGGCTGGCAGAGCAGAGCACTGGTCACAGAGCCCTTCCTGCCAGGGCACAGCACCGAGCTCTGGGACAGTGTCCATCCCACCAGGACAGTGTCCATCCTGCCAGGACAGTGTCCATCCCACCAGGGCACAGCACAGAGCACTGGGACAGTGTCCACCCTGCCAGGACACATTGTCCATCCCACCAGGACAGTGTCCACCCTGCCAGGACACAGCACCGAGCTCTGGGACAGTGTCCACCCTGCCAGGACAGTGTCCACCCTGCCAGGACAGTGTCCATCCTGCCAGGACAGTGTCCATCCTGCCAGGGCACAGCACTGAGCTCTGGGACCGTGTCCATCCTGCCAGGGCACATTGTCCATCCCACCAGGACAGTGTCCATCCTGCCAGGACACAGTGTCCATCCTGCCAGGACCCAGCACAGAGCACTGGGACAGTGTCCATCCTGCCAGGACAGTGTCCATCCCACCAGGACAGTGTCCACCCTGCCAGGACACAGCACTGGGACAAGTGTCCATCCCACCAGGACGCAGCAGCTGCCCCTGGATCCCTGGCAGGGTCCGAGGCCAGGCTGGACACTGGGCCTGGGAGCTCCCTGGGACAGTGGGAGGTGTCCCTGCCACCTGGGACACCTGTCCCTGGCTGGGCTCTGAGGTGCCTCCCAGGACAGATGAGGTGACAGGACAAGGAGGGGACACAGCAACAACAACAACAAAAAGTCAAAAAAAACCCACCCACGCTACAGAGCATTTTAAGAGCTGTGGTTTATGTCCAAATTCACAGAAACTTGGGGAGGTTTAAATGTTTCCACAATGACCAAAGGACAGCAGAATCATAGAGGAAATCAATAAAGTGCTCCTGGAGGTAAAACTAGTTTTTAAATATTATTTTAATATCTTTGAGGAAGAAAAAAGGTAATAACAACTGGCCTAGGAATTCTCAGGTAATAATGTCTAGTACAGCTGCATTCTGTTTTTTTTTCTCCTGGAACAAAAATACCACAGAAATGAGGACAACACTCTCCTCCTGAGCCGCGGCACAAGCCCTTCCAAGGAGCACCCGGCCATTGCTCAGTGTTCTTCAAAAAGAGTCTCAAGCTGCCTAAAATTTACACAAACAACCCGGGGCACCCTAATAATTTGTCAGTTTAGTTTTCAAAGAGCAGTTTCTGATGGTTCTGCAGAAGTTATGGGGAAGAGCCCCCCCAGACCAAGCCCACTGGATCATCAGTCAGAGCCTGACAAGGCTTTGCAAAAGGCACTCCCTGAAAATTCCATTTGGAAAAGGGGTGGAAGGTGCAGATAAGTCAAAGGACGAGTCTCAGAAAACACAGATCCAGCACCCTGACATTTTAAAAGGAAAGTTCTTGTCTGTCTACTTTTTATTATTATTTAAATCTCTTACATGTAAAAAAATGAAAATAGTGATTTTGTCAAGCATTGGAGTTAACAGAAATTTCCTTTTAAGTGTCTCTGTCACCAATGACTTCAGCATTCCTGACACAAAGGTGGAGTTTTTTGCTAATGGGATTGAAAGCAAATGCCAAAATCTCCATAAGATGCATTTTCCATTTTCTGCACAATCTATGACACAACCACGTACAGAAGTGTGCAGTAAAACACAGAATTATTTCCCGTCCTCCCAAACCCAGGAGAATCCTGCTGTGCTCCCATCCAAGCCGGCAGCTCCAGCTGTAAGCCAGGAATTCTCCCAGCACAGGAACAACTCCTCACTTGCACAGATCTGAGCGCTCTGATTCAAGGTTTCAGACTGACAGAACAAGGCTGCAGAGCAGCTCAGCCCGTACCAGACACAGAACACACAGATAACAAGGAACCCTCAAAGGAGGAGCAAGCCCAGGGGTGCCTATTTATAAAACAGGGGCTCTAATTACTGTGCTCTCAGCACAGAGAACGACACCGTGCTGGAGCCTGTCCTGCCTGAGAGGATTTCACTGAAAACCAGGAGGCAGAGCTGCTCCCACTCGTGCCAATCACTCACATCCTGATGGAAAAGCCCTGAGCCCGTGGATCCCACCGTGCCCAGCACTGCCACGGCCCCACGTGCCACATGCACAGGGCTTGAACCCCTCCGGGGTGGGGACCCAGCCCTGCCCTGGGACAGCTCCTTTTGAGCAGGAAGGCTCAACAGCTCAGCAGAGACCAAAATTCACAGAACCACTGAGGTTGGGAAACAGCTCCAGACCACCAAGTCCAGCTTGGGGCTGGTCCCCACCGTGCCACCAGCCCAGAGTGCCACATCCAGGCCTTCTTGGACACCCCCAGGACAACCAGTGCGGCGCTGCCCCGGGCAGCACCTGCCAACGTCCAACCACCCTTTCCATGGAGAAACGGTGAACAATTCCCTCCATAACCTCGACAGGGGCCTCAGGGCCAGCAGCGCTGCCCCAGCACCTCCCAGAGCAGCTTTTGTCACCCAAGAGCAGCACGGAAAGGCTGCACTGCCACAAAACACGCCCTGCAAGGCCGGGCCAGCTGCCCGGCAGGAGCACACGAGTGCCTTTGGCCGCAGCAGCCCCGTGCAGGGCTCGCAGCAGAACCGCGCGGCTACGTGGGGGAACAAAAACATTCTCCTCACCATATGGAGCGGGATGAAAATAATCACCAAACGGCAGCAGCTCGCTAATATCGGTGCCAAAGGCAGGAGAGCGCTGTCAGCTCTCTGCCCACTGCTCCCTATTTTAAGAGGTGCGAGCGAGCGCGGATGGAAAACATCCACCGGGAGTTCCGGGCTGGAGAGCTCGGCACCGCCACGGATCCCCACGCAGGGAGCTCCTGGGGAGCTCTGGGGTGTTTCGCTGCCCGGGAGCCTCCGATTCACAAAGGAGAAGGACGGGGTTTGCTGAGCAAAGAATCACAGAGTTGTTTCTCTTGGAAAAGCCCTCCAAGGTCACCGAGTGCCAGCTGTGCCTGATGCCCACCTTGTGCCTGATGCCACCAGCCCAGAGCTCTGAGTGCCACCTCCAGGGATGGGCACTCCAAACTCCCTGGGCAGTTCCAGTGCCTGATCCCCTTTTCCATGGGGAAATTCCTGCTGATGTCCCCCCTGAGCCTGCCCAGCCCAGCCTGGGGCCGTTCCCTCTCCTCCTGTCCCTGTTCCCTGGAGCAGAGCCCGACCCCCCCGGCTGTCCCCTCCTGTCAGGAGCTGTGCAGAGCCACAAGGGCCCCCTGAGCCTCCTTTGCTCCAGGCTGAGCCCCTTCCCAGCTCCCTCAGAGATTCTCCAGCCCCTTCCCAGCTCCCTCAGGGATTCTCCAGCCCCTTCCCAGCTCCTCAGGGATTCTCCAGCCCCTCAGGGTCTGTCTTGGCACAAGGGACCCAGAACTGACCCCAGCACTGGAGGTGCCCCAGCACAGGGGGGCAATCCCTGCCCTGGCCAAGAGTTGGCTTTCAGCAAATCCAGGGAAAGAAGCAGGGAGTGACAGCAGAGGAGCATCCTGCTGCCCCAGAAATAACATCTGGTGGTGGTGACTGCTCTGTGGTGAGGAAACCTCCTCCCTGTTGGGGCTGCAGGGAGGGAATTGCAGCACTTTGCAACTCTCCACCCTGGAGCCAAGCCAAAACACCTCCTGTATGAGTGTGGTGAGCTACCTGAAAGAAATGCTTTTCAAACATTAGGAAAAGGACACCAACAACTTCCCAAGGCTCCCTGCAGCACACACAGGGCCACCTTAGAGCCCAAGGGTTTCACATGCAGCGTATCCCAAAATTACCAAACTAACCACAGTTGCTCCTCCAGTGGCTTTCAGCCTGGAGAGGTGCAAAACAATCCTTACCAAAACTGACGGGTTTTAAAACATTTCCTAACCAAGACATTCCTCATTTACAGTGCCCTGGTGGGGATCCCTCACTGCAGCCAGGTTATGGACAAGGCAGGCCGTGTTGTGTCAAAGCCTAACAAGTGTGAACAGTCTGAGACTCGGTGCTCAGCAGCCCAGCTCGTCCCTCCCCGGCAGGATTGCGTTTATTCACCGGGGAGCAGTTTTTGTCCGAGCAGCCTCCCACACCCACCTGGGCAGGAGGTGGGACAGGGCTGAGCCAGGCCCGGCTCCTTCTCCTGAGAGCTGGGGTGCCGATGTCTCAGGGTTCTGGAGGTCAGGGTGACCCCAAAATCATAAAGAGTTTTTGCTTCCCTAGCCCGAAGCAGCCAAGAAGGAGCCTGGAATGCTCCAATTGCACTTTCAAGGTTGTTTATTTCTTCTTATCTGAACATTCTTTCTCTGACCTGCCCAGCTCTGCCTAGCAAGGAGGCCATGGCAGTCTGACCTCGAGCCTTGGGTGGCTCCCACCTTATACACTCAAAACTACGTGTGTGTGTTTACAATTTATTACCAATTCCCATCACCTCTGTTAGACTGGGAATCTCTGCCTTAAACCAACAGAAAAGTGTCACCAGCACAGCAAGACATGGAGGGCAAGGAGAAGGAGAAGAAGTCCAGGACACACCCAAATCCCTCCAGCTTGACCCCCTGAATTATATTCTAAAAATCCAAAAATTCTACTTTTCCACCCTGTGTTAATTCAACTACCACACCACTCAAACCCCTGTGGCTCATACAAAGTTGGCAGCTTTTTCCACGGGCTAAAATGGAAGCCACAGGTGTTTTTGACTTTGTGCCAAGGTCTCTGAGCCCCCTGCCAGGGTCTGGAGCCAGCCAGGGCAGCCCGAGGGATGAGCTGGGTTCCCACACTGGGGAAAGCCTCCCCTGCCCTCAGCATCGCCACCAGGGGATCCCGTCCCGATGGCACAGCCAAGGACACAAGTGACAGCAGGAAGGAAGGGTTTTCTGTCCTGGGCCTTTGGGACAAGGTCACCTCCAGCATCTTGTCACAGCATCCCTTGGCTTCTCCTTTTAAAGCACCCTGAAGGGAACACGAGTTTCCTGGAGCACTGAGACCTTGCCCCAGTCAAACCCCAGAATCCCAGGAGGGGTGAGGCTGGAAGTGCCCACAGCACTCCCAGCTCATCCCAGAGCACAGGATCATGTCCAGATGGTTCTGGAATATCTGCATGATGTGAAGGGGTGAAGGACTTTTGCTCCTTATTTCTGGTATGCAGCACAGTGGTTGGAGGATACAAAGATTGCTGATCACAGCACATCAAACAAACCAAGCTGATAAATTGATTAATGTGCTGACTTCATATTATCCCATTCTGTTTTCTGTTTGATTTACATGTATAATTTACTTACTCATTTAATCTCATTAATAAAATATCAGATGGGGAGGCTGTGTGGACTGCATGTTTTCTCCTAGGGTGCTGAGATTAAAAACCTGAGGAATCTCCAGACAGTGCCTTCGTAACTCTCAGAGCGACGCTGCAAAGCCGTGCCTTATAGCACTTCCATAATTGATGCTGGAATCACAGCACTGCTGGAGTTTATAGGAAACAACATTTGCATATCAGTCATTCCTTCTGACTAACAACAGGGGCTGGGGGAGCCGTGAGTGCTGGGCAGAGAGCAGCAGCAGGAAGGTTCATCACTGCTCTGAAAAATCTATCTCTGCTTCTCGCAGGGCTGGGAAGCCAAAAAGCACCTGCACTTCTGGAGCCAAACTTGAGAACAGGGTCAGAGCCCCAGGAGCAGTGAGGCTGGAAAAGCCCTCCAGGACTATTAACACCCAGCTCTGCCCAATGCCCACTCTGTCCACAGCCCAGAGCTCTGAGTGACACCTCCAGCCCTGCCCTGGACACTCCAGGGATGGGCACTCCAAACCTCCCTGGGCAGTTCCAATCCCTTTCCATGGGGAAATTCCTGCTGCTGTCCCCTCTGAGCCTGCCCTGGCCCAGCCTGGGGCCGTTCCCTCTCCTCCTGTCCCTGTTCCCTGGAGCAGAGCCTGACCCCCCGGCTGTCCCCTCCTGGCAGGAGCTGTGCAGAGCCACAAGGGCCCCCAAGCTTGGCCATTTTTAGTGAAAATGGGTGAATAAGTGAAAATAAAGTCAACTCTAGCCATGCTCTTGGTCAAGGACAGAAATGGATTTTTACAATCACGTTATCAGAGACCAATTATCCTTCCAAACACAGAAAGGTTTGTGCAGGAGGAGGCGAAACAGCGGAAAAAACACAAGCGAACCACTTCAGAATGTGATTTATCTCCCCCATCTCACAGCAACACCACGCAGCTCAGGGTTTGAATAGTCCCACTCCATCCTCAGAGTGGCATTTGAAAAAGAGCCTGTACCTGTCAAATAAATTGAATAACTGCACGAGATGACCCTCAGCCCACCGGGAGATGATAGATTCTAAAATAAGCTCAGCTGCTCGCAGACACACCTGGCTGCTGCACACTCTGGTGATTCCTGGGAGGTGAAGTGTCTGTGCACGCTGCTGCACACACAAACACTCCTTGCACGCTCACTCCAGAGACCCAGCCCGAACAAATCTCCTTCCCATGCAGCAGAGACCAGGACAGGAGGTAGCACAGGCAAAGTGGCCTGGTTCAAAGGCTACATTTGGAAGAGAAACCTTCCAACAGCCACTTAAAATTCTGATTTTCAGGTATTCCAAAACCTGCTCAAAGATCAGCTCTGAGACCTGCCCGTGAAACGCTCATTTGCACTTTTAAAAATGCTAACCCAAATCAGAGCAACATTAAATGAGTCAGTCAGATATTACTGCCCCAAAAGCAAACATCTGGCGACTTACCTAGAATTCTTTTAATTACTATTTTTTCAAACTGACATATCAATGAAAGGCCTGACCTTAGCATGAAAATATGTTTTACATCAATCACAAGTCTATTTATTACACTTTTTATCCCCATTTTTTTAAGCCAGTGAGGCTGATGGCCCCAGCCCTGTTGAGGTTTTGTGCCCACCCACCCTGAAGATGGGTGCAGCCCCCTGACCGATTCCAATCAGGCTGGACACAAAGACAAGGTCTAAATGAGAATTTGCTGCTATCAACAGGATGAAATTAAGGAACCAGAGGCACTCCACTAGTGCCCCACTGGACAGAAATCGTGCACCACGAGCTTGTCCTTTATCAGCCACCAGGAATTCAGTCCTGAAATGCTGAGTCACAGGACATGGGCAACAAAGAAATCAAATCTGCATTTAAAATCATTTAAAACCAGCTGTGCCTGAGGATCTAAGATGCCCCTAGGTAGGTTTGACATGTCCAAAATTGTCTGGGATGTCTGCTGGCCTGCTCCTGTCATGCCTTTCCACAAGGAGTTGTGATTCCCACAGAAATCTTTCCACGGAGGTCCTGGTGGGCAATAATCAACGCTTCACCTTCCCCTTTAAGCCTGCAATTGCAAAGGCAGATTCTTCAGCACTTGCACCAGTCTGTGTCATCATAACTTCTCTTTTTCCAGCTTTTGGTGCCTGTTTTCAGTCCAAGCCCCCATGCCATGGCCCAGCACTCAGAGCTGCAGCCACCAGCTCGACACTGCTGCCCCACCCTGGGGTGCCCCGCGGTCCCACCTGCACAGGCACAGACTGGAGGGCTTCAGGCACCAAAGCAGCAGCACCTTGGGGTCTTTAACCAGAGATTCACGGATGTAAATGGGAAGGGATGCTCAGATCCAGCATTCACTTCGGCTCTCAGAAAGAACAACTGGCTTTCGTGGCCAGAGATTTTGGAAAGCATCAGGACAGAATTTCCAGCACCAAGAGTCAGCTCTGAGATGCAGTGTGCTGAGTCCAGAGTCCAGTCTAAACTAAGTCTAATCAAGAATAAAACAACAAGATCAAGCAAATAATAAAGCAACAAAACAAGCCATCTTGATACACTTGAAGCAGCAATGTAATTTTTGGGTGTATAGGCAGAGATGTTCTACTGGTGAACATGCACAAGGCTGGAATGTTTGTGTCTGACACATCAACAAGAAAAAGACATTTTAAACAATGCAAAAAATACAATTTTAAATAATCTGGGACCTAATTCCAGTCCTTAATTGAAACCCCAGAAGCAGCTGTGGTTTATCTGTGCACAAGAACGAGCAACTGCTCATTCAAGGATCGCCGGCAGCGTTTGACTCCTCCAGGAAACAAACCACAGGAGAGTGCTGGGAAGTGGGTTTGCCCAGAGCAAGAACTGGGAACTGATGTTGACATTCCCATCGTTTGCCAGTGATCAGTCCCAGCACTTTGAAACAACACGTGTAGGACACAAGGCCGTGCCACCCGCGCTTGGCAGAGGTGCCGAGGCACCTCGGGCACAGGAACCCGGGGGGGCTTCACTGGTGGGATGGCAGCAGGCAGCACCACGGCCCTGGGAGAGCCACAGACCCTGCCCTTGGCAAGGAGAGCCGTGGGAGGCAGCGGAGGGGACGTGCCCAGCCCTGGCTCCACTGCCAGGGCCGTGGCCAGAGCAGCCCCAAATGCTGGGTCCCCTCCAGACTGTCCACTGAGGGCAGGAGCACCCAGAGGAGCCCTGGGGACACAGCCCAGCTGGGCACTGGGCTGCAGCCCCCCTCTGAATGGCTTTTGTCCCTCAGCCAAAGGCCTGCCCAGGGCCAGCGCTCAGCTCGGGGAGGAGATGCTCCATGGGGAGCCCCCGTGCTGAACCAGCTGGGAGGTTCAGGTTTCATGGACTGGGATTTATGGAAAGGCAGGATTGCTGGGCTGGACGCTCCCAAAGGGCTTTTCCCACCCAGAGGTGCTGTGGGTGTCACCAGTGACACTGTGGGGTGGCTGTCCCTGCAGGAGCCTGTGCACCTTCCTTCCCTGCCTCTCCTCGCAGACAGCGAACACGGAGAAAGAATAACGTTTGCCATTTGCATTCTGCTAACAACTCACTCAAAATAAGCAGATCAATCACATATAATTAAGTTGTCAACCCTTAATATAGGGTGCTGCACTACTTTAAAAAAAGGCAAATATAAATACCAAAGCAAAGCAACAGGAAACAAGAAGAAAAGGTCTCACGGATGTTTATGGCCAGCAAAAACCCAGGCCTCTGATTTTCCCCATTATTCCAGTTAAAAGCTGAAATTTAGCTGCTTAATATTTCAGCTGGATAAATCTCAACCACGTTTGAGACATTTAAATCTGCCATTTGTGGATATGTAGCTGACCCTTAGCACAATGTAATCCCTGCAGTATATTTATGAAATATAAACCCAGCCACGCTGCCCAGCAGTCGGGGTTACAGAGACTCCAAAACTAAAATCTCTTTTCCAAGCAGCGCAGAGGGTAAATCAATGGGAACGATTTACATGAGCACAAGGCAGCTCCAACATGAAATAGAGGTGGCTTGCCCTTTTAGGGAAAATGATTGCTAACAAAAACCTGACATTTTGATGAAGATTGTTACAAATTTTAATGGCACGTACAGAAAAAAAAAATACTAATAATTTAAGTAAAAAAAAAAAGTCTGGAGCAGTTGGGAGGGTGAGGCCACATGGCCTGTGTGTCCCCCTGGGGACACAGGGGCCTCCAGCACAGAGGGACTCGGGCTGGCCAGGG
Organism: Vidua macroura; assembly: GCF_024509145.1. NCBI lineage: Eukaryota > Metazoa > Chordata > Aves > Passeriformes > Viduidae > Vidua > Vidua macroura. Next base: position 32,573,089 of record NC_071579.1, read on the forward strand.
ACAGCCCCAGAGTGGTCAGTGCACTGCAATCCCTCCTGCCCAACCACCTGCTGCAGGTTATCAGCTCCCAGCACAAGCCCTGCTTTATTTATTTCATTTTGTTCAGCTCCTGAATGAGCGTTTTTTGGCTGCAATCTCATTTACAGGGCTGCATTATGAACCTGTGAATAGGGTTTTCTTCCACACAGCCAACATTGTCTTCTGCTGGCTTTATGCTCCATCTGTCCTTTTCTTGTCTTGCACGAGGTGTCTGGAGAGAAAAAAAACCCACTTAAAAAAAAAAAATCTTGGTGAAATTATCCTCTCCCTTTGATTAGCGTGGGTTGACATCAAGGGAATGTTTTCCTGTTGCTGTTTCCTGCTCAAGACCCAGCAATCACCCCCTCAGGAGCTCAGCCTGCAGGGATCAATGCCCAAACGCCCCCCAGCCAGGGGAGGCTGCTCCTGCCTCTCCCAGGTGCCACTCAGGTTAGGATCAAATTAACATTTCAGAAGCCTCCCAGGTCCCACAAGGTAGGAGTGTTTGACAGGTGAAGTTCAAAATGGATTATTTTCCTTCCTCAAACTCCGGCAAGATTTTGATCTTTGACATCGACACGTACTTCAAACATGATTAAGTGGCAAAAAATAAATCCATCCTTTATTAAACTAAATGACAAGTTATTTCCTTTCTTTCGGCGGAGAACTTACACAGGAAAAAAAGTTTCACAAAAAGAAGAAAGTAATAAAGAGTCTGATCCAGCGATTTTGGTTATCTCAGGAAAAGCTAGGAAAGGATAGAGTGCCTCTTCAGCAAAGCTGTGAACCATCCTACTCAGGAAGGATCCCAACGAGGGAAAACTAAAACCAGGGAATTAAGCCCAAATCCATATTCACTTCAGCACTTTGATTGATGGTATTTTTATTGCAGGAATATTCAATAAATAAAGAGAAAGGAGCTGTAATTAAATAACTTTTTTGTGATTACATCTGAAATATGGACCTGCAATTTTATCTCTGACCCCGCAAATAGCCCCTGGGGATCAGGGATCCCTCCTGGCTACAGTCCAACATAAATCTTGGCTGCTTTGGGCAAACCCCTCCCTGTATTTGAGCATTTTCACCAGTAGCAGGAGAGCCCTTCCCAGGAACAGCACAGGGATCACATTCCTTTGGGGAATGCAGAGAATCTTTGCAGAAACCATGCAAAGAGAGAAAATCCACAGCTACACCAGGGAGAACAACGTGGAAGAGATTAAAAAGAGCCATTAACAACACGCAGATAAATAAAACCAGATCCCACCACTGTCACAGACTGCCTTCCACAGAGCAGCCACCACAGCCAGGCTGGGAGCTGAGCCGGTGGCACAGTTAAGAGCAGCTGCTGGAAATTCATTCCACCACATTCAGATCTGGTTTGCTGGTTCTGTGGATCAGCACAGGGTGTCAGGTGGAGCATCACCCAGCTCTCCCATCCCTCAGAAGGCAGCAAACACCTCCTCACCTGTCCCAGAGCCCTGGGGACAGAGCTGTGCCCTCATGACACCGGAGCAGCACCCTGAACTGGGAATGGAAGTGCTTTAATCAGAGGGACAGAAGGGTGGCAGCGCCCTTGGTGGCACCCAGACACAGAGCCCAGAGGGGTTTGGGGTGGAAGGGACGTGCCCATGGCAGCAGGGGTGGAAGGAGAGGGGCTCGAAGGTCCCTCCCAGCCCAAACCACCCCGGGGCTCTGTGAAAGGCCCTCGGGCAGGGCTGGTTTTGAGACCCCTCCACAGGAGCAGCGTTTTTCCCAAGCCCACTCTGGGCATGGCAAAATGCTTACCTTGACCAAATTCAGATGCAGAGTCTGGGTCAGCTGAATCCAAAACTCTTTCCAAACCACAGCTCTGAGTCATCAAATCCATCGCCTTATTAAAAACATATTCAATTGACAGATTTTTTAGCAAGCAGGTGGAGTTCTTTCTAGCAAGCTAGGTTTGATTTTTTTTTTATTGGCAATCACACTATAAGCTGCTTATTTTTGCTATAGACATCATTTCTTTGTCTGCATGCCTGTTAGTGACTGGCAAGAGACTTTTCCTTTAAATGATTTTGCTGGAAGTGCACTGTGAATAATTGATTGGCTGTAGCCAGATTGACTCGCAGCCTCGCTCCGTGCTACCTGCTTAAAATATTACAAACCCCAGAAACATTTGCTAGCCAGAGGCAATGCAATATGTGCAGATCCCGTGTTGCCTGCAGCCATAACACTGTAACCAGACAGTTCAAAGACATTTTAGGGGGAAAAAAAACCCTCCTAATAAGCAGCTGTGTTCCTACCTACTAGATACGGATGACTCTGCTTGTATCTCCAAAAATCAGCTCTATTTTGTTTTTCCTTCAGGACTGACACAAAGAGTTGTGACACAGCGTCAAGAGTTGACAACAGGCTTTTCAAGGGAGCCTTTGATCATTTAAAGCCCTGGGAGTTGTTGCACTTCTCCTGTGACATTTATCTTTCAACTCCTTCTCGGCAGATGAACTCTGATCGGAACGAGACTTAACGGATCAGGACGTGTCCTTTCTCCAGCAGTCTTTGTTCGTGATCCGTTGGAAATAGTTTTTTACACTTGGATTTACCCATTTCCATGTGTGTCACCTGCCCAGGGCAGCTGTGGCTGCCCCTGGATCCCTGCAGTGCCCAAGGCCAGGCTGGAGCAGCCTGGGACAGGGGGAGGTGTCCCTGCCAGGGCAGGGGTGGCACTGGAGGGGATCTGAGGTCCCTCCCAAACCATCCCATGACTCTGATTCGTGCTGGGAGAGATGGGCGAAATCCAATACTGGCTCCATTGCTCAGCCAAATTAAACACACATCAGCGAACCACAGGAAAGGTCACCAGAGCTCCATCAATAATCCTTTAAATACATCTTGGCTGAAGAGGTGCTCCAAGAGCCACAGCAAGCAGCAGCACAGGTGCAGCAAATGTGAAACAACCATTCAAAAACCCCAGCCTTAGGGTCCTGGGGAGCAAACAAGCCACAGTGATTCAGTGCCAGGACTTTTTCAGGAGGAACAGCCAATCAACCAGGGAGATAAAAACCTAGAATTGTCATTTCCCTGCTTCCTGCAAAGAACTTGGACAGACTACATGGAAAATTGTCTTTGTCTCTAACCCTGGCTCCATCACTTAAGCTATTCTTAATTCCAGCAGGCTTGCTGGGAGTCCTCAGTTCCTTCTGAGCCTTCAGCAGGTGCTTCAGCCTCATCTTTTCAAAACACAGTGTGAGTCCTGAAAAAACCCCCTGATCCCCTACCACAGGAGAAAGAACTATGCATATAAACACAGCGATGATTTACTTTTTTCTCCCTTAGCCACAGCTCCAACCTGAAAAGCAGCAGCACGTGTGAGGGGGATGGTGACATCCCCAAGGATGGCTTGGCTCACAGCGCTGTCCCCAGCACAGACAAAACAGGAGGGGAAGCACGAGGGAGAGAGGTGGGATCCTCTGGAATGCACCAGGATGCCAAAGGATGTTCCTGTGAGCGCAGGAGCACCGGGACTGGGGCCAGAGGCTGCAGAGCAAACCCAAAATAAACCCCTGCCAGCCGTGGGGTACAGCTCAGACACCAGTGCCAAAGGTAAGGGCACTCAGGTGCCACGCAGGGCCAGGTTGTGCCATCAGCCCCAGAAAAATCACCCAAATTTGCACTCGTTGTCAGGGAACCGCCTCTGCTCAGCAGCCTGGTGGTGTGCACTGAAACCCAGAGCCAGGGCTGCTCCTGCTACACAAGGTGGAAACAAATGTGATAATCCAAATAAATCACTTAATGAGACGGAACAAAGCCTCACATGAAGGCTTACAATTAAATACCATTTAATTATTTTAATTAGGGAGAAAAGAAACCAAATCCCTTGGAAAAGAAATTGCTGTGTCCCATACTGGTGCCTGGAGCAGCTGCAGAGCTGAGCAGGTTTGGTCACACCGGGGCTGCCACAGCAGCTCTGCCTTTGGGGGTGGCTTCACACAGGTTTTATCCCCATGTTTAATACTTCCCAACAAAAAACCACAAAGGCAGCCAGGCCCAGACCTCACAAACCCCAGACAGGTCACTCCTGATGGACTCCAGGAGGGGTTACTGACCCAAACCAGCACAGGAATAGCCCAAGAAAAGATCCACGAGAACATAACCTGGGTCTTTGGCCACAGAAAATTGACACAGCAGATAAATGAAAGCATTTGAAGACATGAAAGTTTGAACAGCACTTTCAGCTGAGGACAATCTGCTCTCCTGCCACACCCACGGAGCAGAGCAGGAGTACAGCTGCTAATTCACACCATTCATGGCAGGGTTTAAGCACTGCCCTACAAAACAGTCCTGGGGAGGAGATGCTGAAATAAAGCAGGATTTTATACAAAGCCTTTGGAAAAAGGGCAAGACTGGCTCATAACGACCTGCAGGAGGAACCAGGGTGAGCTTTTCACCATGTGCTCTCAGGATATAAGGTACAGCCCAAAGAATGACACAGAGCAGAGAGCCCTGCTCTCCTCGGAGTATTCCTTCAGCTCCTTCAGCATTCCTTCAGGTGGGGACAGCAATTTGGCTGCACTGCTAACAGCAGCAAGATAAGTGCTGGACAGAAAATATAAGCTACCAAGGGCTGCTCCCCTCCCCGTGCCCTCTAAATCTGGATTTTGAGCAGCAGACATAATATACAGCTACCATTACTTTTTCTTATCAAGAGCAAGATTAGAAGCCATTTTTAATAAAACCTGTTCCAAAGAGGAGCAAATGAGCGATTTGCTCCCTGATTTATTGCCCTGCATTCCTAGTTGTTTTGTGCTGTCTTGTTTCTCCCCACGTGGATGGAGAACACCACATTTGTGATGACCTACATTTGCCTGGGCAGGTACAAACCTGCTTTTGTTTTCTCCTGATCCCACACTGGTTTGCTCAACGAGCAACACAGACCTTCAGAAGGAATCACACACTCCGTGTGGCCGTCCCTGTGCCAGGGACCCCTCCCCAGGGGGCTGGGAAGGGCCCTCAGGGCCACCTCTGGCCAGGGCTGCAGAGAGGCACGAGCACAGGGTGGCAGGGGGTGATGTCCCCACCTCACCCGGGGGACAACACCCAGCTGGGCTGGAGCTGGGACACGAGGGGACCCAGCTCCTCAGCTACAAACAGGTGAGGATGTGATTTACTAAAACATGAATATCAGTCTAGTGCCGATACCCAACTGGGACGGACAAAAACTCTCTAACAGTTAAAGTCAGAAACTGTGTGTTTATTGCAGCAGCCGGGCAGCACGTGGGATAATTCCCTAATGCACACGGCAAAAATCACAGGTATTCCAAAGCCCTTTTATTTACAGAAGTCTTAATACACAAGATATGAATGCATATCCATATCCCTGTCACTTCCTCTGCTCCGTTTCATGTGCTAATTGGCAAAAAGGCTATTAAGCATCTGTAGTTCTGTTCCCTGAAATGAGTCGGGGTCCATTTTGGGGAGGGGTCTCCAAAATGAGGAAGTAAAATAAGTCTTCCTCGTTCTGACCTTTCTACCTTTTCAATGCATACATGACAAATGAGCCCTTGTAGTTTTCCTGTGATCAATGGATTCCTCAAGTATGGGAAGTCAGCAGCTGTTTTTGTGTCCCTGAAATCTATTTATCACATTCTGTTTTTCATGATAAGCACAGCCACCCAAACAGAAAGTTGACGAGCAATGAGTTACTGGATCCTGGATATCTTATCTAAGATCTGGCAATTGTTACCTATGAGCAAAGCCTCTCTATCTACTTCAGCTACCTCAGCAACACCTAATTTAACTATCATCTGAACTTTCCTAAAATTCTTAATTCTTCAAAATTAATGTCTCAGATGGAGAGCAGGACGTGCCCTCCTGCAGCCCCAGGGAGGAGCAGCAGCCACTCTCAGCTCCTGGCTTTGTCCCCGTCCTGCCGAGGGCAGCGACAGGGGCAAGGGAGGAGGGCAGCGACAGGGGCAAGGGAGGAGGGCAGCGACAGGGACAAGGGAGGAGGGCAGCGTGGGCTGTCCCGTGGGGGCTCGAGCCCAAACCTCAGCCTTGCTGAGGTTCCAGGGAGCACAGGGTGGCACCAGCTGGGCACCTGAGCCAGGTGACAGAACCTGCAGTTCAGTGCGCTGGCTGGAGCTAAAGGAGAGCCCAGCTTGCCTTAAAACCAGCATGCCTTTTCCATGAAAGCCCTGTTAAACCCCCAGAGAGGGCCAGGGACTGCCCAGGGAGCAGAGCAGCAGCTGGGTGCCCCCAGCAGCCCAGAGAGGGGGGCAGGGGGAGCCTGCAGAGCCCTGCCAAGGCGGATGGAGAGTTTTACCAAATGCAGAATGACCCCGTGCTGTGGCAGCTCTGCCAGATTTACCCCTATCACCCTCTCCTGGGAGAAGGCAGGCTGTCCCTGCAGGGACAAGGACTGGCCCCCGCGGGCCACGAGCACCCTGGGTGGCTCTGGAGCTGCTCCAGCAGCTGCAGTGTCCCCACCACGGAGGAAGGGAAGAGGCACTGAGTGCCAGCTCAGGTTTGTTTTCCAGGGGCCCAGGAACGCTTTGTGCCCCTGCAGCTCAGCTCCAGGCACTTCAGGAAACAGCACAGCTCGTTCTCAGCTGGAAGAGCAGGGCTTGGCCAGGGTGGCACAGCTGCAGCCCCATCCTCCAGGAGCCTGCCCAGGGTGGGCACAGGGCAGCCCTGGGTGGGGACACCTCCAGCTGCAGCTCTGGCCAAAGGGACACCCCAAGTCCAAGCTTCAGCTCCTGGTTTGGAATCAAAGCAGCTGAAAAGGAGCAATTCTTCAAGCACCAGAAGGTATTTCTTCTATTGTCCTGGGGAGTTACAGGTAACTTCAGTGAAATGCAAGATACTCCCCTTTCCCATTACCCTGTTTGCAATATTACCTTCATTTTCACTTTTATACAACCAAAAGCTTTTAACAAGAGTGTTTAACATCAGGAGAATCAGCTGAGCATCCTCCAGGATTTTCAGGGAAAACACATCTAAGAGCAGCAAACTGGGATGTCTGCTAGGGGAAAAAAAAAAAAAAAAACCCCAAACCCTCCTAGCAATAGATAAGTATTATTTATTTCCCAAAATTGGTTTAAAGAGAAAAAAAGATTTTATCTGCATCACCAAATGTAATTTAGCCTTAGACAGCTAAAGTAGGCTTTTAGCTCACATCAGCTTTGGAGGGAAAAGCTTCAGCAACCTGAAATGGATTTGAACAAACCCACATGAATGATGAACACGTGAGGAAGGGATTGCAATTATCATCCAAGAGATAAAACAAAGATACTCCAGAAGGGATACACGGAATGAGGGGCAATCAGGGAAACCCAGTAAAGTTATCCTGGCACCGTGAGGCACCAGTTTGACTCCTGGCACACTTACATCAATTGTCAGAACAATTAGATCATCAATTGTTAGATCCAAGCCCACTGCAGGTACAGGTGGGAACCCACAGGTAAAGACAACAAATCTGGGAAAACTTGTAAAGCTTTACACTGCTTCTACTCTTCCATGCAATGAAACATGTAACAATGAAACTTTTTTTTTTTTTTTTAATATGAAGGCTTATGATAAGCACAGATGCGTTATTCCCGGGGAAAAACAACTGGAATTTCATTAGCCAGAAGATGAAATGGAGATCATGGACACAAATCCTCTCCCCTGCACACAGGCAAACCCAGCACTCCAGAGACACTGGAGCAGCATCCTGCCCTGGGAACGCTGCTCTCCTGTGCAGGGAAGGCTCCAGGGCTGAAATCCAGCAGGCTTGTTCAGAGTCCTGGCAAAGTGCAGAAATCCTTTTGCTCAGTGCTGAGCTGCTGCACAGCCCGGGCTGTTCAGAGCAGAGGGGAGAGCCAAACTCACAATCCGAGTGCCTCGAGCCTGCCTGGGACGCAGAACAGAGGATGGGGAGCTGCTGCAAGCCACTGCCATTTCTCTCAGTCCCAGTTTGGGACCTGAAGGGTTTCTGCTGTGTGCTGGGAGCACAGCCTGAGCTGCCCCAGGTGCACAGTCACAGGTGAGAATGCAAAGTGCAGGTCAAGCTCTCAGGGGACCCCAAAGAAACCAGCCCTTCCTGGGTTTCCAGCTGAATTCACGGGCCCAGGTCCCTGAACTACACGTTAACAAGGCACAGGCAAATGACAGATACCTTGGCACACCTTCATGCAAAGGAAACATGGGAAGACTGCACAGGCCGTTCCCATTGCTGCAGCTCAGCACCACTGCTAAAGCTGAGAGACAACATCTCCTCACCACGGAGCAAATTCACGGCCCAGACCCCAGCCCTCCTCTGGGCCTTGCTCAGTGACACCATTCCCAGTCAGCTTTGGGATTCACAGCCCGCCCTGGCAGCACTTAAAGGCCAGAAAGTTACCAGACATTTTGATTAAAAAAAAAATTATCAAAGCAACATCACAGCAGCAAAGAAAAGCCATTTCAGAGCACCCTGTGGACAGAGTTGTCTTCCATGCAGGGACTTGTCAGGGCAGCATAACCCAGGTGGGTTCCCTGGGTGTTAGCAGCTGCAGCAAAGCTTGGGCAGCTCTGCAGCAGCTCCTGGGCTGCTCCAGCCTGACCTACCCATCACGCCAGGATCCTCCCCCAGGGCAGCACGGGGATCCTGCTGATGGGATTTTTTTTCCCCCCCTCTTGTTTTCTGAGCCCCTCCAGTCCCACAAACTCGGGAGAAGGGGGGTTAAGGTCCTTAGGACCACGAGTCCAAAACTGCACCTTGCCAAGCAATCCCTGTCCCCTGCAGAGCCATGGCCAGCTGGGCTCCCTTCTGATTTTTCCAAATAGTTCTCTTAGAATTAGGAGGATTTTCCCATAGCCAGGTCACCTCCTCACTTGTGGAAGGGCTTGAGGAACTTTCAGTAGTGCAGAGGGGTGGTAAGTTCCACTGACATCCTTCATTCATCTTAAATTGATTAAGTCATTAACCACGAAATACTTGCTCATCAATTACTCCACACCAAGCCCATGGAACTCCCACCTGAGCTGGACTGGAGGTGTTTTCATGGAAACAAAGTGGTTTTGCTAGTAAAGAAATGGAGCACTTGATGAGTCAGCCTACACAAATCCGAGAGGCTTTTCTGCAATTCATTCACTGAGCTTCCCACGTGCCTTCACTGGGAGAGACAAAAGCAATAACCCAATAACCTCATTCCTGAGACGTCTGAAGGCATTCACTGAGCATATTAAAATGGGTATCTCTATTCCAGCCAGCAGCCTTTGCCCTGGATCCCAGAAGCCCAAACCTCCTGCCTGCACTACTGGCTGGGAGCAGGCAGAAAGGTGGGGAGGAATCTCTGTTCAAAAGCCTTCCATGAAATAAACCCACCACTTTTCTCCTCAAAGCCCCAGTTTGTGTCTCATCTTCATAAAATCTTCAATGCTTCAGTTTGTGGGTGTCACAAAAGGAAGCCAATCACCACCAGGACCTAAATAGTGCTGGGTATCTTTTATTCAGAATATTTTCCCCCCAAAAGAAGCATATGAGTGGTATTTGTTGCCTCTTTACAATAACAGCACCAAGCCCTGATCTCCAGGGAACTGTGGCTTGTGGTGCCTAAACTCACTCACTTCAGAGCCGTGGACATCTTAGAGGAGAAAGATGAAGCAAACTGGATGCCCACTCTTTCCTGGACTATGGCCCAGAGAGGATTAAAATAACCTGTAATTCTCTATGTAACTCTTCAGGAAAGAATTGAGGTGCATAATGCAAATCATTTAACTGCAGAGGTCCAGCCCAGAGCTGGGAAATAAAGAGGTTTTGAAGCACAAGCACCCCTTGAAGTCTGAGGGCATCCCCTGGAAGAGTCCAAAGTAGAGAAACAACAGCAGAGGACAGGGAAGGTCACAAAGGACTGAAAGACAGAAATGTCTGACCAAAGAGTGGCAAAGGGGACTCGAGCAGGCTGAGACAGGCCAGAGTTCAGCAGCTCTGGGATCCCCACTGGCTCCTGAGGAGCAGCACCAGGGAGCCTCAGCTACACCTGGCAGAGGGAGCCCACGCTGCTGAGCTTGTCCCCACACCCAGCAGCCCCAAAAAGAGCCAGGAGGGATGGGCACGCCCTGGTCTTGCCAAGTTCTGTCCTATTGGCTCCAGCTGAACTCATTAAATGCAATTCCACTTTGCTCTGGAGAAAAGAAACCTCTGTCCTGCAGGCAGGCTCCCCACAGAGCCAGGAACCTTCCAGAGGGACATCTGGGGACGTGGGCCCGTGGTGGCCTTGGCAGTGCTGGGGAGCAGCTGGACTCGGTCTGGGAGGGCTTTCCCAACCTCGCTGGTTCTGTGATCCCTCTGGAATCTCTCACATCTGCCCTGGGGGCAACACCATGCTCCATAAAAGCAGAAGAACCTCAAAGCCAGGCTCACAGCTTGGATCAACAGCCCAAACCAATTAAATCTAATTTCATGAGGTCCTAAAATCGCCACATAAAAAGCACATCTCATGCTTTCCTCTCGCCCATTCTCCAGTTTTTGGGTAATGGTTACACCCGGAGCCAGCAGAGCTACAGCCACAGAGTTCATGAGAAAAGCTGTGCCTGGCAGAGCCTTGCACCCAGACAGGGACTGGAAAGGACCAAACCAGCGTTTGGATCACAGATGCTGTGGAATATTTTTACAATTACAGCTGATTTAATGCAAGATAAATAAGGCTTTAGAGACTCTTTTACATCTATTGGTTCATAGGAAAAGGAGCGAACATAAAAAGATTTATTTAATTGCCTTTGCACTTTAAAGTGTAGGTTACAGCAATTAATCACCGGGTGCAGATGTGAAAGTGTCCCAGAGGCTGTGGCAGCGTGAGGACAGCTCTGAGCAAGGACACATTCCCCAGCTGGAAATGGCCCTGGGCCACTGCTGCCTTCCCCCAGTATTGTAAACACAGGCAAACCCGGTGGGAAGAAATGCTGGTGTGTGACTCCAGCTCAGAAGGCTGAATGATTTCTTTATTATAACTGTGCTATAATACATTAATATACTATTTAAAGGAGATACTAAAACTACAAACCTGCTTTTCTAACTCCCATCTCTAACTCACAACTCGTGACCCTCTCTGAGAGTCCAGCCGAGGTGGGTTGGATTGGATTGGGTTGGATTGGATTGGGATTGGATTGGGTTGGATTGGATTGGATTGGATTGGGTGGGATTGGATTGGATTGGATTGGGTTGGATTGGATTGGGTTGGATTGGATTGGGTTGGATTGGATGGGATTAGATTGGATTGGCCACCAGCCCCAAACAATCCTCACCAGAATCCAACCCAGCAATCACCCCAGGTAAACAATTCTCCAAACATTCCACATGGGAAAAAACAAGGAGCAGAAATAGAAATTGTTTTCTCTTTCTTTCCTCTGTGCTCCTCTATGAAAAATCCTGAGAGAGAAATGTGCTGCCTTCCCCCAGGAGCACAGGGCTCACAGACACACCCAGGAGGAGAAGCAGCCCCAGCCCCTCCATTCCCTGCCTGCTCTGCTGGTGCCTCACACAGAGGGCACTGGAGCCCTGTGCCACCTGAGCCCCTCACCTGTGCCCAGGTGTGCCCTGCAGCCCTTTGTCCACCCAAAGCCACCGCAGGGCCCTCTGGAGGGGCTCCAGGCCAGGCTGGACACTGGGGCTGGGACAGCCTGGCAGGGTGGGAGGTGTCCCTGCCACGGCAGGGGTGGCACTGGGTGGCCTTTAGGTCCCTTCCAGCCCAAGCCTGTCTGGGGTTTTATGGAAGCACAGCTGCACCAGAAATTAGACCACTCTGATTCCCCAAAGGCAAAATGAGTCCTGCAGCATTTGCTTTTTTATTATTCCCTTTTCCCCTGGTTCTCATCAGGATCTCCAGCTGAACAGGACACTTGGGCCTGCTGAGCAGGTTTCTCACAGGCCTCTCCCCTTCTGCCATCACTGGGGAGGAAAGGCAGCCATCCCCCCAGAGGCACCCAAGCACTCAGCAGGGTTGCTGCTTTGCACGAAGTGGTTTCTTTAGTTGTTGTTGGGGTTCTGATTCCACAGAGGATGACAAGGAGCAGCCCCACCCTGCACTGGCACCTCGGGGCTCCTTCTCCTGCCAGGCTCAGAGGGACCCTGCTCCCCCTTTCCTGTGCCCCCAGTCCCATGGGAACAGCTCACTGCCTGCCCTTCCTAGTAGTTGGCAAGTACTGATAACTAATTGCAAAAGCACACTCCTCGCAGTTAATTAATAGCGCGAGTAATTGCAGGGCATTTCCAAGTGTCATAACAGCCTGGGATTAATGCAATTTATTACTTCATGGCCCCATCTGAAGGCATGGTGTTGGTTACAATAAACATTCTCATGCCAGGGGATGAATATCCCAACGCTGGAACCAGCCCAGGCTGTGGGGCTGCCTGGCAGTGCCCCAGGCCAGGCTGGACACTGGGGCTGGAGCACCTGGGACACTGGGAGGTGTCCCTGCCATGGCAGGGGTGGCCCTGGGTGGGCTCTGAGGTTCCTCCAACCCAACCCAGTCCAGGATTTTACCCTGACAAGGGTGATCCTGCCAATTGCAGACCACATCTGCCTCATTTCAACCCCAACCCGAGCTGCAGGGGGGCACCAGGGAAAGGGGAGCCACAAACACCTCAAGTGCACCACTGAAAACATACCTGGACTTAACAAAAAAAAGTTTCTCATCTTCATTTCTCTATGCCAAGTATGCAAGTTATCCTGATTACTATCAAGTCATTAAATCTAAGATATGTCAAACTTTGCTAGATAACTGAATGATAACAAGGAGGTGGCTGAGCAAGCCCAGCCCACGCTCTCCAATTGACACAGAGCTACCCCACGGAGCAGTGGCTGCTTCTGAAAACACGAGGAGGGGCCCCTTGTGAAACACACCCACAGCTATTTTTGTGTTTGCAGCGGTGTGCAAAACCCTCAGTGTAATTTTGGGTCTCGTTTTGTCACACAGCTGCTATGCCTGACCTTCAGGAGCAAGTGTGGGCTCATCATTTAACACGGATGGGATCTAAAATGAACATACAGAAAAGAGGAGCCTGGGACTGCAGGTACTTCACACCACTTCTACCTGTAAATTGAACGTAACCTGAGCAGATCTGAGCTGCTTGCTGCACTCCTGCACCATTCTCCCAACTGCTGGAAAACAGTGAGGTTTGAGTCAAAGTTGGTGCATGAGGGTAGAAGATGTAACAAGAAAAAGGATGCTTTTCCTATTAAATAACAATGTTGGGGTGGTTTGTTTTCATACTTGGATTTCAAATGAAGTAGCCTGACCATTAAAAAAATAAAGCCCGAATTTTGGTGCTTTTCCCCACCTTTGGCACCAGTCTGGCCCAGCAGCACATTGAGTCCCTCACCCGTGGCCTCTTTCAGCATCTGGAGCAGCTCTAATGAAGGAGGAAAATTCCTCCTCATCAAGGATGTTGGGATAACAAGAAACCACTCCCCCTGTCCCCAGCTTTTCAAACTCCTTTGTTTCACCTCGCCCTGCACTGAGCAAGCCCCTCAGAGACAGCGTGGAGGGGGGTGAGACTGCTGAGGTTCCTGTCACACATTCCAGGGTCGTGCAGGACAAAAAGCTTTCCCACAGAAACTCTACTGAAACAGGCAGAGAAACGCTTTTATCACGGAAATGTTGTAATCACAGAGGTGTTTTGCTCCTTTTGCAGCCTGTGGAGAAGTTCACCGAGATCAGCATCCCTCCCACCCGGAGCAGCTCCTGGGCTGAGCTGCAGGGCCCAGGTCCATCAGGCACAGCTCCTGCTGAGCAGGGATGGGACCCCCACAAACGAGGAGATTGTTTTCATGATCCATCTCATCTGCTGCAGCAGTAAAAACAGCACAAACCCTTCTGGCACCATCCCTTCCTCACTCTCAAGTGGGCCCCAAACACAAGGAGTGGCACCTGCCTGCCTGATGACAGTGCTGAGCATCCCCAGAGCTGGGGAGCAGCCAGCCCACCCCTGCAGCAAGGCTCCATCCAAACACTCAGCTAAGGAAAAAAAAAAAAAAAAAGGAAAAAAGGTTTTTCACTGCTTGAAAAGCCAGTGGCAGCTGTCCAGTGACAGGTATCAGCTCATCTCCTGGCTCTTCCTCGGGCTCATTTTTCTGGGAGGGAGGCTGCCAGCTCCTGCTGAAGCTGCCCCTCTCGAGCAGGAAAGTGGAAGGGGTGAGCCCCACTGGTGCCCCAGAAGACTGAAACTGCCAGCCTGGTGCACACCCAGGCTGGCACACTCGTGCCAGGGCGCTCTCCGGGGTCCCTGCTCCCGTGGAAGCACAGCCCTGGTCCCAGGGCAGAGCGGCCAGTGCCGCACTCGGGGAATTGCCATACTGCCCCTGGGGGATGGAATTCTTTAAGGAGCTGTCAAGTTTAACTGGAGAGTTCACACAGTCCCAGCTCTGGTGCTATGATTTATCCAGCAAGTGTTTCTCTCTCATCACTTTGCACAAACTCACAGAGCTAAATAAAACCATCTGCGAGCAGAGGCACAGGGATTCAGCGAGCAGCTCCCAGAGCATCCCAGGGTTCTGGCCGTGCCTTTGGCTGGTTCCTGGGTGCTGGCTGGGTTTTAAACTTTTCAAACACTGCAGTGGCAGTGTTTGGTGATGCAGATGGAGAAGGGAACCTGCCAGCCAGCTCCCACTCCTCGTTCTGGGGCACACCAAGGGTATTTAAGCCTGGTGGACCTGCATCCCTCTGGCAGAGAATCCCACTCCCTGCAAGGCACTGCAGGAGGAGAGGGATGGGGCCGTGCAGCCCCCAGCACCAGCCACAGGGCAGCCCCACACAAACAGTCCCCATCTGGAGGGGTGGGGTTGTTTATTCACCATCTTCTGACTGGTAGGTGCACGAGATTTGTGCAAGAGCCTTTTCTGCCTGGCTGAAGGCCAAGAGGACTAAACCCAAAGAGTGCCAAAGCCCCACCTTACAACATAAGCAATGATGATTGCTGCAATTATTCCCTGGAACTGATTTGAATAAGTTTCTGTTATCACCAGATGGAAAAAAAAAAATAAACCACAGGAAAAAAAAATCAAAAAAAAACCAAAAAAAAAAAAAAAAAAAAAAAAAAAAAAAAAAAAAAACCACAAGAGATAGAAAACATCCTGAGTTGGGAAACATCCTGAGAAAACACCCCATCCATGAAGATTCATGCAAGGATCCTCAATCCAGCCCCTGTCCCTGCACAGACACCCCAAAACCCCACCCTGGGCACCCCTGGCAGCATCCAAACCCTCCTGGAGCTCCGGCAGCCTCGGGCTGTGCCCATTCCCTGGGGATCTGGGCAGTGCCAGCACCCTCTGGGGGAAGAGCCTTGCCCAAAATCCAGCCTGGCACAGCTCCCTGGGTCCTGTCCCTGTCACAGAGCCAGGAATCAGAGCTGCAGCACCCTGAGGTCGCCCCCAGCCTCATTTTCTCAGGAGAGGAAGGAGCCAGTGCCCTGCTCAGCCCTGCCCGTGCAGGGCGCCCTCAGAGCCTCCATTTCACACCCATTTAGAGGAGGGCAGGTGCTCAGGAATGCTGTTCCTCTCCTCACAGTGCCTGTCCCTTCCAGAGCTCCTGAGGGTGCTTTGGCTCTGCTCCCTGCCCTAAAGCAGCTCCTGCTGGTTTTGCCTCCAGCACTCACTACCTGCAGCCTGGAAACTCTCACAAAGTGCTCGATGAGGTGGCTGAGCCAGGGATGGACTCATAAAAGCCTTTTGCAGCACTTTCCCTTGGAAAAAGCCCCAAACCCGTCCTAAGTGATGTCCCTGGTGCATTGCACAGCAGCATTTCAGGGTGTTAGCCCCTCTCCTCCTCTGCCACAGCCAGGAGAACAAAATGCATTTACTCAGGCAGAAACTGCTCTCACAAGAGCAAGAGTCAGATACTTCAGCCTTTCAAGTATTTAGAGCTCTCAGCTGTACATATTTATTCTACTTCCATAAAAACATACGGCTGGAAAGACATATACCAAACCATAAACATAAAAATGGGAATTGAAGCCCTCAGCTCCCTGCAGCAGCGCGGGAATTGCCCCAGCAGAGATGAACAGCAGATATGGATTTACAGAGAACGCTGATAATGGGTGCAAATTGTAAGTGTTTATACCAAAGAGGTATTTACAAAAACAGCCCTGAGAGTACATAAAAGTGTCCAATCACATCCCTGCCTTTGCAAAGTCCCCTTGAACAGCACGAACTGCAAGGATCAGGACTGAAGGGTTTTCTAGAGCGTCTGGAGCTCTTTAAAGAGACATCACAACAGCTTCATTACATTGGTGCCTTAGGGCAAGACCAGATGACTTCAGGCTCATTTTTGGTGTTTATTATGCAGAGTTTATGCACTCCAGTGCCATTCTCTCATTAACATGAGCAGAAATGTAGAGGACCAGACCCACTCTTGGTCAAGTGCTCAGTTTGCAAGAGGAGGAATTGCAACCACACAGACATTTCATGAAGAGGAAAAACCAAACCCCATTACAAGTGCAGACAACTGGTGAGCTCACATCCCTGGCAGTGCCCAAGGCCAGGCTGGACACTGGGGCTGGAGCAGCCTGGGACAGTGGGAGGTGTCCCTGCCAGGGCAGGGCTGGCTCTGGGTGGGCTCTGAGGTCCCTCCCAACCCAAACCAGTCTGGGATGCTGTGAACTGCCCCTGAGCAGCCAAATGTGCCAATGCCCTGGCAGAGCCTTCCCCAGGTGAGGGGCTGGTCACCAGCACAGCTGTGCCTCTGCCTGCCTTGGGCCAGCAGCAGCAGCTCCCTGCCAGGACAGCAGTGGCCACCAGCCCCACGGAGAGGGCAACCACAGCCTCATCCCATGCCAGCCCCACCAGGCAGGGAAACCTCCCAGCTGAGCATCTCTGCTCCACAGCAGTGTCCAAACGCTGCAAAAAATAATAAAAAGTTAACTGGCTCTGAAGATAAAATCTCCTGGATCTCTAAGAAACTCTTCCCTAGATTCCATTCTGGCTTGCAAGCCAATTGAGCAGCTGAGGAGAAAACCTCCACAACAAAGAATAAAAATTTCACCATCCAGGAACCAATCAGACTCCCCTGGCCTCAATGATTGTGCCCATGGAGAACCAGGAGAAGAATCCACGCCTGACCATCAGCTCAGCTTGTGCCATTTAACTCCTAACACAGTATTTTTGTACCTTCCTGCAGCCATTCTTTCAGGGGCTTTTTGATGGCCATTCCTGCATCAGGGAATTTCAGCACTTGATGAAACCACTCACCCCATCCTGGCATCCAGGTTTTTGTTATTGGCTTCAACCATGAACCTTCACCTATTTTTCCTTAAGGCAAAAGTGTTAAGGAATCATTTTCTTAGCCAAAATGATGACTTGGAAAACACACATTTTATCTAAGAAGTGTTCGAGGAAGAGCTCTTTTCCTGTGACACATTCTCATTTCTCAACATAATTTTGACACTCTTATTCCTGAGTGTAACACTCTGAAGACGTAGATGTGAAGCAGAGCTATAATTAGCACATAATTTGCTCTAAACTTCCTGTTCTAAAATAACAAGATACAGAGATGAAAAAACTGCTGGACAGAGAGAAAGGACAGCAAAGAGCCCGTGGCTGACCGCGGTCAGGCTGCTGGCCGTGGAGCAGGTCTCCCCCAGCACCCGTGGAGCAGGAATTTGGGAGGTCGGGGTGTCCCCCAGGGGTGCCCAGAGAGGCTCAGCTCCAGGCAGGAGCAGCAGCCCAGGGCTGGCTCGCAGCAGGGGGAGCAGCACTGCTCCCCTGGCACCCTCGGGATGCAGCAGAGAGATCAGGAGCACAGAGCCCGTGCCAGCCCCCAGGTGTTACACACAGCACCACCACCTTGTCACCTGTTCTGGCCCCACCGGGAGCTGCTGGGGCACTGCCAGGCAGCACAACCCCGTGAGAGATGGAGGGATGCACCTCGGCCTCGGTGTGCCACGTGGCAGGCACGTTCTCGTCTATCTCAGGATTTCTTCATAGAGGAACACAGTGAGAAGAGAGAACAATTCCTATTTCTGCCCCTTGTTTTGCCCATGTGGAACGTGTTTGGAGAATTGTTTACCTGGGGTGATTGCTTGGTTGGATTCTGGTGAGGATTGTTTGGGGCTGGTGGCCAATCCAATCCAACCCAACCCAATCCAATCCAACCCAATCCAATCCAATCCCATCCAATCCAACCCAACCCACCTGTGGCTGCACTCTCAGAGAGGGTCACGAGTTGTGAGTGAGTTAGAGATGGGAGTTAGAACAAGTAGGTTTGTAGTTTTAGTATCTCCTTTAAATAGTATATTAATGTATTATAGCACAGTTATAATAAAGGAATCATTCAGCATTCTGAGCTGGAGTTGGACATCAGCATTTCTTCCCACCAGGTTCACCTGCATTTACAACAGTGCCACACACCTGGTGTGTGCCCCTCTGCCTGTCACAGCAGCTGTGCCAGCTCCAGTGCCCTGGGTCACCCGGGGGAGCAGAGGACAGGGGCTCCTGCAGAGCCTGAGCTCCCCCTCCCCTTGCTGGGGCACACTCAGCCTAAAGCACACGGGTTTGGGAGCTGCTGGAAAGCCTTCTGGCAGCTCAGCCGGCTCTAAAAGCACTCTGTGCTGGTAATGGCCTGCTGAAATCCCCAGGCTTTTGACTCAGACCAGTTGTTTACATCTAAATTACTTTTCCTCATTAAGCTCAAACTTTAATTCCCAATATATTCAACTTGTGTTGTTCAAAACAATGACAAGTCCTTTTTTATTGGCTTTGTTCCTGCAATTATTAGATTGAGGATGTCATTACAAACTTGTCAGGACCTTTTTGCAGCTGTAGTTTGGTAGTTATGAACCGACCAGATTTGCACATCAATTTAGAAAGGGGGGGTGGGGGGAAATGCACTCAGCATTTGATGGCCCTGTACCAGCTTGCTGCATGATATTAAAATTGCTGCTTTTTCTGGGTGGAGGAGGCTCACGGGAAGAGCCTGGTGACACACAGGGGCTTTGGGCTCTGCTACCCCTCCCCACTCCTCAGCACAGGGGGCACAGCCCCAAACCCACTGGGCAAAGCCCTGACCCTGCTCTGCTCACACCCACTTGCCATCAACAAGAGTGGGAAGGGCCCTCAGATCCCACCCAGGGCCACCCCTGCCCTGGCAGGGACACCTCCCACTGCCCCAGGCTGCTCCAAACCCCTCCAGCCTGGCCTTGGGCACTGCCAGGGATCCAGGGGCAGCCCCAGCTGCTCTGGGAATTCCAGCCCAGCTCCTCTCCTCCCTCCCAAGGAACAATTCCCAATCTCCCATCCATCCCTGCCCTCTGGCACTGGGAGCCATTCCTCCTTGTCAGTGGTGTTTCTCCATCTTCCCAAACTGCATATGCAAATTCACGCTCAGCAACTCAGATAAAACAAAATAAAAGCACATGTGAGGCAGGATGCAGTAGGAACCGTCTTGTGCTTTATCTCAAAGTGGAGAAATTCTCAATAAATATTTATATTGGAATTCCCGAGTGTCTGAAAAGCTTGGGGGCCATGATTTTAATACACACAAGATGTACATTAGATAGACACACTTGCAGACTTTAAAGCCTGCATTGGTTTGTTTGCTATAGAGTTGCATTTATAAGAAGTTTTCAGGTGCCTGGTTAGAACCAAACTCTCAGGGCCTTTCCTGGGCACAGCAGGAGCTGCAGGAACACACTCACACTAAATCCAGGTGCCAGAAAAGTTCCCTTTCTCTCTGACCACCCTTTGAGGTCTCCCAACCTCTCCTGCAAGGTCAGAACCCACAGCAGGGCAGGTCTCCACCAACAAGGGAAGGACACCAGGATAAAGCAGCTCCTGCTGCAGGTCAGGGCTGAGGAGCCCCGGCCCGAGTGGGACCCCAAAGAGCCAGCAGTGGGAGCAGGGATCACCCCCAGCCAGCCCACGGCCCGAGGGGCACTGCCGGCCCAAGGAGAGCCCTTGGGGGAGGAGAACGAGCCCTCGGGGGCAGCCCAAAGGCCAGCGGGAGCCTCCCGGGATACAGATCCCATCGCCCAGGTGGAAACACAGCACTCATTTGCAGAGCTGCTTGCTGAGGAACAGGGCTCTGGTTCGAGTGGGTTTTTTTCCCATTGGGATGTGTTCATTTCGCTTTTCTTTGCTTGGGGATTGCTGCCTCTCCCTGCAATGCCCAATCCCAGCGCTGCCCCGGAGCCCTCCCCGCACCTCCCGAGGCTCCAGCCGCAGAGCCCCGACACAGCCCCGCAGCCAAGCGGGGAGCACCGGAGGAAATCTCCTTAGGACAGGGCTGGCAGGGTTTGCAGGGCCGGGCTGGGGGGGAACGGCCGGCACCAGCCGGGCCGAGGGAGGACAAGGAGCGCACAGCGGGATCCGTCCCTGCCCCGCGGGGTGAGAGCATCCCGGCCCCCCCAGCTCAGCCAAACACGGAAATTCAGAGCATCCCGGCCCCCCCAGCTCAGCCAAACACGGAAATTCAGAGCATCCCGGCCCCCCCCAGCTCAGCCAAACACGGAAATTCAGAGCAGCCCAGCACCCCCAGCTCAGCAAAACACGGAAACTCCGAGCATCCCAGCATCCCCACATGGAAATTCAGAGCAGCCCAGCACCCTGAGCTCAGCCTCACATGGAAATTCAGAGCATCCCGGCCCCCCCAGCTCAGCCAAACACGGAAATCCAGAGCATCCCCAGCTCAGCCTCACAGGGAAATTCTCTGGAGAGTTGAGGGAATTTTACTCACATCAGTAAACATTTTTTAAAAACCCACAGCAAAACCATTTTTATCAAAGAACATGAGTCTAATAGCGCTTGAGGCAATGTTGGTACAAGCACAAAATTGGCCTCTGTTTTAATCCCCACACCCAGGCTTGCCCTATTTTCCCCGAGCTCCCTCAGCCGCTGACAACAAAAGGATGGAGCTCCCGTTGCACTCGGTGCCCGCTCTGTGTGCTCCACAATCCTTATTTATCCTTCGGGACACCGGCAAGGGCCGAACTGAGATTACAGCACCGCGTCACCCAAACTCAAACTGCTCCACCCCTCAAAGGGTTAAACCAGGACAGGAACACGCCACTGTTTTACAAACTTTCCGGCAAAGAGAACAGCACACACAGCCCCACGTGTTTATATAACACAATTATAGTCCAAAACAGAACCTCAAGCCTATATGATAGCTCTCATTTTACTGACATCTCTCACGCACACACAGCAGCAAAGGTTTCTTTTAAGCAAGGAAAGAGCAATTCAAACATTATTCAGGACCTTTCTGAGCCCCCCCGACTAGTCTGGCAAACCACAAATTAATGGATAAGAAAACGCAGCACTTACCCTGCAGCCACGTGGAGCGCACCTCACACCCTTCACTTCTCCAGTCACAGAGAAGCGCTACCCCCAGCCCTCCCCAAACGCAATCTATAGCCCCTTCAATCAGCGTTACTGACCCGCGGCTGATTCGAGTTTGGGGCAAAGAGCTGAGGAACAGAACAAAGCTCGGGCAGGGACTGCTCCTGCTAACGCAGAACACCTGGGACTGGGGGGCTTCACCTGGGGCTGGGGCTCCACCCGGGGTGCTGGCTTTCACCTGGGGCTGGGGGCTTCACCTGGGGCTGGGGCTGCACCCGGGGTGCTGGCTTTCACCTGGGGCTGGGGGCTCCACCTGGGGCTGCACCCGGGGTGCTGGCTTTCACCTGGGGTGCTGGCTTTCACCTGGGGCTGGGGGGCTTCACCTGGGGCTGGGGCTGCACCCGGGGTGCTGGCTTTCACCTGGGGCTGGGGGCTCCACCCGGGGTGCTGGCTTTCTCCTGGGGATGTGGGCTTGCCCCTGGCTTGGCCGCTGGCCCTGGGCAGCCCCCACGTCCCCACTGAGTCGGGGCCGAGGCTGCTGGCCGTGGCAGGGCCAGGGCACAGCCCATGCCCGCATTCTGCTGGCCGTGGCAGGGCCAGGGCACAGCCCATGCCCGCGTTCTGCTGGCCGTGGCAGGGCCAGGGCACAGCCCATGCCCACGTTCTGCTGCCCTTGCCAGCCAGTTCTGTGGCAGGAGGAAAGGCACAGCAGCTCGGCACATTTTGGAGGGCAGGGTAGGACCAGGAGCGAACCTGAGCAGACAGCCCTGGAAGGGTTAATCAGCAGCTGGTGCTCGCTCCCTTTCCGAATGTACACTGCCAAAATAACTGGTATTTTGGCTCTGAAGGTGCAGGGTGGTGACATAGCACTTCTGCTTCTCCCTCGTTAGCTGATGGAAACCTTACACAGGTGTGTCTCTGGGATTAATTGGACTGGTCCCACTCTCTCAGCTGCCTTTGCCATTTAAATAATTCTCCCATTAACTCAGCTGCTTCCTTGGCCTGCCCGGGGCTGTGGGAGCTGTCACTCCTAACAGCACTGCGGGGTGAGTGACCCTGGGCAGTCAGCACACGGGTGACGTGATTCCAGCCCTGACACAGCTACCCCCTGTACCCCCACGGGCAGCCTGAGGGGCTCAGGTTCCCTAAGAAATAACTCAGCCCGCAGTGGAAGAGGAATCCTTTCCCACCTGGAAGCAGCTCCAATCCCCTCCCAGGGCTGCTCCTGGTCCCCTCTGTGGGATGCTGCTGCTGTTCCCCCCCGAGGCACCCAGCTCTGTTCCCAGGAGCTCCCACAGCAAGGCCCCTCAAATGGTGTGAGTGTCCCACTGAAATAAAGATGGCATGGAAATAAAATGCTCAGTCTGCTGTAAAACCCCTTGGTTACCCCAAAGAGCTGTAATTTAAACTGGACCCCAGCAGATAAGGAAAGGAGCAAGCAGTGTGATGACTTGCAGAGGATTGAGCTCTCCCTGGTACAACCTATGGTGTTTTGTGCCTGCCAGGAAAAGAAACTGGGGATTTAACAGCCCCCCCGGCCCAAGGGCTTCCCAGGCAGCAGGAGGTGGCAGTGGCTGGTGTCTCTGCCAGGGATGTCCCTCAGGCACTGGGGTGGGCGTGTGGAAGCAGCAGGAGGTGCTGGAGAAGCAGAGGAACAGAAGCTGCTGTTCCCTGGCTGGAATGCACCACGAGGTTTTCCAGGCTTTCCACACCTTTTCCACCTGCTGGGTGGCACTGCCAGCTCACGGGAGGGCAGTGCCCACCCCTGTGCCCCTGGGCGTGCCCGGGGTGGGTGTTCCTGGGCCAGGGCAAGGTCCCCGGGTGCCAGCAGGACCCGGGTGCTCTCTGTTCCCCCATCCCTCCTGACTGCTTCCCAGCCAAATCAAGAGATTGTTCTCCAAAGACAGGCAGCTGCGTAAATGTCAAGAGCTCCAAAAGTAAATTATAGTGCAAACAGGTTTGATATTTCTATGAAATGAAAGTTAAGCACATTTCTTTTTAAAATACAGATTTTTATTTAAAGCAAGAGAAAACCTTCCACTGTGACCTTTATGAGATCCCAAACAGTGACAAATTTGGTCATTACAAATAACCTTTACCTACCAATGGGGACTTCTTTGCAGTAATAGATGAAAATTAATTTCCAACCTACAAAACAATAAATAGGAATCTTATAAGATACCAATTCCACAGTAAAATATGAATCATAAAAACCCAACCAAAAGGCACCTTGATGTCAGGATTTATTTTGAACGCAGCATTCTGGGAAGCCAACTCTGTCTCTCTTCCACTTTCCAGCAGTGAATAAATATTCCAGGATTTGCCTTGCTATTTGTCTGCGTGATTAACCCAACGGTGAGGATGAGATCATTAACCTGTGATTACTCCTGTGTTCAGAACTCTCATCATGCCTGCGGTGCCTCGTTAGGCAAACTAAAAATACCCCCAAATTTCTTATTTTTCCTGCATCTTTACACCGACAAACATTGTTCTATAGATGTAAATTAGAGAGCAAAATCAATGGTCACTGAATGAAACCTGAGATTCTCAGGAACTGGCCCACGGAGCACCAAAGCCTCTCCCAGGATGTGACACCGGACTAACGAGGTGCTTTTGGGGCCGATGTTCTGCTCGGAGCGATGGAGCTGCTGTTTTTTGGTGTTTCCAAACTGGTGTTTCCCAGCGTTCTGCTGCAACACGGGGACACAGAATCAGAGGCGGCTTTGCCGGAGGATCTGAGGCTGCATCTCCCCTGCTTATCAGGCACGGCAGGGAGGGCTCATTTCCTTATCAGAGCGGCTCCCTGCACTTCAGAGGGAGCTCGCTGTGCGCCGGGGCTGAGCTGCAGCTCGCAGGTGGGAAAGGCACAGGATTTACCCTGTCAGCTCTGTCCTATAAAGAAGGGGTGCCACAACTCTCTGCTCCCACAAAAAAAGGCACCACGACCCCTCTTCCCACTCTGAAATAGCTCCTAGAAGCAAAAATCACTTTGGAAGAAGCAGCGTGGGAGGAGAACTGAGCTGAGGGCCAGCAAACTGATCAGCAAACTGATTTTAATTCATTGGCGTCCCTACAATTCGAGTACCACAATGTCTCTTTGTGGGAACTTGAAACTATTTCTATTATTTAGGATTTTTAAAAAAATGTCAAAATGTGACAGTGCATTGAAAAATGTTGATAATAAATTCCTTCATCTTTCACACTGTGTCACAAGCATGGCCTCTGCCTCACATTCTCTAACAAGGTGCAGCATTTGCTATTTAATTATATCTAAGACAGCAAATGCAGTGTCTGCTCCGTGATTGACAAAACCAGGACAAGGAGTGGCACGTTAAAAAATGTCTGTGATGATCGCAGGGAAGGGCCCCCTGTCCATCCCCTGTCCCGAGGAGGTGTCCCAGGCCGTGTGGCACTGGGGGGACGCCGTGGGACCCGAGTGGCCCAGCTGGTGGCTGCTGGGGACAGAAGCCCTGGAGCGCCTGGCACAGTTTGCCATCCCTGCAGCTCCGTCAGGGGCTCTGTAAACAAGAGCTCCTTCAACAAACAAGATGAAAGAACTAATCAGTGCATAAATCTCCTCACACCAAGACATTAGAGGCAAAATATTTATTAAAGAGTCCTATGGTTTTGTAGCTGGAGATGATGCATGGGGCAGGCAGACATCTCTTGAATAAACACCGCGGGCTCTGCGCCAGCCCCAGCTTCTCACCATCCATCTGCACTGGGGAGCGAGCCGCTCCTCTGGCCAGCTGCTCCCACTGATCACAGCCCTGCCGTGGAGCACTGGCCTCAGAAATAAATACTGGGATCTGTACCTCCCTGTGTTTCCATCACAGGGAATCACAGAACCCCAGAACGCTCTGGGCTGGGACAGTCCTTAAGGCTCACATGGACCCATGAGGTCAGCAGACTGAGACAAACCCTCCCTAGTGCAGGTGCCCCGTTCCCTCTGCACCCCATCAAGTGCATTTAACCCCACTGAAATAAAGCTCTGCAACAACTCCTTGCCTTTCTGTGTCTGCTGTTGCAAAGCTGCCAAGGCAGTAGCTTATTTCAGCGTATTTTTACAACTGAAATGTCCCAGAATCTGTGTGAGAATCCTCACTTTTCCTTTTGCAGTCTAGCCATCAGGTGACAAAACATTCAGGACAGAGAAGCCTGAGAGCAAAAGGAATTGAAGCCATGATAAGAGAAAAAAAAAAAGTAAAAAAACCCAAATCTGTTTAAGTAGCATAATTCTTGCCTCCTGGGGCTGAAGAACTGATCTGCACTTGCCCTGCCGCCCTGGGCCGGCTGCTGTGATCACTGCGGGCCCCGGCTCGCCTCTCCCGGCTCGGAACAGCCCGGCCGGGCGGGGCTGGAGCAGCGATCGTTATCCAGGTACAATTCCCGGCCTTTGGAGCGCCAGCCGTGTCCTTGAAGCCGCTCAGAACCAATGAAGGAAATCTTTGCAGTGAACTCTGCGGCTCCACACACTGATGCAGTTGTTCATGAATTGAGGCGAGCAGGAGGATTAGGGTTGGGTTGGTTTCCTTGCATTGTTGCTCCTGCAGCTGTTTCAGTTTGAGTGAAGATTAGGAGAGAGCAGACTTGAATTAAAGCATTGCTCAGGAGAAACAACTCGGATAGGCAGAGATTCCTCAGCTGCCCAGCTTCCTTCATTGGTCATTTGGTTTTACTTCGTCTCCATCATTCTCCAAAAATATCTTTTTCAGTCACTTATTAACTGCTAGAGCTGCATCTCCTCCACCTTTAATTCTTCTCCATTCCTTCTTCTGTTCTTCCCTGAACATTTTCTCCCTTTGTTTATCATTGCCAATGTTACAAAGGGAGTTTCACAGACTAAATTGCTTTTCTTGTTATAATTCCAGTACCATAAAATGTTAATTAGGGTTGCCTCTGTTTCAGAAGCTATTTAAAATGTACTGTAAGATCATCCCCTATTCTTCACCTCAGTACACAACTCCCACTGTTGCTGGCTAAAAAATAGTTCTGAAGATTTGAAGACTGGAATTTTTTGGTTTACTTTTTTGTTCTTTTACTGTGGGCATTATAGAAAGGAAACAAAGTTCAGCTCTCCAATGTAGGGTCTGTCAAAGTGCCTCTGAAACTCACAAGCACAAAAAATCTATCTCTTCCCACAGCTCTGCTGGAAATTTCCATCCCTGACTTCTCCACAGGGACTTGTCATCCCCAAGGCTTTGTGGATAAAGGCCATGGATGCTCTGCAACTGCAGCTTGCCAAAACCTGGATTATTTTCTGGGAAGGAAGGGCTGGCTTTCAGAAATGTCCTCACTCTGAGGAAATGTCCCACACCAAAATAAAACCTTTGATGCCATTTGAAGGAAAGGGAATAGCTGGTGACTTTTTTTTTTTTTTTTTTTTTTTTTTGGGGGGGAAGCCATTTTCCAGGCTGGGGAGTCTCTGTGTGCTGGGGGAGCTCTGCCCTGGCACAAGGACGGATTTGGAGGGATGGATGCTGTTCCCAAGGATGGGGGGATGCTGCTCCTGGGGATGGAGGGATGCTGATCCCAGGGATGGAGGGATGCTGATCCCAGGGATGGAGGGATGCTGATCCCAGGGATGGAGGGATGCTGATCCCAGGGATGGAGGGATGATGATTTCAGGGATGGAGGGATGCTGCTCCCAAGGATGGGGGATGCTTCTCCCAGGGATGGGGGGGATGCTGCCCCCGGGGATGGAGGGATGCTGATCCCAGGGATGGAGGGATGCTGCTCCCAGGGATGAGGGATGCTGATCCCAGGGATGGATACTGCTCCCAGCAATGGAGGGATGCTGCCCCCGGGGATGGAGGGATGCTGCTCCCAGGGATGGGGGATGCTGATCCCAGGGATGGAAGGGTGGGGGGATGCTGATCCCAGGGATGGGGGATGCTTCTCCCAGGGATGGAGGGGTGGAGGGATGCTGCTCCCAGGGATGGAGGGATGCTGCTCCCAGGGATGGAGGGATGCTGCTCCCAAGGATGGGGGATGCTTCTCCCAGGGATGGAGGGGTGGAGGGATGCTGATCCCAGGGATGGGGAATGCTGTTCCCAGGGATGGGGGATGCTGCTCGCAGGGATGGAGGGATGCTGATCCCAGGGATGGAGGGGTGGAGGGATGCTGCTCCCAGGGATGGAGGGATGCTGCCTCCGGGGACGATGTCTGTGCCCTGCCATGATGGGAGATAAAAGGCGGTTCATGCCCCTGCTGTGAGGGGTTTAACGAGTCACGCCAAGACAATGGGTGTTGACAATCCGGGAAAATCGGCATTAAGGTGTACGGTGCCCTTCCGTGGCCTGGCCGAACGGTTCCCGAGCGCTGCAGAGCGGCACAAGCAGCCCGAGCAGGGGGAGGGAAGCGGTGGATTGTAAACAATCCAGCGGAAAGGATAAAATGGCAGAAAATGAATTAAAATTACACCTGGCTGTTTCCGTGAAATGGAGTGGAATGCTCCGTGGGCTGCGCTCGGGAGCGGGAGAGCGTTCGCTGTCATTATTCCCGGGAGCTGAGCGGCACAGCCCAAATCTCCCGAAGGCAGCGCTTGTGACAGCTCTCCCCGCTTCACCTGCAGTGTTACGGAAAATTAAAAGCCTGGCTTGGGGAAATCTCCCGGGGATTGTTCCCATCGAGTGGGAGAGAGGGAAGGAATACTCACCTAGTTTTCTCTCTCTTTTTTTCCCCCTCTATTTTTGCTTTTATAAGAACACAGATTAAAGTTCTATGGAAAGGATGTTACTAAGACACTGCTGAGATGTGCCCAAAAAAGGGACAGATTCATATAAAATATTTATGATTAATGTATTGTACTTCACCAGAGCAATTTAAATAGTGAGATTTCAGTATTTCTTAACATTGTGATGGAGATGTAAAAAAGCATTAGCAGCGAATACGTGCTGCTGATAAGCAGGTGGAGCAGGCAGAGGAGTCTGTTTGGGTGAGAAAAGGAGGAGAGCAGGAAACCCAGGGGTGCATTGGTAGCTTCCCACGTGTGGCACATCCAGGGCTGTGGGCTCTGCCACCCAGGGATGCTGTCAGCTGCCAAAATTCCGTCTGTGTGCTGCACACAAGCAGCAGAGAGTGCTTGGCTTCCAGCTCAGGGGAAAATGAAAAAAAAACATGCCAAAAGGGCATTAAACTTTGGGTTAAATTCACTCCAGAAAACTGTGACCCACTCGGGAATGCTGCCAGCCTCACCAGCACCTGACACCAGTCACACCCTGAACTTTGGATTTAATCACCAGCGTCGTCAAACTCCATCTTTAAATTTTAATTGCTAAAATACGTCTTTGAAGAATATTTTTCAGTATCAAGAATGTAAATAGCGATAGGGCTGGCCAGGAATAATATGAATAATTCAGCCTTACAGTATGCAAGTTTTATACTTGGAAATGAGGGATTCACTCCTCCTGTATATTCAGTCATCACAGACTGCAGACACGAAAATAGGGGAAAAAATGGGAAAAAGCCATAATTATTTAATGTTGCCACAGCATTGGAATGTTTGAGATTATATTTTAACGGTAACATACCTGAGAGGGCAAATTTTATGTCCTGAGTTGGTACCAGCCACAAGCAGGCAGTGCCTGGGGCCAGCTGGCCCCGGGGGATGGTTGGGTCTGAAGGCAGGGCCCTGAGGGTGACCCTCAGAGACAGTCCTTGAATCCCCCATTTTTACCTATAAAGTTCTCTCTGGACACAAACAAAACCATGGGCACGGCTGAGCTACACCCCAGCAGGGGCTCGGGGCAGGTGAGGGGCTGCCAGCCCCGCTCCCGCCCCGGCAAACCCTGGGGCACCTCGGCGTGCCCGGCAGATTCGGCATTTCCCGAGCTCGGGAAGAGCCCCTGGTGCTCCACGCTGCTCCTGGGTGTCCCACCTCAGGGATGGAATACTGGGAATAACAGAGAGACCAGTCCCACTTCAGGGATGGAATACTGGGAATAACAGAGAGCAGCAGGAGCAGAGCCCAGTCCCACCTCAGGGATGGAATGCCAGGAATAACAGAGAGCCCAGTCCCACCTCAGGGATGGAATACTGGGAATAACAGGGAGCAGCAGGAGCAGGGCCCAGTCCCACCTCAGCCAGGGAATAACAGAGCCCAGCCCCACCTCAGGGATGGAATACCAGGAATAACAGGGAGCAGCAGGAGCAGGGCCCAGTTCTACCTGCACCAGGATTTCAGCACCCTGACAGTGGGGAACGATCCCTGATTCCAGCAGGGCAGGGAAAGGATCCCTAATTCCTGCAGAGTAGGGAATGGATCCCTAATTCCAGCACAGCACAGAATGGGTTCCTAATTCCAGCAGGGCAGGGAATGGATCCCTAATTCCAGCACAGCACAGAATGGATCCCTCACCTCTCTGTCAGTGACCCCTGCTCTGGCCGGGTGTAGGTTTGGGGACCCCCAGGCCCCTCTCCTGCCCACCCATGCCCACAGCCCCATGCTCTGGGGACAGCCACGGGTCTGACCCCTCCCACCGTGCCCCTGGCCAGTGACCACAATTACCTGAGCAAATCCCACGCTAAAAGATGGTCAAAAGCCTCTCAGACAGAAACTGTTCCCCTCTTAGATAAACAACATGGAAATAATTCCTGCTGGGGCTCCTGCCAGCGAGCAGGGACAGGACGGCAGGTGGCTGAGGGCAAGTTACAATAAATATTCATACCCAGAGTTAATACTAAAACATTTTCTTTACTACTTCCACTTTACTTATTTGTAGCTGCTGGAGAAGCAGGCATATTAGAATATTAATTTTCCGCTTTACTGGAATGATTTCAGAGTCAAGTGCCGTTGGAACACCGAATGCAAATGGGAGCAGAGAGGGTGGGACTCTCACTAATCCCCTTCGACGCCTTGGAAAGAAAAAGCTCTGTTTATTTGCATTTTCCTTTTCAGAGTGTTCTTCAGCTGTTTAAAAACCGCTTTGGAGGTTTAGGCAGATCTCAGGGAGATGCACAGCGCAGATCCTGTGGCGCGGGTGCTGCCCACCCCGCTCCTGCAGCTGAGCCTGCCCCAGGAGCGGCTCCCACTGAAGGCTCCTGGGCTCCCAGGCAGAACCAGGCTGAAGGCTAGATTGGGCATTTTCTGCTGAATTTGCACATCATTCCTTGCAAATGGCCAGCTTCACATTTTTGTCCATTTAAATTCCTCTCCCTGAGGTGAGGAACAGAAGGAAGCAGCAGTTTGTGGCTTCTCAGGGAATTCCAGCAGAGCTTGTGAGGAGAGCCCAGCCCATCCCTGTGGGGGCACAAAGTGAGGGTCAAGGTCAAAGCAGCCTCGGCCGGGCCTTGCTGGGGCTCAGCTGCCACACGGTGACTTCATATCAAACAGTAAATTGGGTGTTTTCCTTCTCCACAAAAAATGAGCCATCAACTGAGCAGGGAGGAGAGGAATGTCCCCAAAAGACCTTCCTGATGAAGGCAGTAATGCTATGTGGGTAGCAATAATGTTTAATTTTAATTAGCTGCTAATATTTTGGGAGGGCAGTTGGGGTTTTGTACATAGCGATATTGGCAGTTTGCTCATTTTGTGGAATTTAATATTGGATCAATTGGTTTCGGCAGCTGGGGAGAAGGGTCTTGGTACTGTTTGAGATAAAAAATGCCATCTCTCTCTACAATAAATCCAATCCAATCATTATTAAATCTTTTGGTAAATATCTTGAAGAAATTAGGTCTCCTAGTGTTTGTGCTCATGGATCAAGGAGAGAAAGACAGAGTCAGATGGTTTCCAGGTAAGCAAACAGGGAGAGTTTATTTCAGGGCATGGATGGGGTGAATAAATAAATAAACCAACATCAGCAGGGAGCTGCGGACACGCGGCTGGTTCCAGGTGCCAGGAAAGCAGGAAGTGCTCCAGGCACAAACACCTTGTGCACAACGTGAAAACACAAACCTGGAGATTCATCACTGCACAAGGGGGCTGGAGCAGAACCACAGCACGGCAGGGAGGGAGCCCTCACTGGGGACAGCGCTGTCACCGTCCTCACTGGGACACAGCGGGGACAGCGCTGTCACTGTCCCCAGTGGGACACGGGGGGGACAGCACTGTCACTGTCCCCAGTGGGACACGGGGGGGACACCACTGTCACTGTCCTCAGTGGGACACAGTGGGGACAGCGCTGTCACTGTCCTCAGTGGGACACAGGGGACACCACTGTCACTGTCCTCAGTGGGACACAGGGGACACCACTGTCACTGTCCTCAGTGGGACACAGGGGACAGCGCTGTCACTGTCCTCAGTGGGACACAGGGGACACCACTGTCACTGTCCTCAGTGGGACACAGGGGACAGCGCTGTCACTGTCCTCAGTGGGACACAGGGGACAGTGCTGTCCCCTCCACTCTGGGACACAGGGGGACAGCGCTGCCACTCTCCTCTGTGGGACACAACGGGGACACCACTGTCACTGTCCTCAGTGGGACACAGGGGACAGTGCTGTCCCCTCCACTCTGGGACACAGGGGGACAGCGCTGCCACTCTCCTCTGTGGGACACAACGGGGACAGCGCTGTCACCATCCTTACTGGGACACAACGGGGAGAGCACTGTCAGCATCCTTACTGGGACACGGGGGACAGTGCCATCCCCTCCTCACTGGGACACAATGGGGATGGCACTGTCACTGTCCTCACTGGGACACACGGGGACGGCGCTGTCACTGTCCCCAGTGGGACACAGGGGACAGCGCTGTCCCCTCCTCTCTGGGGCAGTCCCAGTGCAGCCCTCGTGCAGGCCCAGTTGTGCTCCCTGTGCCACGCAGGTGCCGTGGCAGCGCACGCGGTGTCTGGGCATGCTGAGCCAGGCCAGGCCCTGGCCACAAGGCAGCAAGTCCGACAGGCTCTTCCCTTAAGTTCCCAGGATTCCCAAGGATGAGATTGATCAGGATACCCACAGGTGGGGACCCTGAGCACATCCATCACGGCCGCCGTGCTGTCGCTCTCTCCAAGGCAGACGCAAAGGTGCAGAGTTTGTAATTCCGAGTGACGTGTCTCTGCACCTTTGAAGGTCTGGGGAAGGCATTAATTACCCCTCTGGCATTAGCTCCTGCAGACACGTTCCTCGTGTTCCTCGACGTGGTCCCTGCTCCAGCGCAGCCGTGGCGTTTCTGAAATTAACTCAGTGGAGTCCGAGCGCTCCACACCTCCCCACAACTGCCACGGGCAGCTCTGGGAAAAATCCACTGCTGCTACAAGATCACATTTAAAATTTTGATATCTGCTTTAAAAGGGCAAACACTGCCAGCTGACAAATAATAAGTGGCCCTTCTGTATTCCATTCCATTCTTATCCATTTTTCATGCCGTAGCAAGGTGAAGCTTTCCAATCAAGGAGCGGCAGTGTGGGCAAGTGCAGATAATATATTTTGATGGAGGTCTGTAATGAATATGGTATTTATGAAGACGCAAGTCATTAAAAGAAACCTTGCATGGTTGTTGCACATTATTTTATTGATTTTTCCAAATGCACAGATCAAGGCGAGGATCATACTTTACAAGAAACGTTTCAATTTCTAATCTTTAATTTGATAATGCATCACAGTATTTGCTGATTTGTGCCGTTGAGAGCTGGTGGGTTCATTGCCTCTGCACACACCGTGAATTCTAAATTCAGGGTGTGCTTTGGAAGGGGCGGAGAGGGCTGGTGAAAGTTTGGAGAGCAGATGGAGGTCGTTGCTCCTCTCCCCAATCCTTTATCCGTGTGTGCCGGTGAAGGGTGAGCTGACTCCACCGAAGGCAGTGGCAACGCCACTCATCGCTGCCGTGCTGAGGGCAGGAGCTCCTTGCAGACACATCCAATGTCGAACAGAAACTCCTGGGCATGAGGAAGCATTTTATTGACAGAGCAATGCCTGGGCATCAGCGCTGAGAGCTCCCTGCACCCTCGTGCTGATCCGTACCGATCCGTACCGATCCGTATCGATCATCACCGTCCATGCACCGGGCAGGTTCTGGGTGGGGCCGGTGCCCAGCTGGGGCTGCCTCCAGCTGCTGCACTGCTGGACAAACCCTCTGCTTGGAGGACCTCCACTCCTGGAGATTGGCCCCCATTATCAAGAAACCAGACAATGCTGGTGCTTCTCACTGTCAATCACTGCGTGTTTGGGGGGCATTTAATTAGTGAATGGTTTTACTTGACATCTGCAGTGCAGCTCTTCCATTTTTGTCTTCCTTTGTGTATTATATATATACGTGTCGGGGTCAGGTTGGCAAGACCCCAACAGTGTGAAAGTCCTTTTTCCCTAGCCCGGCAGCCAAAGAAGAGGTCTGGAAGGTGTGAAGCTGAGTTTTCAAGGTTGTTTATTTCTTCTTATCTAAAGGATTTTTCTGTGACCTGACGAGGTCCGGCTAGTACAGAAGCCATGGCAGTCTGCCCCGAGCCCCGGGCGTCTCCCACATTATATACCCAGAATTATGTGTACCATGTTTCCAGTTCTTGTACCAATACCTAAAATCTGTGTTGGACAGTGTGTCCCTAAAGTGTCACCATCACACCGAGACATGGAGGAGAAGAAGAAGGAAGAAAAAGGCTAGGGCACGCCCAGATTCCTCCGTATTGTATCCCTGAATTACAATCTAAAAAACCCCAAAATTCTACTTTTTCACCCTGTACCAATTCCCCTATTACACTACTCGACCCCTTTTGGCTTGTAATTCCTCATACAAGGTTGGCAGCCTCTCCCATGGGCTAAAATTGAAGCCACAGGTGTTTTTGACTTGTTGCCAAGGTCTCTGAGCTGCCTGCCAGGGTCTCGAGGCATCCAGAACAGCCAAAGGGATGTTCTGGACTCTGACATATATGTACTGATTTAATACAGTAGAATATGCCATATTTTTAATCTAAAAAGAAAAAATTAACCCTACCTAGGGGACTGTGTGAGGTGGGGAGATGAACACAAAGCTTTGGTGAATGTCCTTCCTTCCTACACATGATCATCCTCTTGAGAGGAAACAACAATTACCTTCAAAAGGCCGATTTTGTGCCCCTGTTGCCCATTGGCACTGCGTACCAGTGGGGACATCAGGAAGGGCCAGTGACACTTTTCTGGGTGACACAAAGAGGAGCAGGAGACACAAGGTGGGAGGAAGAGGGGACACCAGCAGTGACATTGAGCCAGGGACAAAGGCCACACCAGCCAGTCCTGCTGCTTTCCCAGCCATGGGGTCAGGGAAGGAGCCCAGCGGTCAGCAGTGGTCAGCAGTGGTCAGCAGCGGTCAGGAGCGGTCAGCAGCGGTCAGGAGCGGTCAGCAGTGGTCAGCAGTGGTCAGCAGTGGTCAGCAGCGGTCAGCAGTGGTCAGCAGTGGTCAGCAGTGGTCAGCAGTGGCTGTGTGGCAGCAATGCTGCCTGGCTTGTGCTTTAGGTGCACAGCTGGTACTTGGAATTCTCTCAAGGTAGGAGAAAAGCCAGGAATTAGACAGAACCTGCAAATACGGGTTTAGATAGATCGGTTAATAATATTGTTTCCTGTGTCTGATCAGGAAAGTCAGGTATAAACAAGCCTTTTGAGAAGAAATGCAGGAAAAGAACCAACAAAAAGGAGAACAGGAGTGTTCTTGAATGTCCTGCCTGAGCACAGAGTGAGCTCCATCCTGCTGGGGATGAGCGGCAGCTCAATGTGCAGAGACAGGGAAGCTCTTCACCTGCAGAGCCAGCGGGGCCAGGACAGGGCTGGGCTGGAGGGGCGTGGGCAGGGCTTGAAAGGACGCTGACCCCACTGTCCTTTCCCAGAGCTGCCCACGGGGAGGGTTTGCTGTGCTCTGCTGCGGGTGGTGCAGTGCCGGGGCGATGGAAGCGCACGGGAACGGGGCGAGGCAGAGCACGGCCAGCAGCAGCCTGAGCACGGCAGGGAGGAGAGGAAGGGCTGCCTTCCCCAGCCCCCGGAGCTCCTGAGGAGGCTCCCACCTTCCCGTCCGTTTTCCTGAAAACGCAGCAAATCAAACACCGCGGGCATTTCAAAAATTAAAATCATTGGTCTATGAAATGGGTCCAGCATGTGCACGCTATTTTTCCAATACTGATTTTCCAATACTGATTTATTTTTCCAGTACTGATTTATTGATTATCTGTTCTTCGAGGCTTCCTGCTGCCACCCCACAGTAACAACTGCGAGTCCCTGGGATGTCCCAGGGGTGCAAGACCCCAGCTGTCCCTCTGGGCACATCCAAGGACATGCGCCGAGGCATTTCAGCCTGCAGAGCTCTCAGGGGATTGTCGTGGGAGCAAAGAGCCCTGTCCATGGTCCCTGCAGCCAGGACGTTCCCAGGAGAGCCTGTGTGGCTGCTGGTGCTGGTGGGAGCTGCCTCCACCGGGGTGGGTCCATCCCAGGGGCTCGGCACTGCCCCGGCCCACACGGGGCTGCTCCCTGGTCAGCAGCTCCTCAAAGGGCCACGGGAATGGGATGGGATGGGATGGGATGGGATGGGATGGGATGGGATGGGATGGGATGGGATGGGATGGAAGCATCAGCAGGGCACAGACTGAGACTTCAGCAAATGGGATCCATATGGATGAGGCAGTGCCTCCCTTTCTGCTGGATGCTATTGCCTTCCCAGCAGCATTAATGTAATTTTCAATGAATTTTCATGAGACAGAAACCTTTCCCACTCCCTGTCACAGTCAAGCAAAATTCCTTTGGGTCTGCAATGTCTGCATTAAACACCAGGTGACTGCCTGATTCTCAAGAGTATTTTATGATAAATAAATTCTCCTTTTGTCTTGGGAGCCATTATCCTCTCGCTGCCTAAGAAGGGTCTATCATTTGGTTTGTGCTGCTGACATCCTGCTTTTTAAGAACAATGTAGATTATTATCCCTAAGTGGAGGAATCACAGTGCTTTATGGAAACCCAGCTCTCTTACTGAACTTGAGATTTGTTGACCCAAATCTGTAGATTCCAGATTTTCACTCCTGTATTGTGCTTTCTGTGTCGGTTTTCCGAAGCAGCTCCCGCTCACAGCTGTGCTCCTGAGCTTGAGCACCTCCATCCACTAGCTCTTGTTTTCTCACTCTGAATAAATATTCACTTTGGGGAATATACAATTTTTAAAGTTGTTTTTCCTTTGTTGTGCTCACTGTACAGACCACGGAACGCTCCCAGGACGTGTGTGATGTGCAGGGCTGGGGTGGGGTGCCCAGGGGTGGGGTGCCCAGGGACGGGGTGCCCAGGGAAGGGGTGCCCAGGGACGGGGTGCCCAGGGAAGGGGTGCCCAGGGACAGGGTGCCCAGGGACGGGGTGCCTGCTCAGTGGCATGCTCTGTTATAATGGTTCCACTATGCAAGAAAGCACAAGAGGGAAAAACTGCCTGAGCCCTTCAGTGGAGCATGGGAAAAAAGCATAAAGGACACAGCTGGAAACAGCCCTGCCACGGTGTGCTGCCTGCCAGCCTCAGCCAGAGTGAATTAGATGGAGTTTGTGACCAAAAAGTGAGAAATTATATTGTCAAGGTAGCAAATGCCTCAGTGGGATTTTCAATTGCACCTGCTGGAATTGCAGACAGTGCTGGAGAGAAGAAGTGTCTCCAGGAGAGGGGCTGGGCCTGGCGTGGCAGTGCCCACGGGCACGGGAAAGCCTTGGGCTTCGTGCTGGGCTTTGTGTGCAGCCATAAAACCGAAACAAGTGCCTCAGATCGTGGGCTGGAGCTTGCCAAACGAGCTGGTCAAGGATATGACCATGGCTGAAGGCTCAAGGACAGCAGCAGCAGTGAGTGTTGTTAACAAAAATACCCCAAAGTGGCGGGTTCCCCTTCCTTCCTTCCTTCCTTCCTTCCTTCCTTCCTTCCTTCCTTCCTTCCTTCCTTCCTTCCTTCCTTCCTTCCTTCCTTCCTGGAATCCTTCCTTCCTGGAATCCTTCCTTCCTTCCTGGAATCCTTCCTTCCTTCCTTCCTTCCTTCCTGGAATCCTTCCATCCATCCTGGAATCCTTCCTTCCTTCCTTCCTGGAGTCCTTCCTCCCTCTCTCCCTCCCCAAGAGGTTTCACGAAGAAAAGGACTTTCATATTTGCTCTTTTATGTTGCAAATGCCTTGACCTCTATTATTAGTTTGATCAGGTGACAAAATTCTGCTGGAAGTTTGAACACTGAATCAAAGATTTTCCTTTTTTTTTTTTTTTTTTTTTCCTTTCCTCAAGCTAATCTGGGCCATGGCAGGGAAACACCTCCCTGCTGTGGATCATTGTCCCCCATCCTGGCTCCCCAGGTGCAGCTCCTGAGCCCACCTCCCCAGCCCTCATTCACACTCCCACCTGCCAGGGGTCGGGGAGGGGGCTGCTCACACCAAGATTTGTCTGATTTCTCATTTCTCCTCTGCTTGCATCAGGTGCAGCGAGGAAGGTGTTATAAAGCTTGAGAGAAACTGTTAAAATGCATTTCCATTATGCTGGATGGTTTAGCACAAGCTCTGCCACTGCATTTTAAGGAGGTTGTAGAGTGGGAGAAGTAGCCTAGAGGCAGAAAAGTAATCTAATCAAGGTACACCACAGAAAAGTTAATGAAGGCACCCTGGACCTAGTGGCCATCTAGGATGGAATGACTCCAGCAGTGGATAAAGGAAGAGCTCCAGATGTCATCTCTGGACTCCTCCAAGGCTGTAACACAGTCCTGCTCAATTCCCTTCCCTGTAAATTGCAGAGAGATGGGATTGGTGCCTGGGCTGTTCGTGGGCAAGGAATTGCTTGGACAGTCACAGCCAGAGTGCTGTGGGCACAGCCAGAGGGCCCTGGGCACATCCAGAGGGCCCTGGGCACAGCCAGAGGGTCGTGGGCACAGCCAGAGGGCCCTGGGCACAGCCAGAGGGTCGTGGGCACAGCCATGGGCACATCCAGAGGGCCATGGGCACAGCCAGAGGGCCCTGGGCACAGCCAGAGGGCTCTGGGCACAGCCAGAGGGCCCTGGGCACATCCAGAGGGCCCTGGGCACATCCAGAGGGTCCTGGGCACAGCCAGAGGGCCATGGGCACAGCAGAGGGCTCTGGGAACAGCCATGGTCACATCCAGAGGGCCCTGGGCACATCCAGAGAGCCCTGGGCACATCCAGAGGGTCCTGGGCACATCCAGAGGGTCCTGGGCACATCCAGAGGGCCCTGGGCACAGCCAGAGGGCCCTGGGCACAGCCAGAGGGCTCTGGGCACATCCAGAGGGCCCTGGGCACATCCAGAGGGCCATGGGCACAGCCAGAGGGCCCTGGGCACATCCAGAGGGCTCTGGGCACAGCCATGGTCACATCCAGAGGGCCCTGGGCACAGCCAGAGGGCCGTGGCTAGCAGCTCAGAGCCCTGCTGGCCTGATGTGTCACCTGGTGTCTCTCAGGGCTCCGTGCTGGGGCCAGCGCTGCTCGGTGCCTCCATCCGTGCCACAGACGGTGGCATCAGGGACATCTGCAGGTGACACCGAGCTGAGGGTGCAGCTGACACTCCTAAGGACGTCCAGAGGGACCTGGGGAGCTCAAGGAATGGGCCCAGGGGAGCCTCAGGGGGGTAATGAGGAACGTGCAAGGTGCCACACCGGGGTCACGGCAGCCCTCGGGCCTGGCACGGGGTGAACGTGTGGAGAGCAGCCCTGGGAGCAGGAACTGGGGGTGCTGGGGGATGGAAGGGCACCAGGGGGGATCCCCATGGCCCAGCATTTCCAAACTGGACATCCTGCTGCAGCCTGACCCCCGGCACATGAGCACCACATTTCCTCTGCTGCAACCGAGGGGCCTCCTCTGCCCCCAGCTGGGGCTGCTCCTCCTTCAGCTGAGCCAGAACTGGCAAATAAAAATGCTGCAGTGCTGGAAACCGGTTTCTTATTGATCTGATTTGGACAATTTACTCGTCTGCTGCTTTTTCTTTAACAGACACCCTTGAAACCAGCCTCACCATAGCAACACACTTCATTAAAACACATTGTAAATCAGCCTAATCTGGCAAAAGTGAGTACACAGAGCTGGTGCTGGAGCTGCAGCAGGGATTCACCCGGGTTCATCTCTCAGACCACAGTGAAGGCAGCAGGATTTTAGCTGTGCTAAGAGGGAGGAATGCAGGGGCTGCTGCTGCCTGGATGCTGCTTCAGGGAGCGCAGAGCTCACAGAGGAGCTGCAGGGCTGCTGCACTGCTGGGCTGGCCCCCGTGCCCTGGCCCCTGGCCCCTCTGCCCCGGCCCTCAGCCCATCCTTTCCTCCCTCATCCCCCAGAGCCCCTCAGGGGAGGTTTTGGGGGTCCCACCAGAGCCAGGCACGTGTGGAACCCGCTGGATTCTGTGGCCAGAGCAGCTCCCAGCAGACAACTTCCACTGCCCCCACAGTGTTCCAGCTGTGTTCAAAGCCCAGGGCTGTGTGCCCAGGGAATGGGAACTTCCACAGGAGCCTGACAAACTGTGTCTGCACCGTTCCACGTTCACCCTGGGCAAGCAGACGTTTGCCTGGAAGAGCCTCTTCGAAACAGCAACACACTTTCCTGCATTTGAATGTGACATCTGGGGGAAATCTTTGCAAATTACCCAGCAAATGGAGGCAGAGCGATGCCATGAAAGCCACGGGTCCATGCACGAGGAGGGAGAGACTCCTCACTCTCCAAGGCAAGCAGGGGATGTGAGAGGAGCCAACAGCAGTCACGGGCAGGCTCTGTCAAACAACAATTACAGCTGGAAAACACCTCGGGAGAGCTCCTCCCTGCTCCTCCCTGCAGAGGTGCCCAGCTGTGACCCCACAGACCTGGCAGCAGGCTCCGTCCCCCCACTGAGGGCTCACATGGTCAGAGGGTTCAGTCTCTGATGGTTTTTAAATTTCTACTCCCAAATACAGCTCCAAAGTCCCTCCTCACCCTCACAAGAAAAGTAGCACATGCTGTCATGCTCAACAAAGATTAATTTATCGTCTTGGTACATTTTCCCTAATAGGTTCTGGAATTTCCCTGGTCATTTTACAGGCATTTTTCACAATCCATTTTATGGCTTTTCTTCACAAGTCTTTCTCTGCTTTGAAGAACAAATGAAACTTTTTTATTTTGCATTTCCATGGGCCTGATCTCCCGACCTGACTGCAACGCCGAGGATCACACATGGACTTGTGCCCATCCCTCTCACAGCCTCCCTTGTGCCACACCACGCTCAGCTGGGAGCAGCTCCTGTCCTTTGCTGTTAGCTGATAAAACAGAGCAGGCAATAAATAAGCTGCAGGAACCAAACACAGCAAATAATGATCATCTCCCATCCCAGCCCAGGGCAGCTAATGAGAGCTGATTTGTGGAAAAGGTCATGAGGAGAAGGAAGACGTTTCACAGGGATAATAAAATCCCCTCTGATCACCCTGGCTCTCGGGGAGGGACTGCCCAGGGAGCAAAGGGAGCTGCTGGGATTTGCTGCTCCCTCCCCATCAGCTCTCCCAGGTGCTGCCCCGGCACAGCCCTGGGGCAGTGACACCCGGGGACGTGGGCAGGGTGGCCTGGGCAGCGCTGGGGGAGCGCCCAGCCTCGGTGACCTTGAAGCTCTTCTCCCACCCAACGATTCTGTGATTCCCTGATATTTTATGGCCCCTCTTTGTGAGGCTGATGAGCTTTAGGATTTGTATCTAAAGGGCTGGAAATTACATTTTGTTGCTTTGGCCTTTTCTCCTGTCTTTCTGGGAAAAAAGAGTTGACATGATTAATCTTAGGCTGAAAATTGAACTTTTACTTCAGAGATGCTCAAAATAAAGTGTTAAAACATCATATTGTAGATTTCCAATGGAATATCTATCCATGGAAGTGTTAAGAGAAAAATGGTAAGAATAGAAAATCTTAGACATCTTTAATTTGCATGTATTTAAGAAATAAGTAATTAAACATTGTTTACCACCCGGCCGTGCCCAAAACCACATTTTCATATGATATTTTGCGAAAACTACGTTTTTAAAACCTAATATTTATCATATTTTCTAACTGTGACTTGAAGGAATATTGGGCATTTTTTGTTCCAGACTCAGAGCCATTTACAGAGGGTTTTATGAACATTATTTTTCTCCTAAAAGTTTTTGCATACCATAGCAGAACATCACCTTCAAAAGAATTCCTGCCCCAAAATAATTGAAACATTTAAGAAAAGGTTCAGTTGTTGTAGGAATGAATGCTCTAAACAGGGACATCTCCAAAAGAGTTGGATCAAATTGTTCTGTTAATAGGATTTTTTAAAGTAATTAGATCACAAAGCTGCTTTTGTCTTTCCTCATTCAGAGCATGGTGTGACAGTGCCAAACAAATTATTGTGAAAATAATAACTTGTTTATTTTAATCAGATATTGCCATTGGAATAGTTTATCTGTTATCATACAATTTTCAGTCGGATTCACACCGCAGAATTGTCTCACTTGATTCTTATCACCTCTGATTAATCTAATTTTCTGGGCATTTCACTTGAAGCTGCTTCCTTGCCTTCTGATCAGCCGAAATTGTGAGTTTGCTTTGATACTGGAGCTCAAGAGAAAGCCAGGCTTTGAAGGGGATCCTCTCTTGGATTAAAACACAGATTGCTGAGAAATTCCCATTTGAACCGCTGCTCAAACGAAAACCAGCTCCTCTTTGGCAGTTGCCTTTCCCTCCTCACGTCAGGTTTATGTCTCCAGGAGACTTTTGGCTGCTGTGAAGGTTTCTGGAGCCTCGAGAGGCTCCGTTCACCGGCGCTGCTGGGGAGGCTCTGCCTGGCCAACATTCCAGAGGTTTGCTGTGGGATGGGCACCTGCCAGGAGAAAAGGAGTCACGTAGCCATGGACTGGTGCAAACGTGTCCTGGAGAAGCGAGTTCCTGCCTCCGTGTTTCCCTCAGAGGGCTGAGTTGCCTGGGAGATGAGAGGGTGCTACAGAGACCACCTTCAGCAGAGGTGGGAAACAGGAACAGATTTGAAGTGGTCTGCAGCCAGCAGTGGGGTTTTTTCAGCTCTGAAAGCAAAGGAGAAAACCTGGGTTAGGCTGAAATGAAATAGATCTGCTTCACTTTGGATGAATTCAGAAGACTTTGTATTATTTACTGTTTCATTAAATCATTTTCTCTTTATTTCACAGCAAAACATGAGCAAAAACACTTGGGTGATGAAAAAGAAAGATTCCCTTGTAACACAAAACCTGGTAGATGACCTGATTGCAGGCAGGTGCCCTGCTGCTGCAGTCAAGAGCTCTTCACACAGGAGGAGCGTGTCATAAAATCCTGCAGTGGTTTGGGTTGAAACAGACCTTAAATCTCATCTCATTCTACCCCTGCCATGGCAGGGACACCTCCCGCTGCCCCAGGCTGCTCCAAGCCCCATCCAGCCCGTCCTGGGACAATTCCAGGGATCCAGGAGCAGCCCCAGCTCCTCTCTGGGCAGCTGTGCCAGGGCTGTGGAACCCTGTCCATGCCGGGGCCAGCGGGGACTGGACGTGGCCAGAGGCAGTGGCCAGAGGCAGTGGCCAGGGACAGTGGCCAGAGGCAGTGGCCAGGGGCAGTGGCCAGGGGCAGTGGCCAGGGACAGTGGCCAGAGGCAGTGGCCAGGGGCAGTGGCCAGGCACAGTGGCCAGAGGCAGTGGCCAGGGACAGTGGCCAGGGGCAGTGGCCAGGGGCAGTGGCCAGGGATAGTGGCCAGAGGCAGTGGCCAGGGGCAGTGGCCAGGGGCAGTGGCCAGAGGCAGTGGCCAGGGGCAGTGGCCAGGGACAGTGGCCAGAGGCAGTGGCCAGGGGCAGTGGCCAGAGGCAGTGGCCAGAGGCAGTGGCCAGGCACAGTGGCCAGAGGCAGTGGCCAGGGACAGTGGCCAGAGGCAGTGGCCAGGGGCAGTGGCCAGGGGCAGTGGCCAGAGGCAGTGGCAAGAGGCAGTGGCCAGAGGCAGTGGCCAGGGGCAGTGGCCAGAGGCAGTGGCCAGAGGCAGTGGCAAGAGGCAGTGGCCAGAGGCAGTGGCCAGGGGCAGTGGCCAGAGGCAGTGGCCAGGGGCAGTGGCCAGAGGCAGTGGCAAGAGGCAGTGGCCAGAGGCAGTGGCCAGGGGCAGTGGCCAGAGGCAGTGGCCAGGGGCAGTGGCCAGAGGCAGTGGCCAGGCACAGTGGCCAGGGGCAATGGCCAGAGGCAGTGGCCAGAGGCAGTGGCCAGGGGCAGTGGCCAGAGGCAGTGGCCAGGGGCAGTGGCCAGGCACAGTGGCCAGGCACAGTGGCCAGGCACAGTGGCCAGAGGCACAGTGGCCAGAGGCAGTGGCCAGGGACAGTGGCCAGGGGCAATGGCCAGGGGCTGTGGCCAGAGACAGTGGCCAGTGTCCACAGGGCACCGTGCCAGGGGTGAGCCCAGTGGCACAGCCCCGCAGCTGGCACGGCAATAAACCACCCGGTGGGCACCGTGGGGTGCAGGCTGTGAGCCGTGTGGGCTCTGGGAGACACGAGGCAAGCCAGCAAACCGCCGGGGCTGCTTTGCAGCTCTAAATCAGGGTGTGCAGGGCGGCTCCGGGGCTGCCAAAGGCCCTGCTGCTGCCACGGGACAGCGCCCGGCCATGGAGAGCCCTGCTGCCCACCCCCGTGCCACAGGGCTCCAGCTGGGCTGCACCCCGGGCACAGGGAGCAGCAGTGGAGCTGGGGATAACAAAACCGGGGAGTGTTGCCTCCAGGATTGTGGAACTCTAAGGTGCACCGGGGCTGCAGGTGCTCAGTGCAGGTGGGGTTAAACTCAGGTGGGGCCTGCACACCCAGCAGCACTGGCACCGTGAGTGTGACTGAGAGAGGACCTGTAGAAAGCTATATTATTACTATTATTTATTATTATTATTATTATTGTTGTTGTTGTTGTTGTTGTTGTTGTCGTTGTTGCTGTTGTTATATTCTTGTTATTGTTGTTGTTGTTATTGTTATCATAGTTATTATTGTTATTGTTATTAACTATTTGCAGAGCGCTGGTATCTCGGCAGTGGTGCAGTCCGTGTTTGGGTGAGTTGTCAGCACAAGGCACCTGCTGCAGTACCACACCAGAACCTGCTGAGCAGGTAATGATGAGGGAGAGAGGAGGAGGACGTGGCCTTTCCATGTCCCCTGTGTGACGGCAGGAATTCTGCACACAAGCCCTCGGTATTTCCTGTGCACAGCAATACTTGGATAATAAACCAGCCCTCAGCAGCTCGCAGGAGCACTTGGAATTGCTGTGTATGTGGTAAATCTCCAGCCTCAGCTTTATTAGCCCTGGGAGATTTATGGAGAGCCTGAAAGCCCATCATGGGCTGTGGCACGCTGATGGCAGCATTAAGACAATATTGTAAAACTGCTGTACAGTATAAACTGTGCGTTGTTATCACACAATCACCATAAATCTGCT
Source organism: Vidua macroura (assembly GCF_024509145.1). NCBI lineage: Eukaryota > Metazoa > Chordata > Aves > Passeriformes > Viduidae > Vidua > Vidua macroura. The sequence goes on from NC_071579.1 coordinate 32,617,632, forward strand.
CATTTTGCAAACTGGTTTTAAGAGATGGTGATTTCCTGTTCCACTGCAGAAAACCTGTTTTCTGCTGGAGTATCTCCATGCAAGTCTGACTTGTTGCTGTCAGTTCAGCATCTCTGGAAAGCAGACAGCTCCATAAATCTGCCGTGGGGGGAGGGAGGTGTTTGCTTCTATTTACCATTTGGACACAAAGCTTTCTGGAGTGAACTGGTGGAAAGCAAGGCAGGGGTGGTCCCCTCTGGAGACCAGCGTGGTCCTCCCTGCTCGGGACTGCAGCCCGGGCTCAGGGCACGACGAGGAGCACAAGGACCGAGGCAGAGAAGGAGCCTGAGGTGTCCGTGGAGCAGCAGCACGAAGGACAGGGACAGCCCCAGCCCTCAGCTCACCTGCTCCAAGTGGTCACTGCCCCATGCCCTGCCCTGGCTCACACCGAGCCTCAGAGAATCGTGGAACCAGCAAATTGTTAATTTTGGAACTGCCCCCACGGAGCCCAAACATCCCCCAGCACCACCAGGGCCACCACTGACCCCTGTCCCCAAGGGGGAGAGGAGAGGAGAGGAGAGGAGAGGAGAGGAGAGGAGAGGAGAGGAGAGGAGAGGAGAGGAGAGGAGAGGAGAGGAGAGGAGAGGAGAGGAGAGGAGAGGAGAGGAGAGGAGAGGAGAGGAGAGGAGAGGAGAGGAGAGGAGAGGAGAGGAGAGGAGAGGAGAGGAGAGGAGAGGAGAGGAGAGGAGAGGAGAGGAGAGGAGAGGAGAGGAGAGGAGAGGAGAGGAGAGGAGAGGAGAGGAGAGGAGAGGAGAGGAGAGGAGAGGAGAGGAGAGGAGAGGAGAGGAGAGGAGAGGAGAGGAGAGGAGAGGAGAGGAGAGGAGAGGAGAGGAGAGGAGAGGAGAGGAGAGGAGAGGAGAGGGTACCCAGGGCTCTGCTTTAAATGACAAGCCCCACACTTCCTGTGATTTTCATTTGGCTGCAGAAGAAAGGCAGATGGCCACATTGTCTGCCTTACCCAGAGCAAGGCTCCTGTTTATGCAAACCTTTGAAGATTTGGCAATGTGCAAATCCCAGGCTGGGGCAGCCCAAAACCACATTTGTGCAAAAGGCTCTGTGAAATGAAACAAAATAGTACAAGCTGTGGGCATTAACTGTCAACATGGAAACAACCCCCAACCCCTGGCACATATGCTGGGTATTTTCAAGGATGGGGTGAGTGAGATTCGAAGGAAAAAGCTGCAGCTGCCCCAAGATCCCCCAGCCTGTCCAATTAATATGCTTTCTCATTAAAACTGCCGTTAACCTGCTTGTTAAATTACCATGTTTATTAATGAAAAAACTAAAACACGCACATACCCTGTAATGACAGAGCATCAAACAAGGAAAAAAATAAATGCTAATTTCAAGTGAAGGCACGAAGAGGTCAGCGGTATTTTATGCTGTTATTACTGCCTCCTCCATATGGTTATATTTTCCATTTTGTTTTTTCTGTGACAAGAGGTGAAGACCCAGGAATGCATGAACATGATTAATTATTTGCAGAAAAATAACTTCTCAAACTTTTAAATTTTAAATGGAAAGGGGGAAAAAACCACTCACTGTGAGAAGCGCTGGAGAGTGGGAAGGGAAACAAAAGAGGTGAGAACACACATTGCAGAACGGTGGGGTTTGTTCTTCCCTACCTGCCAGTCACTTCCCTTGGTGAGAACACGGAGAAAAAACTGAGATAAAGTTACACCACCACAGAATCACAGAATCATGGAAGGTCTGAGGATCACTGAGTCCATCTCCTGCACAGAACCAGCCCTGGAACCCCTCTGCGTGCCAAGACAAAAGCTCACGGGTTTGGTCTCCAGAAATGAGCCCTCTCAGATTGCCCAGTCCCTCCCATTTCCATGGGCTCTCCCATCCCAGGAGCAGGAGGTGCCAGCTGGGCTCAGTCCCAACGTGTGGTTTGTAGCTGCTCCCAGCAGTTGCGCTCGTGCTGCTTCTCCTCACCTGCCCGCAGTGTTCATAGGTGTCATTTGGGGTACAACTGCAATCTGCTTTTTATTGCTAAGACTTTTCCCTTTCCAGCCCAAATCCCAGAGGGGAATGTTTTATCCCACCAGCCAAACTGCAAATTCCAGCTCTGTGGGGAAAACGTCCTTTCCCAGCAGGTACCAGCCACGTGTGAACCATGCCCCTGCTGTGTCTGCCCCAGCCCTGCAGCCCTGAGCTCACAGGGGCCGTCAGGGGCAGCCAGAGGATTTGGGGGCTGCACATGGCCCAGGGGCAGTAACGGGGAGACAGAACACAAGTGCATCCACTGCCAATACAGGGCAGATTAATATTTTAATTAGGCCTGTAATTAACTGATTTGCTGTCGTCAGCTCCTGTGGCAGGCAGGAAAGGCCAGTGCTGTGATTGCAAGGAATTAATCACGCAGAGGTGACAAGCTCCCCAAGCAGCAACACAAACTTTGCTGGCTGTGAGTGGAATGCTCAGGCTCCTGCTTCTCCATCCCTGCTCAGGCTCCTGCTTCTCCATCCCTGCTCTGGCTCCTGCTTCTCCATTCTTGCTCAGGCTCCTGGTTCTCCATCCCTGCTCAGGCTCCTGGTTCTCCATCCCTGCTCTGGCTCCTGCTTCTCCATCCCTGCTCAGGCTCCTGCTTCTCCATCCCTGCTCTGGCTCCTGCTTCTCCATCCCTGCTCAGGCTCCTGCTTCTCCATCCCTGCTCTGGCTCCTGCTTCTCCATCCCTGCTCAGGCTCCTGCTTCTCCATCCCTGCTCTGGCTCCTGCTTCTCCATCCCTGCTCAGGCTCCTGCTTCTCCATCCCTGCTCAGGCTCACAGTTCTCTCCATCCCTGCTCAGGCTCCTGCTTCTCCATCCCTGCTCAGGCTCCTGCTTCTCCATCCCTGCTCAGGCTCCTGCTTCTCCATCCCTGCTCAGGCTCCTGCTTCTCCATCCCTGCTCTGGCTCCTGCTTCTCCATCCCTGCTCAGGCTCCTGCTTCTCCATTCTTGCTCAGGCTCCTGGTTCTCCATCCCTGCTCAGGCTCCTGCTTCTCCATCCCTTCTCTGGCTCCTGCTTCTCCATTCTTGCTCAGGCTCCTGGTTCTTTCCAGAGCTGCTCAGGCTCACAGTTCTCTCCATCCCTGCTCAGATCCTGGTTCTCTCCCATCCCAGCTGGAAGTGGCAGTGTCTCGGGTGGGAGTCTGTGGTGACCGCTGGCAGTGCCACAGCTGGACAGTGCCACAGCTGGACAGTGCCACAGCTGGTCGGTGCCACAGCTGGACAGTGCCACAGCTGGTCGGTGCCACAGCTGGTCGGTGCCACAGCTGGTCGGTGCCACAGCTGGTCGGTGCCAGGACTCCCCAGGACACTGCCCAGGACCTTTGAACACGAGGAGTGGTGCCAATCCCAGCTGCTCACCTTCAGGTCCTGCCCTCCTGCAGCCCAGAGAATTCCAAGCCATGTCACAATGTGCCTTCCCTGAGAAACTCGGTTTTGTTTCTAGCAAGAGTCTGTAATTATGATCGACTGCAGCAGTTTTATTCCCACAGCAAAAAAATATCCATCACACTGAAGGATTTTTTAGAGCACTTTGGATTCACTTACATAATTTTCCCTGCAAAGGCCCTCGTGAGGAGTTGGATAACAACGATAAAAAGATCCTTTATTCTCTATAGTATTATGCAGCATATACAATGCAGCACATGTTTCTATGTAGCAACTTGGCCTTTCTTTTCTAAAAGACCAAATTTTCATCCACATCATAATTTAAATATGCTGCATTTCCTGTAAGAATTCAATCCCACCCACCTCAGTGAAATCTGTGTCACATTGCAATCATATTTAATAATAATGCTGAGAATAAAAGTCTGGTTATACGCACTGAGTGCTGCACTAACAGAGATGTAGGAAACCTTTACGGAACACAAGCCAGAAAGTGGAGCCTTGCTGGGAACAATGTCAGTGGAGAAAAAAATACCGGTGAGTTTGTGTAAAAAAGTTAATTTGCTCCATAAATGAGGCAAAATAAACACATACAGGAAATGCCATTATTCCCTCGACAATGAGGTTAAATAAGCACTTGATGGGTAGTTCTCAAAGGCATTTGTGTACAGGAGAGATACTTATCACAGTGCATGGTGTTACGGATGGTAATAGAATTAAAATGAATTAAAACTCAGCTGTTATCTGTGCAAGGGAAAAAAGCCCAAGATATTAAAGCAAAGAGGATCAATTTATGCCTTCCTAATTGGAAATTCTTAGTATGAATGAAATTATGCAAAAATCACTGTCCTTTAATTTTCTTTGGTTTTCCATGCTGTGAAGATCCAAGAAGCTCAAGTCAAATGCAATTTGAGCTGCCAGAGCTGGGCAGGAAAATTGTTACCGACCGAAAAAAGGAGGAAAAATCCCCCCAAGCCCTGAGCCTATCTCCGGGTGATCATTTGCAATCCCTGTTCCAGGCTGTGAGCAAACACACTCTCACACTTGGTGATTAATTACCAGCAAAGGTCAGGACGAGCTCTCCCTCCCCTCCTCTCAAGCCTTGTTTCCACAGCTGACAAGGGAGGGAGGGCACTGTGATTAATCCCCAAATCCATCCCTCCGCGGGGAGGGTAAACAAGGACCCACTGTCTCCTTGTAGCAAAGGTGTCTCTGTCCACCCCGAGGAACTCTGGATGGAGACTGGGGCTCAGCCCTTCCCAGCCCCTTCCCTGCCCTGGACCCGCTCCAGCCCCTCCGTGTCCTTGTCCTGGGGGGCTCAGACTGACCCCAGCAGTGCCAGCCCAAGGGACAGCAACTGCCCTGGTCCAGTGACCACCCCGTGGCTGGTGCCAATGGCCTTCTTGCCCACCTGTGCACACCTGGGCTGATATTCAGCTCCTGTCATCTAGGTCCTTTCCTGCTGGGCAGCTTTCCACCCACTCTTCCCAAACCTGGAGCATTCCACAGGGTTGTTGTGACACAAGTGCAGGACCCGGCACTTGGCCTTGTTGGACGTCACACAGCTGGTCTTGGCCCATGGATCCAGCCTTTGCAGAGCCAGCTGCAGGGATGATTCCTCACCCTGCAGGAGTGTTACACTTACTACAGGCTCCCCTAGTAATTATTCTTGTTCTTAAACAGCAGAATAAAACCTAGAGCCAGAGTCTATTTAAAGGGAAAATTAGATCCACCTCCTGCCTGGTAGAGTTGAATTAAGAACTTTTTATCCTGATTTATCATACTTTTTTTTTTATCATGCTTTTTTTATCACTTTCCTCCTTTTTACCATACCTTCCCTTTTATCCAGGGTTTTACTTTTCCCCCAGATAGTGAATATATTTATTTTGAGAGGACTGGATGTGACACTTTTAGCTGGGCAGGGGACCACTGGCCATAAAGGGACCATTTTGGGTAGACAAGGAGTCTGGTGCTGTCAGAAAAGTGCACCAGGGCTTTCTCAAAGGGAGTAAGAACAAGACAAGAAACACGGAGTGTTTGGGTAAGTTTAATGAAATGCAGCAGCTGATTTCTCAGTGCTGGGCAGCCAGACACCTCCTGCAGCTGGGGGAGTTAACTGGGAATGCTGGGTGAGCACCGGGAGCAGCCCTGAGCTCTTCCAGCACGTGCCCTGCAGCCAGTGCCAGCCGTGGGCCGGGGTGCAGGCACGGCCCAGCCACAGCCCGTTTGGGAATGGGGAACGGGGCTCTCACCCCCTCCTGGTCACCTGGGCTGGGCCACCTTTCGCTTCTGCAGGAATCAATCAGGGAACGCAGCGCTGTGGGCAGAGCTGTTCCCGAGTAGGCAGAATAATTTACTGTTCTGCTGGATTTTGGCTCTGGAGATAAACACATACCTGTGCCCGTATGTGTGGGGGGAGATGCGAGGTGATAGACTGCACCAGGGTAACGACAGTGATCTCAACCTGGGGAGGGAGGCGCAGAGCGAATATATCAATTACCAGCATATTCATGTCATGGGGAGGCACTCTGTGATGTTTGTGGTCATTCTTAATCCAATAAAATTGCCTGGGGTTTTATCTATGAATTTAGAATATGATAAAAAATGACTTCAGGAAATGAAGATGAAAGGGTTCTTTTTTTAGCTTCTCTCAGAGCTGCATATCAAATTGTTCGGGGGGGAAGCAGAGGATGTTTACTTCTGCCAGTTTTGCCGATTCAGGTCAAGCTGTGAAAGACCAAGTTATCTTTTACTGGCTGTCTGATGAAAGGTGAGATAAAAGCAGGGCAGGGATGAGCTGAAAGCTCCCTGTGTGTGTGTCAGGCTCTGCCCCATCCCCACCCAGAGCCGTGTGCTGGCAGCGATGCCAGCTGGACCCAGGCGTGGCCCAGGCCCCTCAGCCCTCGGAGAGGAGGGTCACTGCTGGCTGTCACCTGCTGTCACCTGCTCTGGCCCAGAACTGCCTTAGGGGGAGAAGCTTTTCTGCTTCCCCAATAACCCTGGCTCCCGAGCTGCTCCCGTCTCTGTCTGGACCAGTTTCCTCCCTCTGGTCCTGGAAACCCTCAGTGTTTTCTCATCACAAGGAGCTGCAGAGCTTGCAAAGAAACATTTTCTTCAGAATTTTAATTTACTGTCTCTCACCCTCACTGAATCTATATTTATCCCTGTACGTGAGAAGAGGGAAACAACAAGATCTCTTACGCTGGTGTTTATGTCGCTCCCACTACTCAGGAAGATGTTTGGGATTGCAGAGCGTGGAATATCAAAGAACAGGCTGGGAAGGCTGATGTGCCCTTCCTGAGACCCTGGGGACCACTGGAAGCACGGGAATATCCAAGCAGGATCCATTCCAGGTTCAGAGCAGCCTCGCTGACCTTGGGCAGCTCCTCCTCCCGGGATTCCCAGCCCAAATCCACGGCTCAGCACCAACAGGAGCGAGCTGGCATCCCTGCCTTCCACTGCATCCAAACACTCGCTTTTCCAATTTACATTTGTTCTGCGCAGAGGATAAAACCAAGAACATTTCTGCTTATGTTCTATTTCTCTTTTCTGACATTTTTATTAGAAGAAAAGCAATGAGAAATGGGCGTGCTCCAAAAGGACTTGGAAGCAGGATTCAGTCTGCAGCAGCAATGTGGATACAGACTGAAAAACACAGACTGTGAAACGGTGCGGTCTGCTCAGTGGCTCAGGAAGCTGAAATTCAATGGAACTTTGCACTTTTTAATTTTTAAATGAAAGTAAAGGAAGAAAAGAAGAATCGATGTCATTTATGTGTCCTCTCTGTCTGTAGAATACAGCGTGTGGGACAGGAGCCGCTGAGGGGGATCTGCTGGGGACCCGCAGCCCATCCCCAGCGCTGTGCCCCACACCTCTCCTCCAGCCCACCTCCCCTGCAGAAGCAAACAGCCTTCCCGCAGCCTGCCCTCGTCCAGCTGCACACCTGACTCCCAGGAAAGCCCTGGGATCACACCCATCCTCCCACAGAGGGCACCGAGAGCCTGGCAGGGCTGGCTGACCCTCTCCCCTGGGCACGGTCCTTGCCTAGGGCCCCATCCCAGTCCCTCACACCTGGGAATTCCGTGCCTCCAGCCCCTCCTGCGCTGCCCAGATCTCTGCACTTGCATTGCCATCAGATCTCCCTCTCACTCTGCCCAAGTCATTAATCAGAATTTTGAAGAGGGCTCGTTAAGGAGCCCCGAGGGAGGTCCCCGGTGGCTTTCCCAGCCTGGCACATGCCCTCCCTCATTGACAGTTGTCCCCATCCTGCCTGGTCCCTTCCCTGGGCGCTCACCCCACGGCCTCACGGGCACCAGCTGACCCTGAGCGTGGGACAGCCCCAAAACCATGGAGCAGAGGTTTTATTCTCGTTGCTCCTCCTCTCCCCTGTCACCCTGGAGCAGAGGAAACCTCACCAAAACACAGAAGATGTCCATCCAGCCCCTTCTCCTGGCTGGAGGAGATGGCCCGGCCCATCTCACCTGCATGGAGGGAGGGAAACGCTCATTTATTAAAACCAGAAACTACAACGTTTAAATAAAATAACCCCCAGAGGCAGAACCCTAATGATATTTTACAAAGTTGTGCCACCTCAAAATAAATTATTAAACTTCCCATGTTAAATCCATTTTATTGCTGTAAAGGAGCTCAAGTATTTTTAATTTTAGAAGCTCATATATCCTCCTATTTGATTCTTATGATTAAACAGGGCAGAAACTTGTGGCAATCACCTACTTGCCTTCAATTGCACGCTTTATAGCAATGAAATCAAACCACACTCTGCCATGATTTGCTGGATTATTAATAGCGCTGCCAAGCTCATTACATTATAATTTAAAGACAGATCTAGCACAGACATGTGTGAAGGATGGTCTGAGATCAGACCCTACAGCAAATTGCTTGAATCTTGATCTAATTACCCCAGAGCAGCCGCTGTTACCAGCGGCTCACGTCTGGCAGGAAACTTGTGAAAATTAGACTGGTGTAAGAAACGGGAGGGGAAGGAGACGTCGGGGCCTTTGCCCTGTGAGCAAGCGGTGGATAAATGAGCATCGAGTGCTCCGGGACCCCCGAGGTGCCTCTTCTGCCCATCCCCAGCGCAGGATTTTGGCAGTGGAGGAGGATTTGGGGCACGTGGAGGTTTCCCTGCGCCGGCTGAGCGTGGCTCCGGGGGCCGGGGCGCGCGGCACAGCCGGGATTGTTCATGCCTGAAGTTCAACTGCGTTTTGGAGCAGCAATTGAACTGTTCGACCTCCACCAAATGCTTTGCCTGGCTGCAAACTACAAGGCAGAGGATAAATCCATGAGTTCTAGTAGGCATTTGAGTCATAATCACTTCAGGACCCAATACATAACCGAATATTGTTCTTAATTAATGAGACAATTAGACTTTGATTATGGCACTACAGTGCCCATTACCATTTTTATCTATCATGACCCTCTTGTACAAAGCATCCACTTTTCCTTATATGCTGCTGTATTTCTGTCTGGCATAATATTAGATAATAATTTATATAATGGCACGGACTCGATGAGCATTCAAATCATCTGTGTTACGATCCCGTAAGGAGCAGCCAAAGCAGCCCAGAAGTGAGTGATGTGCTCAGTGATCCCGAGGGAAGGACACTGAGGGGCTCTGCAGTGCTGCCAGGTGACTGCAGTGCCACAGCGTCCCTGGGCCCTGTCACCTCCTGCACCCCTGGCCCTGGCACACCTGCCCGTGCCTCAGCATCCTCCTCCTTCACCTCAGCCAATTCCCCTGGGCCTTGGCCACCCCTGTGGTTTGGTGAATTAAGTTGAATTAAGTTGAATTAAGAACTTTTTATCCTGATTTTATAATATTTTTTTATCATGCTTTTTTTATCACTTTCCTCATTTTTACCATACCTTCCCTTTTATCCAGGGTTTTACTTTTGCTCCAGATAGTGGATTTATTTATTTTGAGAGGACAGGACGTGACACTTTTAGCTGGGCAGGGGACCACTGGCCATAAAGGGACCATTTTGGGTAGACAAGGAGTCTGGTGCTGTCAGAAAAGTGCACCAGGGCTTTCTCCAAGGGAGTAAGAACAAGTCAAGAAACACAGAGTTGTTTGGGTTAGTTTCTCATTTAATGAAATGCAGCATCTGATTACACACTGCTGAAATAAGAACTTTTAATCCTGATTTTATCATACTATTTTTTATCAAGCACCAGTTGGTGCTTTTTGAGCTCTTGGCCATCTTTGCCACCCCGCTGTGTTTGATCTCCCCAGGCAGGGGTTGCACCAGGAGTCCCCTGCCCACTCTGGGGCCAGTGCTCCCCCAGACCCTAGCATGACTCCCCCAGGGCTGGCTCTGCTTGGTCCCCACAGTCACAATCCAGACTTTGTGTGCAGGCTCTTATGGCACCAAGGGAACCAGGGATAAATAAATGACACTGTGCCTCGCCTCATGCCACGTCCTTGTGAGCAGGAGTCACCCAGTGATGTGTAAAACACACAGAAAGCTCCACCTGCAGCGCTGGGGAGGAAAGGGAGGTTTCCTCTAGCACGTGGATTTATTGTTCCACTGTGAACTCAAACATTTGCTATTCAAATTTTTGCCTCAGCATCCAGAGAAAACAAAGCCGGCAATTCAAAGTGCCTCTATATTAATATTTCTTGGGTTTCCAAATGCTTCTGGAGATCAAATCCACTACTGCTGTGCCAGCTTTCCTTTCATATGGGGTTTCCCGTCAAAGCCAATTTTTGTTCAACAAGTCAAGCAAAGTGCAGGCACTGGCACGTCCAGGAGCACCGCAATGGTTCAGTGGGAAGGGAAGGGAAGAATGCAGCTGGTCAGAGATCCGTGCTCCTGCTAGAAGTGTCACTCCAGACATGCAGGTGCCATCTCTAAATCTCTGCTGGTCCACAGCCCCTGGGCCGCTGCAGACAGTGCCAGAGCCACCCCGCTGTCCTCCACAGTGCCGTGCCACCGTGCACCCTGCAAGCACACGCTGGTCGTGCTGGGTGGGAAAGCCCTGCAGATGTCCGTGAGCTCAGGGGAAAGCTGCCACGGCTCAGCTCCCTGGTTTTTAGCAAAGAGCAGGGAACCAGGGAGCGTTTTACTGCAGCTGGCAGCCAGGGCTGGGAGAAGACACGGCTGTGCCTCCAGTGGGGGCTGCAGCTGGTGACCACACCACGAGCTCTGCAGCTCTCAGGGCTGCCCGCCAGGGCTCCAGAGAGATACAGCCAGCATTTTTACAGATTTTATTTAAGGCAGGAATTATTTCAGTGCTGAGTTCTCGTGCCTTCAGAGAGATATTCCCACAGGCACATAAAAGTAACCTAGGAGGAATAAAACCCTTTCATACCTTGTGGAACCCTCTGTAGAGCACGAGGAGGAGCCAGTCGGTGCCACAGAGAAACTGGGGCAATGCCTTTGACGGGCAGCTGTCAGTCTGCCCTCCTGCCAGGCCTGGGAGCACTCACAGTGAGAAACCCTGGGTTTGGGTGGGAGGTGTGGGATGGAAAGAGCTGACAGAAATTCAGCAGCAGGTAATTGGAGGACAGTAAAGTACAGGGAATGAAATTCAAGGGACGGTGAACCAGAAGTCCCAAGCAGCGTGGCCAGGCAGAGGCAGGGGCTGTGCCAGAGCTGCCACATCCCCACCTGTGCTGCCAGGGAAGGTGTGACAGCGTGAGGACATCTCGTGGCACCGTGTGAGCCTTGTTAGCTGCAGAGGAAACCTGCACCCACACTAACCCTGCCCAGGGAGAGAGCTGGAAAGGAGAGAGTGACTGGCAGGGGTGGGAGTCTCTCCCCTTCTCCAGTGAGTGATGTGCTGTCCCTGAAATGTTCAAGGCCAGGTTGGATGGGGCTTGGAGCAACCTGGGATAGTGGAAGGGGAAGCTGCCCATGGCAGGTGGAATGAGATGTGTTTTGTGGCCTCTCCCAGCCCAAACCTGTCTGGGATTCTTTGATGGCCTGGGGAGAAATCTGCCTTCAGCAGCCTCCAGCTGGGAAGCACCTGCACAGCCTCACCTGTTCCACCACCTCTGCTCCTTTCCTGTTTTCTTTCACTCCGTTTTTGGGGTGCTGTCTGTGCAGCTCTCTTCAGACACTGAATGCTGCTAAGCAGCTGTTAGCCTGGGATGGAGCTGGGGCTCTGCAGCCCAGCTGCACCGTGCCCTGGGATCCCTGAGCACTGCCAGGCCAGGCAGGGGTGGTGCCTGGAGCCCCAGCCAGCAGGAACAAACCTCTCTGCCTGGAGAGGATCACAAGGAAAAGATGGATAATAACGTTCTGAGAGCTGCACTCTCTCCTCAGAGTGATGAATATTCCATAAAACATTTTGGGAAGCAGTTTATCGAGGTGTGAGCAGCAGCACCTTATGGCTGCTCTGGCTGTCAGAAAGTGTTATTAGAGCTGTTCCTGAAAATTGTGGTGTTAATATGCTGCTCATAGTGCTGGGATTTGATCTACTAATGATGATCACCTGGGGCTCACAGGCTCTGCGTGTGGCAGGGATGACTTCTGCTAGAAATAATAACCAGGTAAAATTCATGCACACTCACATTCCTGGAGTAACTAACAGGATTGTGCTAAGCAATTTGTAGATACGAGCTATACAACAATAGGCAAATCACACTCCTCACATTTTCTCATTTCCTTTCCTTTACATTTCATTATGTTTCAGGCTAAAAAGTGCTTGGATAGACACCGTGGCAGTGGCATCCCTTGACACTTTATGAGTTTAAGAATACAAATACTTTCAAAATTCTTATTCCAAGAGGTGCCAGCTTTCCAAATGCCAGGCTGTGTCTTTCTGCCCCTCAGGGAGGTGTCGCATCCATGATCCCAAGCAAGCAAGAATGTCACACCCAGGCCTGTAGATCCGAGGGGATTTTGGTGGGACGACCACGCAGCGCCCCCGGCTCTGGTTTGGCAGCTCTTGGACCTAGAGGAGGCAGAGCCTGAGCAGGGTCTGAGCTCCCACCGTTTGTCCTCAGGAATGAGGGCATCACCCAGCTCCCTCTTTGTCCCTTCCCCACCCAGGTGAGTGGGGCAGCCCCCGTGGGGCAGCCCCAGTGGCAATGAGACAAACAGAGGTGTCCCGAGCACGAGGAGGGCGAGCACTTGGCACCTTTGGCTCAAGCCAGGAGGAGCCCCAAGCTCAGCCTCTGCCAGGCCCCCAGCCCCTCGAGCAGATTCACAGCCCACCCTCCCTGGGGGAGGCCCTGCCCTCCAGATACACCTTGGACTTGTGTCTTGGTATTTTTTTGCCTTGCCCAGGTTTTTGTGGCCAAGGTTTGCTCCACCTCTGCTCTGTGACAGAAACAGCAGAACTCTGCCATCACAACCTCTGCTGGCACCTCAGTCCTCCCCACGAGCGGCACACTGCAAACCCCCACAGAAGTCACCTCTCTGTTGATAAATTCTTCACTGAGAGGGAAAAGTGTGTGTAAATATAGTCACACTCTCAATTGCTGGCGCCCTTGCAGCTGTGGGAAGCAGTGCTGGTTTTCATTTGTCAGGGAATTGGGCTGCACTAACTGCGTGGAGAGATACAGCTGAGATCTCTGCTTCAGAGGCGCCCAATTATAGTCCACATGTCCAACCACTTGCAATGAAATCCATTTCATCCCTCACAGCGTAAACATCATCATTGCTCTGCTGTGCTGCTGTGCTGGCTCCTCCTCGCTCTCTCAGCTGGTGACACCAAACTGGCTTTGGCATTTGCCAACCTCTGCAGAGCAGTGGAGCCTTGGTGAGCCTGAGTGAGGGCTGCCAGCAGAGCAGGGGAAAGGAATGCTGGGTCCTGCTTTGTCCCTGTGCCCCAGGGCTGTGCCAGTGCTGCCAGCACGTCCCCATGACAGGACAGCAGCCACCAGGGCCCCAGGGAAGAGCTGCTCAGCCTGGGCTCAGCCCCGTCACTCATTGCCAGCCTGGGGAATGTCAAGGGGTGGCTGGAGCTTTGCAGCTCCTACTGGCACCCAAACCTGTGCTCTCCTGCTTTTGGATAATGAACACACACATAGCATTATCCTGATTGCCCTCCCAGCACCTCTGAACTCCCACGGCCAAAGCCCCCCTGCTATCAGGGGTAAATGTACAGCCTCTGCAGGCGTCTGTTGCCATGAGTTGTGTCCAGAAAGTGAGTGAGCCAATTCACTGAAGAAAATTGCATAAAGAAGCACAGAAATCCTGGGAAGGGCAGGCCTTCCTCCTGAGTTTCACTTACAGAATCACAGAATGGTTTGGTTTGGGAGGTGACTCAGAGCCCACCCAGTGCCAGCCCTGCCATGGCAGGGACACCTCCCACTGCTCCAGCCCCAGTGTCCAGCCTGGCCTTGGGCACTGCCAGGGATCAGGGGCAGCCCCAGCTGCTCTGGGAATTCTATTCCAGGGCCTGCCCACCCTGCCAGGGAGGGATTTCTTCCCTGCATCAGCTGCAGGCCAAAGGCTGATGATGTGGAAGGCCCCAGCACCTCGCCGTGATCGCTGATTGATTCCACGGGCACTGGGCCATCCCGGAGCCTGCCAACAGCTCTTGCAAAGCAAACATAAATTTAAAAATGTATCGGTAGCCATTTATTTCTATGACACTTTAACACTTCTGTCAAGAACACATTTAAATTAAAAATGAACAAGAAACTGAAATAAGAGATGGGGTGAATTGGAATGGATCAAAGGAAAACACTCAATCCTTAAGGCACTGCTCCATTGCTAAATCCCTGTCCTGTGAGAAACACTCCAGTGCTGATTAAAAGCCTTCAAGGTCTCTTCATATTTCTAAGATGAACAACTTACTAGTCTTGGATGTAGAATTATTTTGCTATTTGCAGTTTTTGCCAAAATTTTTCATAGTTTTTTACTGCATTTTTTGTGATATGCACAGAAGAAAAAACACAATCATTACACAGTGGGATTGTGGGATTTATTTGCCAGTAATGGGGCACGTTGCTGTAAGAAGTAATAACAGAGCAATGAAGGTGCTGCCATTGTCTTTAAGTGCATCTTAAGTACAGTCATTACAAATGGGACGTGGGTAATTCCACCTTTATGACTGGCTGTTTCATCTCCCCTCTCCTTCCCTTGACAAGAGAGTTCCTCAGCTAAATTAGTCTTTCCTGAAAGTGAAAGTCATGAGAGTTGGAGAAAGATTGGAGAGAACATGAGGAGAGGCTGGGAATGGGGGAAATGAGAGATGTTAAAGCACAGGAACATGTCCTTGACTGAACTGCATTTTCCCTGCCTGGCTGAGCCGAGCGCTGCAGAACACGTACAGGCACAGGAGGGAGGGCTCAGTTCTAAAAAACAACTTAGAGAAACTTCTCTTGGAACAGCAGAGCCCAGGATAGGTCATTTTGGCAGTGCTGGGTGATAGAATGATCACAGAATCAGAGAATCCCAGAATGATTTGTGTTCGGGGGGACCTCAAAGCCCACCCAGTGCCCCCCCCTGCCATGGCAGGGACACCTCCCACTGTCCCAGGAGCTCCAGCCCCAGTGTCCAGCCTGGCCTGGGGCACTGCCAGGGATCCAAGGGCAGCCCCAGCTGCTCTGGGCACCTGTGCCAGGGCCTGCCCACCCTGCCAGGGAGGGATTTCTCCCCAGCATCCCATCTATCCCTGTCCCCTGGCAGAGGGAAGCCATTCTCCCTGGTCCTGGCACTCCAGCCCTTGTAAATCCTCTCTCACCGTGTTTCCTCCCTTCAGGCACTGGAAGGCCACAATTCTCTCACCCCAGGCAGGACCTGATGGGGTGCACAGAGCCCGGGTTCCTCAGCCTGCTCACCGTGCCCTAAAGGTCTGTCAGCCCCTTCAGGGAAGCTGAAGTTTCTCCAGCATCTTCAGTCTGTTACTGCAGCCGTGCTGCTGCTCTCATGAAAGTTTTTTATTATGATTCCTAAGTATCGACATCTTCTGTATTTCTACATCAGAGGGTACAGAACATCCCACCCATGCTGTAAACATTAGCCAGCCCCATTTAATAACTTCCTCATGATTTCACACCTAATAGTTTCTTGCAGTTAAAGAATAATTTATGAGTTTATTCAGCACAGTAAACGCTTGTTTGTGTCTGTACAGAGTCAAAGCTCACGGCTGCGTGGAAGGAAATAAGTGTATTTCAATTGATCTTCACTGCGCAGCCCTGATTCCTGTTCCTTCAGCACCTTCCCTCTGGAGGTAAAGCCCATTTGCTCCGTTCATGGCTTTGCTCTGGGTGGAAGCACAGCCTGGATTCCCCTGGGCCGGGCTCCATGGCTCTCCCCACGTGCTGTCTCCCCACGTTTCCGACGTGGACGCTGCGGGCTCGGCAGAGCAGCATTTGTCAGAATTGATTTCTCCCTGGCAGGCAGTGCCAGGGAAACTGATGGTGGGGGCTCCAGCCAGAGCAGCACGTGCCCTGAGCCTCAGCTGGGCTGGGATTTCACCCTTCTGCTGCATGTCACACCATTAAAGCAGCAGCACCTTCAAAACAATTGCAGCTCTGTGACCGAAGGGGTGGCCAAGCACAGGGAGGGCTGCCCTGGGCAGCGGAGGGTCACCGTCCCCCGAGGGGACAAGAGCAAGGACTGTCACTTTGTGACAGGGCTTAGTGGCCAAGGGTGTTTGCCAAAGGCGGGACTTGAAGATCTTGGGGGTCTTTTCAGACCTCGAGGATTTAATGACTCAGTGTCATTCAGCTTGTCCCGAATCCCGGGGGTTCCTGAGTGCCAGGACAGAGGACAAGGACAAGCGTGACAGTGTTTCTGTCCCGTGACGGTGCCGTGCGAGGGCAGGCCCTATCCCCACGGCGATGGCACAAGGAATGAGTGTCCCCATGGCTGCAGGAGGCTTTGTGCCCAGCTGGAAGGTCCCACAAACGCCCTCCCACAGCCACCCCTGCCCACAGGCCTCCTTGCTGAAAACAGAAGGCAATTTCTCCTCAGCGTCCTGTGCTATCAACATGCATTGTGCATGTCAAAAATTAAGATCCATTTTGTCGTTTAAATAAAATATGATGACATTCCAGGAGCCAGATTGCATTTCAGTTCCTAAAGAGACTCCTTGGGTTTCTGGAACACTCTATGGAAAATCAGGGTGAGCCAAGAACTGCCCATGGCAGGGAGGCTGGGACTAGGTGATCTCTAAAGGTCCCTTCCAACCCACAGTCACAGATAATTCTGATTTGGAAGGGACCCACGAGAGTCATCAAGTCCAAGTCTGCAGGGAATGGCCCGTGCAGAGCCACTGGTGTCAGCAGTGCTGGGCTGTGACCAGCTGAGCCAACCCCTCCATGGCTGTGTGACAATAATAAATGACTTTTCCAACACAGGACCCCTCACTTCACGTGTATCAAAGCACAGCGTGTGCCAAACCAGCCCTGCCCACAGCCTGGGGCCTGGCTCAGCCCCAGGGACAGCCAGGTGCTCGGCTGAGGGGAGCTGGTGTTTCCCTGCCCAGCCAGCAGGACAGGGCTCAGGGGAGCCTCTCAGACACCGCAGTCACTGCAGTTTGTGCCCGCAGAAAAATATTTCTTCTTTAATTGGGCACTCTTGGAAGGTGTTGGATTGCATAAAAAAAGAAATAAAGCATCTCAGTTAAACTCAAAGTAGTAAATCACAGCTGAAAAAGGAGGAAAACCACCAATTTAGGGCAGTGCATCGTTTAGCCTCAGACTGAGTCCAACCCATAACGTTGCAAATGACCCAGGGTGGGGTCCAGGAGCTGGCCCCAGCAATCCTCGTGGCTCCTTCCAGCTCAGCACATTCTGGGACTGTGCTGGTTGGGCCCTCTTTGGCTGCGTGGCACAGCAGGAGCCAGGTGAGCTGCAGCTCTGTATTTCAGGGCAGCACGGCACCTCCCTGCAGCGAGCACGAGCCTGGCCTCGCTGTCCTGCCTTGAGTGACTCACCTCTGGCTCTGGGGAGACACTTCCCCCTCCTTCTTAGCTCTGACCTGAAAAACTTGCAGTAAATAATGTTTTCCGAGCAGCGAGGAGGACGAGTTCCATTTCAAAGGTGAGGCGACCAATCCTTTCACTGTGTTAAGCACTTTGAGATCATCCTGTATAAAAATCACTATAAACATTTAATATTCTTATAGAAGCAGTGTCAGTGCTGGCTGCCTGGGAACCCGTCCCAGGAGAAAAGGGCAGAGATCAAGGAAAGTATTCAAAAGGATAATTAAATATTTAATAAAAGCTGTTAAATAGTGTGGGCCAGGACTGCAGCCAGCGTAAATCACAATGACTCTGTTGGTGGGTCTCTGCTGGTTTATATAAAACTAAGCTGCTTTGGGGTGGCTTCTAAAAGCCTTTTAGATTTGTTGGTGTCATTGCAGTGTCTTCTGTACTAGGGCAGTGTCAGAGCTGCTGTTTTTCAGCACACCTAATGAGGAAATCAGGGTAAAAATATACTATCAGAAGTAAAATGTTTTTATGTAGAAAACCCGTTTAAAAATTCAGTATTGTGGAGTGTGTGTGTGACGTGCTGCTGACAGACACTGAATTTATTCTTTTGGTGGGCAGAGAGACTGAAACTCTTCTGCTGGACGTTTGTGGAAGTGGATGGACGTGGGATACTCCTGGGCTTTGGTACCTGCCAGAACAGGAGCAGCAGGGACGTGCCCAGGGCGGGTCTGGCCCCACAGCCTGGGTGACAAGAGCCTCAGCAGCCGTGTCCCCCTGGATGAAAGCCCAGCTCTGCCCCCAGACCACCCTGCTCCCTCCCCTCATTGAAGGTCAGTGCAGCAGCCCAGGCTCTGGCACCTGGCACAGAGGAGAGGCTTTCCAGACCCCCTTTGCTGGCCCTTTTCCTCCAGACACCCTCCATCAGGCCATATGCCATCCCTAATCCGCCAGCACACACAGGGAATAATTGGAATTATTCTTTATCCTATCTCAGCTTGCATTGTAAAACAAAGAGGCAAGTGCAGAGGGGCTGTGTGAGAGGAATAAGTGGGTTTAATTGAGGTCACACTGATGTGACAAGTCTAGGAGATAAATGAGGTTTTAAGTTAAAGTGGGAAATAGCTGAGGTCAACTCACACATCCCTTGAACTTATTTTTCTTTCTACTTCTCTGGTTTTGGTACCTTAATTTTGTCAAATTAGTCTGTTTTAGATTCTGCAGGTTAAATTTAAGACTAATATATAGGGAGTGCTTTGAAAAATGAGTTTGTGACAAAACCCTTCTGCTTGAAAAGTGAACAAATGACCAGAAGAGCTTCTTGCCCAAAACTGAGGGTCTCTCCTGCCTGGTGCAGAGCAGCACATTTGTTTTTTTCATGCAAAAGGTAAAACTCACAAAAACTCCAGGTGGTTTCTGGGAGTGGGGTGCAACCACACAAGCCCTGGGCATCTTTCTTGCACAGGTCGGGGGTGAGAAGGAGACTGGGACGTGACATAAATCCATTCTGTGTGGCCTGGGAAGAGCAGCCATGCAGACAAGCCAGCATCTCCAAAGGATATTTATGGCACTTTCCATATAAATATGCACATGGGATATAGGCGAGAATATCACTTTTCATATCCTCACCACAAGTGCTGCTGCCATTAATCTGTCACAGCCATCCTTTAGGTGCAGTTTCAAGTTTGATGTAGTAAAGATATGTGAATTTTATTTCAGTGCTGTCATGTGAGTACATAAAAAAGAAAAGAGTGAGGAACTGTTTGTGTGTGAGCTGTGGCAGCACATGCACTCAACACGTGATTCCCGAAAACGTGGAATGCGTGGAGTTCATAATGCTACATTGCAGAAAGGCTGAAATATTCTAAAATTTTATTTATCCTTATCTTGAGAAATCACATTCCTGTCGCATACCATAAATTCAGCTTTTTAGCCGTCTCCTGGCTGTACATTTAATTTTTGTGGGAAGTTCTTTGTTTTGTCAAAGGGGTTGACTAAGCTCATGAAATTAACCTCGTGCTCTCATCCCTCAGACCCCTTTTGCTTCTCTTTCCAAATGCAACAAAAATCCCCACCCCTGTAAAACACTCTGAGAAAAACATTCTGTTTCCATGACACCCACGATTTGCGCTGATTCTTCCACAACTAAGGGTTCATGCAAGTGGCTCTCAATATTCCTGACCGGGATTTCATTTCAGTCTTTGACTCAACTGCATTAATAATTTAAGGTAATGCTCAGTGTCCACTGAAGTCAATGAGACTTAAGCTCATGAAAAATAAGTTTGCTGAATTAGGGTGGAAATAGAATTATGTTGGTCTGCCCTGCAGCCACGAGTGACTGGTTGAGAGGGGATGAGTTCATTTGATGCGCACAGGAAATTAAAATTGACCTTCACATCACCGATTTTTGGAGGAAAAAAAAGAAGCAAAGCTCTTAAAAATGGAGCCTTTGACTGTTGGAAAGGTGTGATATCTATTTATAGCAACACATGCCATTTTGGTACAGTGCTCAGAGTTATTTAAAGTCGATGACAGCGTGTCTGCTCCTCTGAGGGAGCAGTTTCTTGGAGGTGAGGTCAATCGGATCACGTCACTGAGGGGAAGAACACGAAACGATCCCCGACAGTGAGCAGAGGGCGGGTGTGGAATGAGGAAACCTCCCAGCAGAGCACTGTGGTTTTCCTGCTCCTGCTTTTCCTGCTCCCAGAGCGTGCTGCTGGCAGCAGCTCTGCGGAGGAGCTCTCACCCCGCGGGCGCCAAGCCCGACACCCGCGCAGCGCTCTGCGAGCTCCGTGCTGGGGCTGCGCAAAGGGAAGGCACTTTTCCTCCATCCCCCTGAGCTCCAGGCAGGGCTGGAGCTGGGCAGAGCGCAGGCAGGGCCCGAGGGGCTGGCTCTGCAGGCACACGGACACTGCTCCTGGCTGCCGGCTGACAGGCGGGGACACGGGAGGAACTGCAGGCACTGGAGGGGAGCAGTGCTGCTCTGGGAGGGATGGATGGATGGATGGATGGATGGATGGATGGATGGATGGATGGATGATGGATGGATGGATGGATGGATGGATGGATGGATGGATGGATGGATGATGGATGATGGATGGATGGATGGATGGATGATGGATGGATGGATGATGGATGATGGATGGATGATGGATGGATGGATGGATGAGGGATGGATGGATGGATGGATGGATGGATGATGGATGGATGAGGGATGGATGGATGATGGATGGATGGATGGATGGATGATGGATGATGGATGGATGGATGGATGATGGATGGATGGATGGATGAGGGATGGATGGATGGATGGATGGATGGATGGATGGATGGATGATGGATGGATGGATGGATAGATGGATGGATGGATGGATGGATGATGGATGGATGGATGGATGATGGATGGATGGATGGATGATGATGGATGATGGATGGATGGATGGATGGATGGATGGATGGATGATGGATGGATGGATGGATGGATGGATGGATGGATGGATGGATGATGGATGGATGGATGGATGGATGGATGGATGGATGATGGATGGATGATGGATGGATGATGGATGGATGATGGATGGATGGATGGATGGATGGATGGATGGATGGATGGATGATGGATGGATGGATGGATGATGATGGATGATGGATGGATGGATGGATGGATGGATGGATGATGGATGGATGGATGGATGGATGGATGATGGATGGATGGATGGATGATGGATGGATGGATGGATGGATGGATGGATGGATGAATGGATGGATGAGGGATGGATGATGGATGGATGGATGGATGGATGGATGGATGGATGATGGATGGATGGATGGATGGATGATGGATGGATGGATGATGGATGGATGGATGATGGATGGATGGATGATGGATGGATGGATGATGGATGGATGATGGATGGATGGATGGATGATGGATGATGGATGGATGGATGATGGATGGATGGATGATGGATGGATGGATGATGGATGGATGGATGGATGGATGGATGATGGATGATGGATGGATGGATGATGGATGGATGGATGATGGATGGATGAGGGATGGATGATGGATGGATGATGGATGATGGATGGATGATGGATGGATGGATGATGGATGGATGGATGGATGATGGATGGATGATGGATGGATGGATGGATGATGGATGGATGGATGGATGGATGGATGAGGGATGGATGATGGATGGATGGATGGATGGATGATGGATGGATGGATGAGGGATGGATGGATGGATGGATGGATGGATGGATGGATGATGGATGGATGATGGATGGATGGATGGATGGATGGATGGATGGATGGATGAGGGATGGATGATGGATGGATGGATGGATGCTCCATGAGGGGATGGATGGAGCACTGAGCATCGGTGCCTGCCAGGGGCTCAGGAATACAGGGCTTATTTGGGAATTCCTCCCGCCTCCTCCAGCTCAGCGGGCAGCAGAACGTTCAGCTGAGCCTGCAAAGGGGACAGCTCCAAAGCAACAGTTTAATCACAGGACATTTATTGCGGTCACCCTTGAGTCTTGCCAGCCTTGGCCTCTCTCCGGAGGCGTTATCCCTGTCGCTGGGATGTGCAGAATTTTCCATTTATCTCCGAGTCACGTTCTATCTGGTGCAGGCAGCTGACATCAGCTGGCCACGGCATTTGCCCAGGAACAGAGACCACTGCCAAGGCAGACCTCACAAACACCTCTCTTTTCACGTGAGCACCTCTCCCTACCCTTTCTATTTGTTTCTTGACCATGTATGGGTTCCCCATCTGTGCTTTTTTATAAGACAATCTGCCTGGTTTCCATTTTATCCTCCAGAGCCCAAAGAGAGCACTGGCAGCAGCAGAAATGCCGAGCCAAGGCTGGAAGGCAAATCCAACCCCAGCTCGATGGGGCAGCCCAGGGGCGTCTGGGCACAGCCCGCAGTGTCCTCGTCCCCTCTGCCAGGCATGGGCAGCACTGGGCACCTCCCTGCCCCTTCCCACCCTCTGCATCACGTGCAGCGATTTGCCAACCAGTTCTGAACTCACAGACCATCATTTATATCGAGGGGTCTGTGAATAAGCCATTAGTGAGCAGATCAAACCCCACCTCTGGCTGCAGTCAGCTGCTGCCAGGCTGGCAGGGATGGACGATGGAGGGGTGGCAGGTGGGTGTGTGCAAGAGCCAAACACAACCCTGATGCTTTAGGGAATCCAAAATTGGATGTCAGTTATTTCTTTAATTACCTTCAAAGTTTCAAGTAGAAGGCCTTGCACATTTTTCTTCCTAAAAAGTCATAAATAATGACTTATTAACAAGAAATCAGTCATTACTTATATCTCATTTCCTGTTTGCCCAGGAGGAGTCTCCATGATGGCCCTTCTTTGCAAGTGTGTGGCAGAAACCACAGATTATCCTGACCCTGGCTCAGCCTCCCCCACCATCCTGCCCCAGGAACCTGTAGCTGAAAAGGGAGAATTGGGGTTTTGATGGACAAAAATATATTGGTGGCCATGAAGCATCATGAGCTTGCTCTGGCTTAAATGAACAATTTTGTTTGACCTGAAATGACTTCTGGTGTTCTTGGAACTGCCAGAACATTGAGAAGTCATTTAGTTGCACAGCCTTAATTAAGCAACTGCCTCCAGTTATGATTTACTCCGTCATTCAGAAAATTAGACCTTCACACTGTTCCTAATTTTTGCCAGAGTCCTTAAGGACAGCGTTTACCCAGATCAGCTGTAGTTTGGGGTGTTCCAGCTTTTAGATGCCAAGCCTGGAATGCAGTCAGGTTTCCAGAAATGTCTCTGCAGATGAGGGCTAAAGGAGCTCTGAGGAATTGCTGCTCCTCTCCTACAAATCCTGGGCTGGTTATCTTCATTGCAGCATGGCTGTAAACTGCATTTTGGGGTAGTTATGTCCTGTTACAACAATGCACATTCCAATTTCTTACCCGCCTTTTGCAGCTCACCCTAAAGTGACTGCACTTTGATTTTATTGAAGAGTCACGTGTGCTGTGGATGGAATGAAACCTTCCTGCATATTCCCAGTGCTTCCCATACCTTCCTGCCTGACATTCTGCACTGGATCACAGAATCACAGGATGGCCTTGGTGGGGGGGACCTGAAAGTCCATCCAGTTCCAACACCCTTCAGCAACTTCCACTGTCCCAGGCTGCTCCAGCCCCAGTGTCCAGCCTGGCCTTGGGCACTGCCAGGGGTCCAGGGACAGCCCCGGCTGCTCTGGGCACCCTGTGCCAGGGCCTGCCCACCCTCCCAGGGAACAATTCCTAATTCCCAATATCCCATCCAGCCCTGCCCCTTGTCCTGTCCCTCCATCCCTGTCCAAAGTCTCTCTCCATCTCTCCTACAGCTCCTTCAGGTCCTGCAAGGCCACACTGAGGTCACCCCAAAGCTTCTCCTCTCCAGGTGAACATTCCCAGCTCTCCCAGCCTTTCCTCCCAGTATAGCTGCTCCATCCCTGGGACCATCCTGGTGCCTCCTCTGGATGCTCCAGGTCCCTTCTGAGCTGGGCCCCAGGGTGGGGCAGCTCTGCAGGTGGGGTCTCACCTGAGCAGGATCCCCCCCTTGCCCTGAGACAAAAGAGTTTGTTGTGCCCTGTGGATTTCTGCAGGGCTGCTCTGGCACCCAGGACTGACACCAGTGCTTGTGTGCATTTATATATGCATAAATACACAGATATTCAATTAAATTAAATACAAGTTAATACATACACTCAATTAAATAAATACACAGTGCCACATATGTATTTATAAATATGTGTGTGAGTGTGTTAAGAAAGCCTTCAGAATGGGAGAGACAGAAGGCTGGGGTATGTCTAATGGATTGCCATAATCATAGATTCTGATTCATACTCATCATCTGAAAACAGCCAGCCAGAAGATGAAATAACTTCGCATCAATCGAACACTAAATGAATATGTTATTAAGGATATTGTACACTACCAAAATCACCACGTGAGCACTGTGTGCGTTCAGTGCCTTCCACGGGCAGAGCAGTGCTGTCAGACAAGGGTCAGTGCCTGCAACAAACCAAAGCAGGGAGGGAGAAACGATGCACACCGTGTTCCCCACACAATCCTCTCCTGCTTTCTCTCCGTGCTCAGCACTGGACTCCCCTCTTGAGGAAAACGCTACAACACGTGTTCCTCAGCAGCCAGCAGAGCCCTGCCCTGCCCTGCCAGCCCTGATGGCCACCTCACACTGCCAAGGCCAGCTGGGGCTCCAGCCCCGCGGCACCCCTGGGTTTGTCAGGGGGTCCTGTGCCCAGGATCAATCCCGTCCTGCTGCTGTGCCCGTGCCAAACCCACGGCACTGGTACCCAAACCAACACCAACACAGCTGCCCCAGCAGTGCCCCCTCACTGGTGGCCCCAGGGAGAGTTCTCCAGGGTGGGAGAGGGGAAGGCATCTCCTGGCTCCTGACCAAAGAGCAAATTGCAGATGTCAGAGCGCTGAGATGCTGAAAACTCCCGAGTGCAGAGTTCAGGGAAAATCAGTGCAGGTGTCAGGATGGGTCGAAGAAGCCATGGAGCAGTGGTGCTGGGGCAGATCAGAAAAGCAGCCAGAGCACAGTGCTGGCATTCTGTGTCCTGGTGCAGCAGCCTCCTCCTGGGACCCTTCTTCTCCTTCCCCCACCACACTGCTCCAGTGGTCCAGTGCATGGCTGGCACATGAATGATCTGCAGAGCAGAGACTGAAGGAATAAGAGAGTGGATCCTCTGCTGTTAGAATCAACAGGGGATAAACATCACAAATCCTCTGGACTTGAGGAAATGTGGTTCAAACAACCAGAGGCAGAGAGCACACATTGCTTTGGGAAGAAAAGGAATGAAAGGAAAAGCTGTGTACAACAGCGGCCTCTGAGATGGAGAGAGCACAGTGAAGCTTTTCTCCTGCTGTCTGGAGTTGAAAAACGCTGCCCAAATGCTGTGACCCGGGGGCAGAAGGCTGGGAAGGACCATATGCAATGGGAGCTGCTGTCCCCAGGCAGCCAGAGTGTCTGGAGTGAGAGGTTTGGGATTCACAGAGCCACAGCCAGAGCCACGCACGCACCTCGTTAGCGCTCGGCTTGTTTATTACCTGCACCTTACATTGTTCTGCTTGCTTAATTAAAACGTGATGTGCTGCAATTCAGATGCTGTACAGACACCCATTACCACAACACTATTACCTTTATCAACCAAGCTCATCACCTCATTAAAAGAAGATGTCAATTCAGCTTGACAGGATCAATTTCCAGTACACCCCCCATGACTTGCTTTATTTATATTACACTTCCTCAGTTTATTAATTAGAAAAGTAATTTTTGCTGTTCTGATTCTTGCTAAATACTGATTTTTCTTATTGCCTTAATATTATTCTGAGTTTCTACCCCTCATGCTATTCATTTTCCCTTTATCCCGTTTTTTTTTCCATTAAAATCTCTGCAGTTTACCTGCAGGTCAATTGAAGGTTCTTTGCCTGGTATTTTTTAGGCACTATCACTTCCTTTCCTGATCATACCATACAGTGAGTGACCTCTGAAGGACTTCAGGATGTTTTTATAAAATGGATTACAACTGTTTCCACAATTTAATGATTTGTTTACATTACAAAGCCTGGACTTCATCTTAACAACACCTGTTATCACCAGCAGGCTGCGATCGCAGGTTCTCAGCTACCACCCAGTTCTGGGGCTGTTAAAAATTTCTCCCTAATTGGTAAGTAAGTAAGTCCTGAGACAAAGTGTCCCTGTGTCACTATGAAAAGTGCCTCTCCTGCTGGCGGGTGGCACTCCTGGGGTGTCTCACACAAACACAGCCTCACTCAGGTTGGGAAATGTGGATATTCTCAGTTCAATCAGAGAGAAAAAGAGAAAGATTTCTGCCGGGCTAAGCCTGGGAAAAAGTCTGAGTGTAATGTAAACAATCTGTTATCTTGCATTCCATTCACATTGTTTATAGATGTGTTCTACCACACTGACCTGAGTCCAGTGTGCCAATCAGGTGAAATGGTTTTACTCTAAGACCAATGGAATTAATGCTCACGATGTTCTCTATAAAGGAGAGAAATGCTTTTGAATAAACTCTCATTTGCCTTCTGAAATCGTGCGAGTCGTTTCGCCCGTCCCTGGCTCAGCAGTGTCAGGAACCTCCAGATCCTCAGCTCCAGCCTCTGACCCATCACCACCCTGTCCACTGACCCTGGTTATAAAGTGCCCTCTGGGTGTTCTTCGAGCACCTCCAGGGATGGTGGGCAGTCTGTTCCAATGCCTGACCGTGCTTTTGGTGAAGGAATTTTCCCAGATATCCAACCTGAACCTCCCCTGGTGCAACTTGCAGCTGTTTCTCCTTGTCCTGTCGCTTGTCCCCCGGGAGAAGGGCCCCAGCCTCACCACCACCTCCTTTCAGGAGATCTGTGCTCTCTCAGACAACAATTTTATAAAACTTACCTCATTTTAGTGCAGGTTTTTCTGTCAGTGTCTTGATGGAGCTGCACACCTCTGGAACCATCCTCCCACCCAGTTCCTGTAAAATCCCTGCCAGGGACCCGCGAGGCCAGCTGGGTTTCCTGTGGCCACCCCAGCAACTCCCACAGCTGCCTGGCTTTGCACTTGCAGGGGGAGAGCATCCTTGTGCACAGATGGATGTGAAATGGCAGGAAAATAGGAATTATGAGTAAAATATGGATTATATTTTCATTGGAAAAAAAATAGGGTTTCAGTTACTTGCTAAGATTTTGTACTGGATGAGAATTTATTGCATTTTTGGTTTCCTGTTAGTGTAGGGTTTAACGTGTCAGACTGTAAGTAGGAATAACAATATATTCACTGGGATATAAATATAATAAATAAAACATGTTGCCACTGTGATTATCAGAAATAATAAAGCACTTGACAGAAAACCCCAAAGGTATCTTTCCCCCTGACCCTCCAAAGGATCTGGGCAGTTTCACCTTGGATATTTGATCTTATTTCTTGGGTTTAAAGTGTGACATTTCACTAAAGCTGCCCTTGCTGGAGTAATTGTTGCTGGGGATGAAGACAACTGCAAACTCTGAGGTTGTGGATGGGTAAAGCAACACAAATCCTTTTGTGCCAGTGAATATCATGTCTGAAATGTGATAATAGATCTGATTTTGTATCATTTAGGAGCACGAAAGGGGGTTTTGCTGCTTGAATTAACACACAAGGTGGTATTAAAGCTTTTCAGTTAAACTAATAGTCAAACAGATACCAAGAAAAGTCTACTTTTATTGGTGATGCTGTGCATAAAATTATCCAGGCATCACAGGGAAGGAGTGTGAAATCAGCCCAAAATTTCCTCCCTGAATTGATGCCTCTTCCTTTCCAGAGTGTGCAGCTGTTTAACAGTGACATTTAATAATGTATTGGAATAATTGCTGGCGTTTACTGCTCATTACTTCTTTAAAACCCCAGGAATACAGTAACAGTTCTTTGATATTTTTTTTTAATATGAAAATAATTTTCACTATAAAGGTTGAAGGAAAACACATGCTCTGTACTTATAATTTGATAAAGTCATTGCTGTTTCTCTGCTGTATTTTAATTCTTAAAATTATCATTTCAATTGCAGTTGTGCAGGCTCTAGAAAGAGGACTTAAAAGGCGAGTTATTAATTTTTCTGAGCAAAGAGTTTTAGGCCAGCTCTGGCGATCCACAGTGCAGCAGCTGCAGATCTGCTCTGCCAGGCAGTGCCCGCCCTGCACGGAGGCCCCACCGTGGGAACAGGTTTTAGGGGCGCTGCCCCAGAAGGGGATGAGCTGCCAGTTTTCCCGGGAAGCTGTGCTCTGGGCACGGGCTTTTGTCTGCAGGGAATCACCCGCCCACAGCTGCGGGGCTCAGGGGCTGGACAAGGCACCCCAGGGCGCTGCCCCACACCCCCACAGGGGTGGCTGGAGCACGAGGTGAGGCTGTTCCTCTGCCCCGTGGGCAGCAGGGTCCCTGCTCCTTCCCCTCCTTTCCTGAGCACAGCTCCAGGTCACGGGCTGTGGACTCGGTACCAGTGCGAACATTCTTCACCAAATAAAGGACAAGGCATAATTATGACTCTTATTGTTAAAAGTGGTCTCTGGTCTTCCTCATGCGCTGGAAACCGAGGGGGTAACACAACATTTCTGCAGAGGAGAGGCCTCCTCTGGAAGCCTCTCCCTTCCTGACACTGTCATTCATTAACAAAATTGCTATTAAAAAATCAAATTCATCTGCCTGCAATGCACTGCCTGGTCACCTGATGGACACTGCCATAGTGCTCTGCAGTGAAATGCAGCTTTACTGGTTTTCACCCTCTGGACAGTAAATCATTGAGCTCATCCAACATTAATTAGCTCTAAAATAGCAAATAGCCTTCTCTGCAACATGCAGGGGTGCTGGAGTGTGTCCAGGTCAGGGAATGGAGCTGGGAAGGGTCTGGAGTCCCAGGAGAGGCTGAGGGAGCTGGGGAGGGACTGGAGAATTCCTGAGGGAGCTGGGAAGGGGCTGGAGAATCCCTGAGGGAGCTGGGAAGGGGCTCAGCCTGGAGCAAAGGAGGCTCAGGGGGGCCCTTGTGGCTCTGCACAGCTCCTGACAGGAGGGGACAGCCGGGGGGGTCGGGCTCTGCTCCAGGGAACAGGGACAGGAGGAGAGGGAACAGCCCCAGGCTGGGCCAGGGCAGGCTCAGGGGGGACAGCAGCAGGAATTTCCCCATGGAAAGGGGGTCAGGCCTTGGAACTGCCCAGGGAGGTTTGGAGTGCCCATCCCTGGAGTGTCCAAGGAAGGGCTGGAGGTGTCACTCAGAGCTCTGGGCTGGGGACCAGGTGGGGATTGGGCACAGCTTGGACTTGATGGTCTGGGGGGGCTTTTACAACCCAAATGATCCTGGGATTCCTCTGTGATTGCTTTTCAAGCCAGGGAGCTCAGGCCCTTCCCCAGCTCCTTTGCCCCACTCTGGGCAAAAAGCAGGGCTCGCTCTGGGTCGGTAAAAGCAGGTTTGTCTTTCATACATGTATTCACCAGTGTGCCAGAAAGAGTCTCTCAGCACAAATATTATTCACTTCTAAATTCTTTTTAAGCTTCAAGTTGTTCAGCAATGAAAGGAGAGAGCAATCTAATCAGAGCAGTACTTGCTACATGCTGAAGTGAGAGCCGTCTCACAATTTGCAGCTCAATCATTTTCCAATCACAATTAACGTCATGTTAGCTAAGGAGTCATGAGAGAAAAATAAAGGGATGGGCACTCAGAAAAGGAAACGTGGTGAAGGCTCACATGCTGCTCACTTTCAGAGCTCCTGAGTTCACATTTCTGTATAATCAAAGTCCTCCTCTTGCAAAACTGAACCAGACAGACAGCCCCCAATGCGATCCACCAAACCAAACCTTTTCCCCAGCTGAGAAGGGTGACATTCTCAGGGTTGTTTCTTTCTTTTCCCCAGCTTTCCTGCAGTCAGTGGAGGCTGCAGGCAGGGAGGGGGACACAGGAGCTGTGGCCAGGGGAAGGGGGCTCTGTGACCTGCTGGCCATGTCCTGCTGAAACCCCTCTGAGCCCCTCTCTGAGCAGGGAGCTGCTCTGCCAGGACCAAAGCCAGCCTCTGCAGTGGCACTTCCTGACTTCCAGCAGCACACCTGCATGGGGCATTGTAAAATCCCACTTCCCTGAACTTCAAAAAGTACAGAATTTATGGCGAGGCTGACCAGTCTGGTCAGAGGATGGTGCGTTTCTATCCTCTGGCAATTCCAGCTGCACCACATTCCAGGTGTATTTGGCCTTGCCATGGGGATTGTGCTCACCCATTTTAGAGCTTAAACCAAGGGAGTGAGCTGCTGTTTGCAGAGAGCAGCATCAGCTGGGGATCCTCTGGGTTTGTTGCTCTGCAGAAGGCAAACATTGGGAGCATCTCTTCTGCGGGGATTTGGAAGATCTAAAGTGAAACGTGAGTCCAGCAGTGTAAAAGGAAGAAAGAAGAGTTAGTTAACCAGAAGCAAACATGAAGTGATGTGGTCACATTTGTCAGCTGCTGTTATAACCCTATCGCTCACGGTTTTGCCATATAAAGTCATTCCCAATTGAAATTAAACCTTCTGAGCCCTCCAGTTATCCCAGCTGACAGCCCACAGCCGTGGCTGGCTGGCCCACGCTGGCATTTCATCAGCAGCTGTCACCTTCTGCAGGCAGAAGGATTTCCAGGATAAGGCAAGAATTATCTCTTGACATCAGTGCCAGGTGTGTGAAGGAAACAAGTGGCTCGTGGACCCGTGGGGCAGGCAGGAGCAGTCGTGCCCTCAGCTGAGCCTGTGGGGTGGTGAGCCCGTGCAGGAGGAGCCTCCAGGACAGCCCTGGCCGTGCAGTGGTTCAGCACACTGGGATTGTTGGCAGCAGCTGGAAAAGCAGCGAGCTGCGGTGCCAGAGGGCTCCTGCTGTCCCTCCCTGCAGGACACTCGGGCAGTGCCAGCTCAGCAGGGCTGGCAGCGAGCTCAGGCACCCCTCCCACACCCAAACCTCTGCTGGCACAGGCAGTGCCCCACCAGGAGGGACCTTTCCTACTTTCAGCGTTCTTGGCATTCACTCAAATCCAAAAACATCCTTTCCCTGCTCCCACTCAATGCCCATTGGGCTCCCATTTATCATTAGCCTAATGATTTTAGTAATATTGTAAATTAAATTATTTGAGCATAGCTGCTTTGGATCCCCAGATTTTACTCTAATTAGTGCTAATGTTTTGAATCATCTCTGACTTTAAAGCAAAATTTGGTTTGGGCTTAACAAATGATAATTCCTATGTATCTGCAGGATCTGTTTTCTTTTTCAATGCATTAATTTTCCGTTTGCAAATTGAAATGAAAAGAAATAAAAATTTCTAGCACAATTTAAAGTCATTTTGAATTAGTAAAACTATTTTGTGTTAATGAAATTGAAATGTTGTCATGATGATATTCTTCAAAGTCTTTATTTTTGTAAGTGTAAACACTAATGGCTTTGCTTGGACAAGCTCTTTGGGAATGGAAGATCAAAAAGGTTCCTTTTAAACTGCTGAAACAAAATGTGTCGCTTGACTGAAATACTTGATTTCTGTGTTTTAAAACCAAAATTTTATTGAACTTTATTTGATGTTTTAAAACAAACCTGATTTAAATGACAATAGAATTTTGCATTGAAGAATCATTTGACTTTCAAATGTAACTAACATGGAGAAAATAATCAACAGAGAGCTTTGAAGTGTCCAAATCCCCCGAGTCAGCTGCAGCTGAGGCCCAGACAGAGCCCAGCATCTGCCAGCACTTCAGAGCAGTCCTGGCTGCACAGGGCAGGGCCCCTGTCCGGGGGACTGGGCTGCTCCTCTCAGCAAGGGGAACAGGAGCTCCACCACCCTGATGAACTCAGCCCTCCTCTTTGGAATGTGCCAGGATTTGCCTTTTCCAGGGTTGGGGGAAGGCAGCTCTGCAGAGGAGTTGTCCTCAAGGACCTGCTAAAGAGAAGAAAATTCTCCAAGAGATGGTGTGCGTACCTAAAGCTGTTCCTGTAATGTGTTTGAACACTTTTTAGATCTGAAATCTCTTAATTAGTCCCGTTGCATTGAAGCAGCGTGCTCTGCATGGGATTCAGTCATCCCTAAAATTATTTGCTAAAGTAAATGAGTAAAGAAATGACATTATTTATTAGAATTTTATCTAAAACTGGGGCTTGACATAGCCAAGTCGCAGGTTTTTAACATCAACAGCTCCTGGCATGGACACGAGAGCTGTGTGTGAGCAGCAAAACCTTCCCAACAAGGCGTGTGTGTGTATAAAACATTGGCACTGCTGCCACCACTTTTATTTGCAGAAGGCATTCCATGGGGTGGCTTTTCCACAGGGGATGCCTCAGTCCCGTTCAGCTTTGCAGTCCCACTCAGGGCTGTGTGTGCGAGAACAATCCGCGAGCGTCCCGGTGCCACCCCCGTGCCGTGCCTCACCTGCGAGGCTCGGGGCATGGGGAGGGAGGGTGTGAGGAAAGCCCCACGCCCTGCTGGGGAGCCCAGCAGCACCACGGGGCCTGCAGCTCACCCCTGTTTGCTCCAGCAGTCACTGAGGAACCACCGTCCCCCTGGTGCCAGGCTGGGGCTCTGCCCAGCGCCTCTGTCTGGGCACCACCCAGAATCCCGTGGAATCTCGGTCCCTGAGGCTGGAAAAGCCCTCCGGGGTCAGTCTGGCCTCAGCCCAGCACCATGGTCACTGTCACACCGTGTCCCCACGTGCCACTGAGCACGTTTTCTCCCAGGGATGGTGGCCGAGCAGCGCCCTGGGCAGCTGTGCCAGCTGTGCCAGCTGTGCTGTGGGGAGGTGGGGCCGGGTGCTCCTTTCCAGCTGCAGGAGTGGCCAAGGGCACCTCTGGGGCTGGCCCCACGCAGCTGATGGGGCGCATCCCCAGGGCCCTGCGCCGGGGCAGGCAGGCCTCTGAAGGAGAGCAAAATCATTGTTTTCTTGTGAATGTTTTGATGTGCTGCCTGTGTGTGCTGGAACAAGCCTCTCATCAGTGCCAGACTGACTGAAGCATGGGCACAAACGCTTTCTGTTTGCTTCAGCTGCAAAACAACAACAACTTTCATCAGAGAAAAGGAAGGGCCAGCAGGCTCCTTGTGTGAAACAGACTTTTTATTAGGTCTGAGACTGAGAATGGCTCTTGTTAAGAAATACTGGTTTATTGCAGCAGGCTGGGAGATAAGAGTGAAACACCAAACACACATGCACAAAAAGAATGTGTGAAAAATGGGAATGATAAGGTCTTCGGAGCAGGTTCCTGCTCAGGTGCTTGAGGTGCAGCACTGCATCATATTTGCTGGAGGAGTTGAGGGAAATTGCAGCATAATCAATTAAAATTGAGGCCAGCGTGCCTGGACATAGCTGTCTCAAGGCAAAATAAAACAAATAAATTACCTTTTTGCCAAGGTTATGTGACTGCAAAGAGAGGATGGAGGTGCAGAAAACACTCCACTGCCAGCAGCGGGGAGGAGACACCTTCCTGAGGATTAACTTTACCTGAGGATCAGAGGGAGGGGATCCTGCCTGGCAGGGAAGGGATTTGCTCTCAAATAACGTGTGGCACTTGGGCACATTCAGCAGTGCTGGCCCTGGCAGTGCTAGGGGAATGGTTGGACTGAAAAGGCATTTCCAGCCTCAGTGATTGTGGGAGTCTTTAGGAAATGAGGATCAGTGCTCTCTGCTGATGCTCCAGGAGTGCCACAGGAGCCCTTGCCAAGCTGGGTGTCGATAACCAGCCAAGAGTTACTGCTGCAGCTTTGTTCCTTTCCTCTTTCCTTCTCGTGGGAAGGAAGCAAAGGACAGAGGCTGACCCTGCCTTCCTGAGATCCCAGCAGCAGCATCACCCCTCGCTCTGGAGCAAGGCCTGTGCTGGCCATCAGCTCCGTCCTGCTGGTCCCCACCAGCCCTGGGGTCACATCCTGCTTCCCAAGGAGACATTTCTCATTCTGCATTCCTCACAGCTACCAACCCTTGAGCCAGGAAGAGCTGCCCACTGTCAGGTTGGCTTCATGGCACTAAACTTTCCCAGCTGAACTCCCAGCAGCAGCCACGGTGCACTTGCTCCTTCACTGAGAGTCCACCCAGAGATAACTGATGGAAAGGTGATGTCAGAGAAAGAAATAAGGGGAAAAAAAGGGGGAGAGAAAAATACTGATATGGTTTTTAATCAAACACATAGAGAGGGGGGGAAAAAGATTATAAAAGGCAGCGGTGTTAACAGTGTTCATCCCTGGCCTGGTCAGTGCTGGCATTGCAGAAAACAGCTGACATTATTTCTGTTATGATGGCCAGGTCAATACCAGAAGAAGCTGCAGCAGTTAAATTCTCTCTTGCTGCATTTCTTGGCCTGTGTTATCTCAAGCTCTCAAGTTTCCATCTTATGCCTTTATCCTGTCTTGGCAATAGCATTGAATATTGATAAGTAACTAAATGTAGACAGTTTCCCAGGTGACTTCTTCTGCTGAAAACCCAAATTTGCACTTTTTTGGGTGCCATATGGGTCCAATTACCCATTAACTCCCAAGGAGGATGGTTCAATCCAGTATCACGTTAAGGTGTGCAATATGTGGGCTGAGATTGTTTTCCTGCTGGCATTTGCTTGCAAGAATTTAAATTTCCTGTCAATCACAAGACAAGCAAGTTATTTTCACTGTGCCATTGAGACCAAACTGTCACAAAGAAAACATCACAAAAGGCACAAAAAATGGCACCTTTCTGATGGTACAACATGATTACCCTGATCTTATATTTTGTTGTGGTTTCTATAGATTATTTTTCTGCCTTTTTTTTTTTCAGAACAAAGTTCTTGCTTTGATGCCTCTCTTTGATAAAGTTATAAAGCTGTGCCAAAGATTTGAAACCTGTCATGGGACTTCTCTCTTCTCGGGAATGAGTTGCAAATAATGTCCCCCATAGTTTTTAAAAAAAGTTGCCTGCCTCTCCATCAGCAAATATTCCTCTGTGACACTGTGAATCTCTCACTTTTTCATCTCTGCTTTTGTCTGAATCCTAGTGAAATATTAACAGGGTTCCTCGCAGCTGACATGAGATCCAGGGCCTGCTCAGCACATCCCTGTTGATGCTTATTCCAGGGGGACTCCAGGGCAGAGGACAGCAGCTGCACAAACCCTTCCCTGGCACTGGGAGGTTCATCCTGGCCTCATCCCGCTTTAATGCCATTGCTCTGGGAGAAAATACCACGGAGGTTTGTCCCTGGAGGCTCAGGAGGTTCCTGTTGTTCCCTGCACACATAAATGGCTCTGGAGGGAGCCGTGCCACGATGATCCCTGAGCCTTGGCCTGGAGGCTGTTCCCTGCTGCTCCTCTTCCCCAGAGTTTCCCTGGTGGGATCTGCTTTACCTCTGCCCAGGGACAGCTCCAGACAGCCAGGGCTCTGCACAGCAGAGAGAACCTCCCTCCACAGGTCCCTCTCTCGAGCACCGTGGCCCCCCAGCCCGGCACAGGGAGTCTCTGCACAGGTGTCCTTCAAAGCACTTCCCAAAGACACAAACACCCGCAGCTGTCTCCCCAGAACCACCTCTGCCTCCTCTCTTTGGCCACAAAGCTGGAGATGGAGTCTAAGTCTTAAATGTAGCTGGAAAAAAACCTGAATTAAGTCAAAACAGGCTTAACAAGATATTTCTTTTTTATCTGGCTATCAGCAGGAGGGATAACAACGTGGCCAGAGGCAGCAGAAGAATTCCAGCCGCAGAGCCAGGAGGGGCAGCAGCTGTGGGACCTCCAAAAGCCATTTAGAGAGAAGGGATCAGATGTGTTTGACAGGGAGAGCCCAGGCCTCGGCACCACGGGCTCCTGGAACGTGGGGACGCCATGCCAAGCTCTGCTCCTCACTGCTCTGCAGGTCCCAGGCCAGAGGAGCTCACCAAGAACCACCACGGGTATTCCCACACTTGTGTTTGTGTTTCCTTTGCATTCTGCTTTTGTCTGCAGAACGTCGCTGAGGATGAGGCTCTTCATTGCTCAAAAACCCTTCGGAAAAGAGGAAGGACCTCATGAAGAGCTATGGAAATACGAGACTCCTGTTTCTCACCTGGTATCCACGTCTGAGTGAGGAGGAAAAGGAGCAGACAATGGAACATTTCACAGAGCACTAAACAGTGAGGCCAAAGCCAGGGGCCCTGGCTGAGCTTCTGTGGGGAATAGAAATTGATAGTGAAGTCAGGTATTTCTTAATACAATTTTTGTTTCCATGAACACAGGAGAAATCAAATAACAAGAGAACGTTTATTTGCTTGCAGCTCCAGCCTCTTTCAGCCAGCACTCAGCTCAGAGAGCACAGAGACCTCTGAGGCTCCCATCAAGGCTGCACTTCCAGCATTTGTTCATTTTCCTGTCTGATGCTCAGCGTGTCTTGTCTTTTCCCGGTTTCCCTGCCATACCCCAAATTTATTTCACATGCTCAGGAATGGCTTGGCTCCCATTTACTGTGGGTGGGGCCATGTTTTCACAGCCCTATACTCACAACTTCTGTAAGGAAATGGGAGATTAAAAGGTCTCTTGCATAGTAAAGGCCAAATATCTCATTCCGCAGCTTTGGGGGATTCTTTGCTGTGCCAGGATTGCTCACACAACATCCCTGAGGGAGGTTGGGCTGGGATGGTGCAGGACACCACAACACCAGGGCTGGAGGTTTCTGCTCCCACATCACCCTCCCCTAGCCGTGCTCGAGGCTCAGCACCAAGGCTGCAGTTGCCATGAACAGCAGGTGGGATAAGAGGGTAATGCCCCAAGGGACAGGTGAGAGAGGAGTCCTGGCTGCTGCCAGGGCCCCTCTGCCGGGTCACAGCCTCGTTAAACCCTAAGTGACACCTTCACACACACCGGGAAGAACGTTTTTGTAATTGTTAGGAAATAAAGCATTGACAAAATGAGTCCTGAAGAGCTCCCTGCCGTCCTGCTCTGCACCAGCCCAGGCTGTTCATGCGAGGGGTGGGACTGCTGCTGCTGAGACCCCGGCCCCTCCAAGCCCCGTGTGGAGCCCAGTGCTGCGAGGAGAAGTTTGTGCCTCCCTTCAGGCTGTGGCACATCTCTGACTGCTCTGCTCCTTGGGCAGGGCTGCCCAGCGCCTGCAGGGTGCACCTCTGAAAGGGAAACAAAATCCTCACTCGCACTTCAACCCTCAGCCCAAATATTGATGGCAGGAGAAACTCTCTGTGTCTGCCAGCAGGCTGCAGGAGGATTTATGCTGCGTGTATCAATCTTGCTTGCAGGGAAGGATTATTAATGTTGTGTTTTTAACCATATGCATGTTCCTCTTCAAATAAAAAAAAAAAGCGAACCTTGAAGTTGCCAGCTGAAGACTGCATTTATCATCGTCAGCACGAGTGCCACTAAAGCACTCCAGCTCTCCAGCTCTCACATCTGTCAAACGCGGGACCGGGGGGAGCAGCGCCTTGGTGCTGCAGGATCTGCATCAATCCCAGCACCCACCCAGCTGACATCCCACCTTTCACAGGGACGCTGTGTGCAAGGGCATGCGGTGACAGGACACAGGGAATGGCTCCCACTGCCAGAGGGCAGGGTGGATATTGGGAATTGGGAATTGTTCCCTGGCAGGGTGGGCAGGCCCTGGCACAGGTGCCCAGAGCAGCCGTGGCTGCCCCTGGATCCCTGGCAGTGCCCAAGGCCAGGCTGGACACTGGGGCTGGAGCAGCCTGGCACAGTGGGAGGTGTCCCTGCCATGGCAGGGGGGGCACTGGGTGGGTTTGAGGTCCCTGTGAACCCAAACCAGGCTGGGGCTCCACGATTACAGGTGACCATGGAGCCCCTGTGCCCGGTGCAGGCCCAGCACCTGCCCAGCAGTGCCTTTTCATTTTCTCTTCTGGCTCCATGCTTCCCTGTGAACACACCACTTTTCCCTCCACAAGTGATGCACGCAAATTACCGATGCTGAGCATCTGAAACTCGATTTCTCACTTTGTGAATTCTGTTGAAATTCCTGCGCTCCCTCACCGACAATGAGCAGGTGGGAAACAAGTGCGGAGGCAGCAGAGAAGTACAACATGGAGTTGTAATAATTCAGTTGTAAATGTCGGCGCTGTGCATGTGGGCGCCAGAACCTTTCTTAAAAATTATTCAGATAAACTACCATTTGCAGCTTTGCAAACCCAGCACCCCCCTAGGACACAGGGAGATGAATTCTGTGGTGCTGCCAAAACCAGGTGATTAATAATTAGCCTTTAAACTTCCTCATAATTTTTCCAGCTGCTGACAATGCCTTTTGCATATAATCATGTTTCACTCACTGCATTACAGGTTTTGTTTTTTTTTTTATTGAGTTCTTAAAAATAGGCTTTTGTTAAGCTTCAGCTCAAAAATAATTTTTAACACCTTGTAACTTAATCAATTTTCCAATCTGCTCAATCAAATCTAATGACATTAAAAAATGACCAAAAACAACCACCACTTCTGTTTTCAGAGTGAAATTGGGGGGCACATTTCCAGGGCTCAGGAGCCATGCACAATGCAGACAATACACCAGCAATAATTGTGTCATCCCACCTGTTCCCATTCAGGTATTGATAAGAACGTTATCAGCCTTTGGAGACACTGATTCATTGTGTAGTGGAGTAGATATGAAAAAAATAAATTCTTGATGGAAGCTGTTAATGTGAATTCCCCTCCCTGTTATGCGTATTAAAGGAATTTCAGCCCATCAGGAACTAATCACATTTCATTTTCTCCTGTTTTTTTTCACTCATGGTCAACACATACTGGCACAGCTGAGGTGTAGGATAATCAAAGCCTTCTTCATGGTTGAATAAATTTAATACTCTTGCTTCATCAGTGCAGTGTATTAAAAGTCCCCTGACAGATTTAGCTTGATTGTTTAAGGCGTCACTCCGGAGCCGCAGCATTACAGATTTCACCTACAATATGGGGGCCTTTGCTTTCATTTGGCTGGAACATGACATAAGGAATTGGATTGAAATAAGTTTCTTTGAAAAACACAGCCAATTGATGAAGTCATAATACAATCTCCACAACCTAAGTGGAGAAATAAGTGAACATTAATTTGGTGTTTGCAATAGCAGGCAGCACTAATAACACAGGTATTTGGAGCTGTAAATAAGTAATTCAACAATGTAATGTCATACCAAGTAGGTATTTGTTTTATAAACAAACAAATTACAAACAGTTCCACTATGTTTAAAATACTAACCTGCTTTTCTACGGCATAATTTTGTTACTAGAGGTGCCAGGTCAGCTGCTGTAATTCCCGTGAGAGTGAATCAGGCCTTTCCCTTCCCTCAGCTTGCGAGGACACCAAGCCCTGTGAGGAGCCAGGGCTGGGCTGGAGCCCAGGAGAGGTGAGGATCCAGCAGCTCCAGGGGCTGCAGCAGGGAGGCTCCTGCAGCAGGCATGGAGCAGCCTGTGCTGCCCGCCGAGCTGCGGGACAGCAAAACGTGCCAGACCTTGGGTCCCTGCTGGGCGCAGGCTGAGCTGAATGAGAAAACACCCAAGCAAAAGTGCTGATGATTTTCTAGTTAAGGTTTCTGCATTCAAAGCCAGAATGCAATTGGGGTAAAATGTCTTCAGCAGCACTGCAGACGAAATCCAAGAGCCTAAAGCCAGTGCCTGGCTCTGTGATAAATTCAAATGACGCCTCTTTGTTAAAGGCCAGGTTGCAACTCATATGAAATTCAATTAAAGTAAAAATATCTATTTTCCTGGTCTTGCTAATAGAACAGCTGGTAATGACCCTGCCAATAACTCCAAACTTGCTCTGGGATATATCCAAGGGTGCAGATTTTCCTGCCATTAATAAATCATTTTGTATTCCACTGCACCACCAGAATTGTCTTGGTATACCTGTGACTGGAAATAAAAAGATACAGCAATGAAATGTCTCTTCATGTTGTTTTTCCACGAGCAGATTCCCGCTGGGATGGGGACAGAGGTTTGGGATGCAGTGGGCTGCTCTGCAGCAGTGCCCTCAGCAGCAGGACAGTGCCCACTCCATGGGCGGCAGCGCTGGTGACAGAGCAGCCCCAGGGGCTCTCACCCCATGAAACACTCCTAAATGCCACAAGGGAGGGGAATTCATTTCTTGGATGGAAACCAGTAGACCTCACCCTGTCCCCACCTCAGCATGCTCCTGTCCCTGTCCCTGTCCCTGTCCCTGTCCCTGTCCCTGTCCCTCTCCTTCCAGGGCAGGAGTGCAGGGTGCAGCAGACTGGGCTCCCCCAGCTCCGGTGTCCAGGTCCCTTGGAAGCAGCCTCAGCTGGGAAGGAGAGCTGCAGGAGTGCAGAGCAGCCTGGCCTGTGCTCTGAGGGTTTGGGAAGATGGGGAGGGCATGTCCTGGCCTTGAACAGCCCCAAGCCTGCCCAAACCCCAAACCCATCCAGCAGTACCCACTGTACAAAGCTGAGTTTGACTTCCCTGCTGGGGACCAAGCCCTGCTCTGCTTCGTGAGGTGGCCTGGAGAGGGGCACAGCCCTTTTCCCTTGGGGCAAAACCAAGCCCAATGCAAAAAAAAAAACCCAAAAAATCTGCTTCATGCCCTGGTATCGTCAGGTCCCTTGGGCAGGGTTGAGTTCAGGGTCATGCCAGAAGAGCTTTCTCATAAAGTCTTGAAAATTTGGGTTCTGCCAACAGCTCCAGTGCCGTGGGGTGCCCTAGAGGTACAGGGATGTCCGTGTGTCCTCTCTCCCCGGCTGGACAGCGGGACAGGAGGTGGGGGCTGGGAGGGCAGCCCCTGCAGCGCTGCTGGGCTGCCTTATCCCCCTGCCCTGCCGGGAGCTCAGTGCACACCTCCTGCCCAAACACACAGACATGGCCAAAAATCACCCAGCACACCAACACGGAAACTGCTAATATGAATTCCCCTCAACACCCTGCAAAACACAGGATTCACTCTGGAGAAGGAAGCAGCTCCCACGAGAGGCAGAGCAAGCTGGGGGGCACAAGCCTTCAGCTGCCAGTTAAAAAGGCTATTAAGTAAAACACTGAGCTGGTAAAAAGATATTTATTGTTAGTATGGAGTCTATTACTATGTCATTAGTAATAATAACGCCCAGATAATGAATTGAGCTTTTCTCCTAATGACTTGGGGTGTGGAATCATTCTTTCTAACTTCTGTTCTTCAGAAGACCACACACCAGGCAATTAATATTGTCGCTGGCATGCCGAAGATCCTAACCCTACTGTGATTAGAGCAAATGAATAATTTGCCATTCAGATGTATTGGAATAAAACTGGGATGTGACTGAGAATAGAACTCCTGAGTTGCAAGCTGTAATAATTAACACCCAGCAGAGAAGCAGGGGAATGGTTTAGGAAGACCTGATCTGAAGGCATCTCAAGGGGCTCTGAGAAGCTTGAACCAATCTCCCATAATTCAGATTTCTTGCTGGATCTCCAGCAGGGGAGCTGGAGAGGGACTGTTCATCAGGAGCTAGAGACAGGACAAGGGGGAATGGCTTCCCACCACTGAGGGCAGGTTTAGGTGGGATATTGGGAAAAAAGTCTTCCCTCTGAGGCGGAGGTCACCTGGGTGAGGCCCAGGAAAGCTGTGGCTGCCCCACCCCTGGAAATGTCACATGCCAGGTCAGACAGGGGGTGGAACAAGATGGGCTTTAAGGTCCCTTCCAACCCAAACCACTCTGGGAGCCTACAATGAGCTGGCAGAAGCTCAGGGAGATGCTTTTCCCTGGGGACAGCCAGTGCCCCTGGTGCCAGGGGCTGTGTGGCACCGTGAGCCCCAGCCATGCTCTGGTCCCCCCCAGGCAGCCCCACGGGCAGCCCCCATTCCCATTCTGGCTGCTCTTATTCTTCTCCAGGCACTTAAAGCTGCTTGAACAGATCTGTGCTCCCAGGGGAGCCGAGTAGTGGCTGATGACATGAGAGTTTGAAGTTAAAAAAATAAAAAGGCAACTAGAAATACCTGTGAGAGAAAAAAAAAAAAAAAAAAAAAAAACCAACAAAAACCACCATGTAATATTTATCATGGAGAAAATAACTATTACAATCATTATGACAGGAAATGAAGGATGAGTCAGTAATGCAATTGTGGTTTTGAAATAACAATACTTGGTTAGCATCAGCCTCGAGTCGGGATCAAGGGGGACTTGGAACTATCAGGAATATAAAGGATCTCTAAGGAATAAATGAAGATCCACAAAACTCAGCAGGTGCCACACGTTCTGCTGTCACAGACAGAGCGAAGGAGCCAGTTGTGTGAGGCACAGTGGGCAGAGGGCATTCAGCTCCTGCAGATCCATCACTCTGGGTGTAAGCCTCTCTGGTTTGTAGCCACAAGACGTGTTTCAGAGCCTCCTGGGCCGTTCCCCTCCCAGGCTGGCTCTGCCTCACGGGAGGGCTCCTCCCCCAGGCTGGCACAGAGTGGGGACGTGCATTTCCTGAACATTACCTTGCAAACGGAGCCTGAAGCGTTGGTTATGTCCCATAAACCCCGAAATAGACCAGAGAGAGCTAGGTGAGGGGTGTCCCTGCTCAGCCCTGCAGGGAAGGCACACAGGGAGCCTCCTGCGTCCCTCAGGGCGAGGGGTGGCAGTGGGTGATGAGCCAAGTTCCTCTTTCTGTCATGAATGTATTATTTTGGGGGTTTTATGGTATTTCTTGGGGAACCTATAGTCCCAAAGCAGTCTGGGATTCTGTGGTTCCATTAATAACTCCACATGGCTGAGACAGCTCCTTTTTCTGAGGATGCAGAAAAACCCCAAACACTTTCATTGCTGGATAGGATTCCTGTGAGTTAATTCTTCCTGCCTCGGCTGGGGAGAAACCCTACTTTCAACCAAAGCTTATTTATGTTAATTCTGGGGTTTGGAACTTCTAGAACCAGCAATTCCTTGTAGCCTTTGGCTGGCGCCTGCCAACCAGGGCACTTTCAGCCAGGGGCCTCAGATCTCCGTTTATCACACACTGACTTATCTCTTCAAGGCAAAATAAATAGTTACTGAAGTACATCTTTATGACACCAGAAAGGCTCAAAATAGTGTTTGTGCAGTTACAATCAGCCCAACAAATGTTATGAGTGAGATTTTGTAAATATCATTCAGGTTCTCAAATGTTTTAAAAGGAAAATGAAGAGCTGCTGAATGTTGACAAAGAGAAAAGGAAAGCAAACCAAGAAAGGTGTTAGACTGAGGAGTCCTGCCTGGCTCTGGCCAGTGATGGAGCTGCTGTGCTGGGACCAGGCTGGGGCTGTGCTGGGACCAGGCTGGGGCTGTGCTGGGCCTGAGCCAGCCAAGCCCCAGCACCAATGTCTCAGTGCATAAAAACTCATGCTTTATTCCTGTATTTGCAGTAAGAATTTTACAGTTTGCAAACATTCAGAATTGCTCTTTCCCCCCACCCTCAATAGTAGATTGATATATTTATTGCCCAGTTTGGGTTTTTTCTTCTTACAATCCTTTTTTTATTTTCACTCAGTCTGAAGATGGGAAAGGCCGAGCTGTGAACTCCCCTGCCTCTGCTCTGCAGGGAGGGGAGGCTCCCAGGATGGCACAGCACACACAGACAAGGAAATAGAGAATATTGTGGAATTCGCACATTCGCCGTGTTTCTGTGGCCCTTTAAAAACATCATTTGCACAAACACCATTGGACTGTGAGGAAATCTCAGGCTCTGAGCGAGCTGGTCTGGTGGAACAGGTCCCTGCCCGTGGTGGGGGTTGGAGCAAGATGAGCTGTAGGGCCCCTTCCAGCCCAAGCTGTTTGATGTCTCTGTGATTCTGTGATCCCAAATCCCTCTGGCTGAGCAGCCCTGTTCCCCTGAGGTTGGGACAGGCTGCAGGAGCACAGGAGCACAGCCTGGACTTTGCAGGAGCACAGGAGCACAGCCTGGACTTTGCAGTGAAGACACACTCACCGCACACCACACTCCTGTCCCTTCTGGAAATGGATTTGTGTTGTGACATTTTCTGTTCTTGCTACAATTTTTGCCACTGCGAGGAGGTACCTGGGATTGCATTGTCTCATTTTCACACTGCCATGCCATACTCCGTTGACCTTTTTAATATTCAGTATTTTGAATGGTTGACCACTGCACTCCTCCTCTTCCCATTAGAAGGGGAGCCCAACCTCCTGCAAAGGACCGGGGTGACCAGGCAATTGAAATGAAAAATTCTGAAAAGGTCAGATGAGTGCAGCACTCCACATTTTTCACAAAACATAGGAGCTATTGAAATTTGTGTGCCTCCTCTCTGTGACAAAGGCTGTTCCAATAGCAAAAATAAAAATAGGTACAACATCAATCTAGTGTTCTGCTAACAGCAGTGCTGGAAAAACGGTGGGGCTGTATAATTTCTCCTATTGTTATTATGGTTTGTAGCTTCTGCTTCTCTTTGGATGGATTATTGCAGAAATGTAGCAGAAAGCTTAATTTCCATTTGACTCAGGGATCTATTTGTGGTGCTGCTCAGGCTCCCAGCATTTCGGAGACACTCCTCAACTGTCCTGATAAAAAGGTAAAAC
This sequence comes from Vidua macroura, assembly GCF_024509145.1. Classification (NCBI taxonomy): domain Eukaryota; kingdom Metazoa; phylum Chordata; class Aves; order Passeriformes; family Viduidae; genus Vidua; species Vidua macroura. Next base: position 32,661,871 of record NC_071579.1, read on the forward strand.
TCGTTCAAATAAGAAACATACATTTCTTTCCTGCTTCTTCAGCAACTTTAGAAACATTTTCAACCCCTGTCTGCATCAACATTACAGTTATCCACAGTCATCTGCTGCTTATTGTCCCCTGTATAAACAGCCCATTAAAGCTGGCACTCTCAGCCCTGCTGCTGTGCAGGAGAGGAGAGGGAAGGCTGGGACTAACAAAGATTCTGAAAGCGTTACTTGAAATTTAATTTTGAAACTGTATTAGGCATGTTTCTTCCTCCCATGATCAAATATATTTTTTTGATGGTTGTTTTGAATTGCTTTATTTATCATTATTTAATGGCATACCAGGGCTATTACTATTCTGCTCTCAGGGATTTAAAAATAAAATAATAAATGGTAGAATAATTAGGGTTGGAAGGGACCTTAAAAATTATCTACATTATCAAAAGACCTTAAAGATCATCTGGATTATCAATTGAAAGCTAATTCCAAGTGTGCTGTGCATCCATTCTGTGGATGGCCCCTCAGCCCCAGATGGATGTACCAAACCACATAATTTTTACCAGAGCTGCTTGGGAAAGAGCAACAAGGTTTGCTGGTGCCTTTCCCATTGTAGAGGGAAGGAGTTTTAAGGTTGTGCCATTTCCCTGTAGAGGGCTGGCTGTGCTGAGTACACAGAGACCCTTGGGGCCAGGGTCAGTGGTGGCCTTGGCAGTGCTGGGGGAATGGTTGGGATCGATGGCCTCCGAGGGCTTTTCCAGTCTCTGCAATTCTGTGATTCCATGATTCCATAGGACACACATTTTCTATGACACAGTTTGTTTTTACAGGCCTGAAAACCCAATTCCACTCATCATGCCAATGCCTGCAGGTGAGCAGAGCAGAGACCCCACAGGTGAGAGCAGTGCCCAGCACAGCAACCCCGGTGCATCACCTCTGCCTCAGACCCACACTGGAGACATCCATCTCACTTCATTCATGTTTTCCTAAAGAAACAAACCTCAGCCTCCCCTGGATCCCACTGGAAATGGACTTCAACAGCATCTTCAAAGCTTAGACCTGTGCCAGGGGCAGTACTGCCAGGCACAGAGGGGACAGTCCTGGGACAGCCCTGTCACGGGTACTGCAGCACTGCCAGGCACTGCCAGGCATGGAGGGGACAGTCCTGGGACAGCCCTGTCACAGGCACTGCAGCACTGCCAGGCACGGAGGGGACAGTCCTGGGACAGCCCTGTCACGGGCACTGCAGCACTGCCAGGCACTGCCAGGCACAGAGGGGACAGTCCTGGGACAGCCCTGTCACGGGTACTGCAGCACTGCCAGGCACTGCCAGGCATGGAGGGGACAGTCCTGGGACAGCCCTGTCACGGGCAGTGCAGCACTGCCAGGCACTGCCAGGCACGGAGGGGACAGTCCTGGGACAGCCCTGTCACGGGCACTGCAGCACTGCCAGGCACAGAGGGGACAGTCCTGGGACAGCCCTGTCACAGGCACTGCAGCACTGCCAGGCACTGCCAGGCACAGAGGGGACAGTCCTGGGACAGCCCTGTCACGGGCACTGCAGCACTGCCAGGCACTGCCAGGCACAGAGGGGACAGTCCTAGGACAGCCCTGTCACGGGCACTGCAGCACTGCCAGGCACTGCCAGGCACGGTGGGGACAGTCCTGGGACAGCCCTGTCACAGGCACTGCAGCACTGCCAGGCACTGCCAGGCACAGAGGGGACAGTCCTGGGACAGCCCTGTCACGGGCACTGCAGGTGTGGAGCAGCCAGACCAGCTGGGAATGAGGCACTGGGGTGTGTCTGGAGGAATTGCTGCTGTCACTGGGCACCAATTAAGCCCTATTTGAGTTACTTTGCAGATTTCCTACATAAGCCCAGCACCTCTGTACAGTCCTGGCTGGAAAAACCTGCACATTTACCACCTGCTTTGTGCCAAGATCACAGAAATGCCCAAGCTGAAGAACAGCAGAATTAAAAGAATCACTGGAGCATGTTAATCAGTTAAAATGCTTTTGTGCTGCAAGAAGCAATGTACACTGCCTGCACCTGAGTGATTGGGTACACAAACCTCCACGACACCTTTTTAAGCTTCATTTAGATTTTATTATTTAAGGACCTTCAGCATTTCCATTTAGTCACCCTTTACCATGTTGCAAGAAAATTATTTTTCTCTTCTCCTTTCAAAGACCTCGATGCAGGCTCTTTTTCTCCAGCAGAGATGATCTCAGCAGTCAGGTTTATCCTCAGCTCCCAGGGTCTAAGTTGAAGAGGAGCTTTGCCAGCTGGCACAGGGACTGTGGGGTCTGCCAGGTACAGAAACCAGGCCCTGGCTAATTCCTGCAGGGCAGCATCAGTTGTTGTGATGGTTCCTGAAGCTGCTGTACCCTTGGCTCCTGCAATCCACTCCAAATGTACCACCCTACCAAGGGGCAAAGGCATCGTGTTCTTCCTGGGCACAGTGAGGTGCTGCTGGCCACACTGCTGTGACCCATCCCACACTGCTGTGACCCGTCCCACACTGCTGTGACCCATCCCACACTGCTGTGACCCATCCCACACTGCTGTGACCCGTCCCACACTGCTGAGCCCCCATCCCACACTGCTGTGACCTGTCCCACACTGCTGTGACCCATCCCACACTGCTGTGACACATCCCACACTGCTGTGACCTGTCCCACACTGCTGTGACCTGTCCCACACTGCTGTGACCCATCCCACACTGCTGTGACCTGTCCCACACTGCTGTGACCTGTCCCACACTGCTGTGACCCATCCCACACTGCTGAGCCCCCATCCCACACTGCTGTGACCTGTCCCACACTGCTGAGCCCCCATCCCACACTGCTGTGACCTGTCCCACACTGCTGAGCCCCCGTCCCACACTGCTGTGACCTGTCCCACACTGCTGAGCCCCCGTCCCACACTGCTGAGCCCCCATCCCACACTGCTGAGCTCCTGTCCCACACTGCTGTGACCCATCCCACACTGCTGTGACCCATCCCACACTGCTGTGACCCCATCCCACACTGCTGTGCCTCTGTCCCATCCCGAGGAGGGGCTCTGACCCCCTGCCCCATCCCGAGGAGGGGGTCTGTGCCCCAGCTTCATCCCGAGGAGGGGGTCTGTGCCCCAGCCCTGGCCCTGGCACACAGCAGTGCCCACCTGCAGTTTCTGCTGCAGGCAGGAGCTCAGCAGCTCAAAACAGTTAATTCCATAATCATCCTTCCCATCACACCAGCCCCATTAGCATAAGGAAATGGAAAAGAAATCAAAATGTGGAGAAGAATTTTCTAGGAAACAGATTTTCCCTTCCCTTAGGAATTAAGGAACAATAAAAGAGCCCGTGACAGCAGCTCTGCCTCACCCCTGCACACAGCTCCTGTGCAGAAACAGTGCTCACAGGACTCAGTGAGACATTTCATCTTCTTCCTTGGCAAGGGCAAATTTCTTAATAGGTTATAAGCTTGACTCCCAATAACAGATAAAACAGACTAACCATTTTTTTCTTTGACACCTTTTCCAATTATATTTTTAAAGCTTCTTTGGATTCATTACATCCTGTAATCCTGCCAATTTGCATCGTTTACTGCCATGCCTTCCCCTTGGAGGCAACCCTCCCTCGCACATTCACCGCTGTCAAAGGTACAGAAATCAGAAACATTCAGATCAACTCACCAAAATGGTTTACGAGGCGTTTCCCCGTCCAGTTTATTTTTGTTGTATGCAATGAAGAGTGACCAGGGAGAAACATCAATAAAATGTCATTGTACAAAAGCTTCTCCACGCAGCTGTAATAATTTACTCTCTGGGCTGTGTTGTGCTCTCACCCTGCCCCGTTCTGGGAAATTACCTCTGCTTTGATGTAGGCACTCAACAAATGAAAAGCAGTAAATCAGGGACCCGAGAAGGCCACGGGCTGCACCTTGCATGGCACAGGGCAGTTAATAAAGATCACTCACTCCTAATTGCAGACGACTTCTCGCAGCTCCAGAACCACTGCTCCGGATATGCTACCTGGGAGATGGCAAAATCAGGGGCTCATTTTGTCATTTTGTTTTATTTTGTCACCCAGACACAGCAATTAATAACTGCAAACAGCTATGTTAATTTAGCATTGGTGGCTACTACCAGCCCTAACTCTTTAAGGTTAAAATGAAATTAAACACCTTAATAGATTGGAAAGAAAAAATTTAAATGCTATTGACAATCTTCAAGTTCCCCAATGCCAAACACAAATTATGGGCATGACCTCTTTCTCTTTTTATTAATTGAATGCTGAGCTTAAAGCACAGTCCTGGTAAATACTTCCAAAGTCACTCCAGCGCCAGTCCTGAACAGCCTGTGTCGAGGTAAAAGCCAAGAAATCAAGTGGTCACTGCTCCTTTTGGGCTCACTGGGGTTCATGCCAATTCCATGCTCAGTGTTTAATTGCAGCAAGGTCATGATTTATGTATTTATTAATGCAGCTGTTAAGTGGCTGGAGTGTGACAGGCAATCGTAGACCAGATGAAATACTTACTCTGTACTTTAGGATTGGAGATAGGGAAGAAAATACTTTATTTCATTCCTGTGGTTGATCCCCATCATTTCCACCCCAAAATCACAACATATTTCTGGATTGTCCTCACACAAAGGATGGATTGTCACCCTGTGTGCAAGGGAACACCGCCCCTCTCTCCAGGATTTTGAGGAAAAGCTTTCAAGCAGATGGGAATTCTCTTTTTCCCCCAATAACTTTCTAGAATTAGAGTTTTGTAGAAGCAAGGAGTTAGACAATTTCTAATTGCCTCAAAAGTCATTAAAAATGACAATACTTCCTTGTGCTTGTTTTTACTTGCTGATTGATTTCTGCCTTTTAAGATGACAAATCTTGACATTTCAAAAAGAATATTCATAAGGGTTAAGATGATGAATCACAAAAGCTGAGTTTTGCAGTTGTAAAATACCTGTCCAAGGGCAACACTCACCCATAACCATTGAAAGAACATTTAAAATCACGGAGTGGTTTGGTTTGAGAGGGACCTTAAAGATCCCCCAGTGCCACCCCTGCCACGGGCAGGGACACCTTCCACTGGCCCAGGCTGTCCAGCCTGGCCTTGGGCACTGCCAGGGATGGGGTGGATGGCTGGGTGTTCTGCCCCTCCTGGGAATGTGCCTGGAGATTCCTCCCTGGTGTGGGGACACCCCTCAAGGTCACTCCTCGAGGCTGAGCAAAAGAGATTTACCCTCAGACATCAGCATAACTTCAATATCTACTTGATAATTATTAAGCTGCCTTTGAAATTACTGATTTAATAAGTAGTGCACTATAATTGTAGTTATAACTACCTATATTGTGTAGCAGATAATTCTGATTAAGGTCCTTTATTCTAATAATTATAATAATCAATTGAAATAACTAAATCATTTTGCATATATCTAGTTTGCCATCCTTAATCCTGCAGGACAGATTTGTAGAGAGGTTCAATTGCACTTGTATAGTCCTTTAAATAAACCATTGACCAAGCCTGGGACTAGAATTAGATCCAGCCAGACCCATACACCTCTCTGAGAAGGAGTTTAGGAGGCAGGGGGTCCTTTCTGCACCTTGGGGCTAAACGGGAGAGCATCTCTGACAAACAGTGTGAAGTCTCTGTTCTTCCCTTGGCAGCGCTGCTCCACCCCAGCACCAGGGACCCCTCAGCCCCAGCTCTGCCCCTCTCATGGGGTGCTGGGTGGTGAGGACAGCTCCCAGCCTGGCTGCATCCCTCCCTCCTGTGGCCCAACACCTGGCCACTCCTATTTCTAGAGAAGAAACATCCCTACAGAAAAAATGCATTTCTGCTTTGAACGATGAGAGCCAAAGCAGTTTGTTTCTTTGTTTTCCTCCCCCACAGGCCTGGATTCTGCACAGGCTGGGGAGTGGCAGCTGACACCTCAGGCTCTGCAGGGTCAAACAGGCTTCCCAAAAGAGCACCTTGTTCCCTGAGCAGTGAGCTCAGGAGAGCTGTCCAGGGGCAATGCAGCCTCCTTCCTGCAGCTGGAGTCTCTCCTGGATTCCTGGGGAAAGGCAGCTTGGGACAGGCTGTGTCTGTAAGGGCACGGTGTGGGGGTGTGGGTGGGAGAGGCCGTGGTGACTCTGCTCTGTGGGTACCTGAACAATCCCAGCTTTTTTAGGAGCATCCCATGGGACAGCACGGCTCCCTCAGCCCTGGGAGCTTCCCTGGGACCATCCCACGGGACAGCACGGCTCCCTCAGGCTTCTGCAGGACCCTTATTCATCCTGCACCTGGCCCCAGTGTCCCAGCCCAGACCCTGCCCACTGTGCACCCCATGTTGTGATGAAAACATGACCAGAAGCACCTTCCTGGGACAGGGCTGGACCAGAAGCACCTTCCTGAGAGAAGCTCAGAGCACAAATTGTGACAGAGCAGCTGGGGTGACCAACAGACAGCAGACAAGATTATCACGAGCAGCTCAGTCAGCACAGCCAATCCATAAACACCCCCTGGCTCTCCAAACTGAAGAACAGCGACACAAGCACAGCCCTGGGGACACCTCACTTTTAATCATGCAAGTTCCTTCCTGTCTCTCCCCTGGCCTCAGCCGTGTCCCGCTGTGGCAGCCAGGCGCTCCTGGAAGCCATTGTTCATTGAGCACACAGCCCCCTTCCCTCATCCTCCCGCGTGGGGAACTGGAAATGGAGATAATTATAGGAAAAGGTTTTCAAACACACGGTTCCTAACTGACACATGCTCAGCTCTTGATGTGTTCTGTGCCTGTTCTCATTAAATTTTATACACAGCAAACCCGAACAAAAAGCTTGTGCAGTGTTAGGGAACAATGATTCCTTTTTGCCAGTAAAGAGGAGATTTATGGGGAAAATCACTTAAATCTGACAGTCACTGACATCAGTTCTTAGTTCATGAAAAGTGAGTGGGACCTGATGGATCCTCTTCTTTTCATCAGAAAGCTGCTGTTTTTCTTGTCTTGGCTGAGAGTGGGAAGTGAATAATGAGCATGTTGCTGATTAAAAAAACCCTTACCTTCAACTTTAGCCAAAATTCTTTGCACTTATGACATGAATCATTAAAAAAATTCTGATTACACACCCCAAAACATTTCATTAAAGAACATTTTTTCAAGCACCTTTTCTGGAAAAAAATCTAAGAAATATTTTCTGTGAGTGCAGCGGCCACAGCAGGGAGGCACAAAAGAGGCTGATTTTGAAAAGGTGCTCAAGGGAGGAGAGAGCTCCACCCTAGCACCAAGGCAGAGCAGTGCCTACACGCAGCACCAGAGGTTTGTTCAGAGCCCCTCGCTCACTCATGTGTCACACCTCTGGGGCAGCAGCCTGCAGCCTTCCCAAAACAAAACCTCATGCACGGTGCAGAGGCAGCTGGAGGGACGGGGTCTGAGCGAGGAAGGACAGAGCTCTGAGCCAGGGAAGAGCCTCTAACCACCCTTCTCCTGTGGGAATTCCCTCTAACCACCCTTCTCCTGCAGGAACTCCTCTAACCACCCTTCTCCTGCAGGAACTGTCTCTAACCACCCTTCTCGTGCAGGAATTCCCTCTAACCACCCTTCTCCTGCAGGAACTCCTCTAACCACCCTTCTCCTGCAGGAACTGTCTCTAACCACCCTTCTCGTGCAGGAATTCCCTCTAACCACCCTTCTCCTGCAGGAATTCCCTCTAACCACCCTTCTCCTGCAGGAACTGTCTCTAACCACCCTTCTCGTGCAGGAATTCCCTCTAACCACCCTTCTCCTGCAGGAACTCCTCTAACCACCCTTCTCCTGCAGGAACTCCTCTAACCACCCTTCTCCTGCAGGAACTGTCTCTAACCACCCTTCTCGTGCAGGAATTCCCTCTAACCACCCTTCTCCTGTGGGAATTCCCTCTAACCACCCTTCTCGTGCAGGAATTCCCTCTAACCACCCTTCTCCTGCAGGAACTCCTCTAACCACCCTTCTCCTGTGGGAATTCCCTCTAACCACCCTTCTCCTGCAGGAACTCCTCTAACCACCCTTCTCCTGCAGGAACTCCTCTAACCACCCTTCTCCTGTGGGAATTCCCTCTAACCACCCTTCTCCTGCAGGAACTCCTCTAACCACCCTTCTCCTGTGGGAATTCCCTCTAACCACCCTTCTCCTGCAGGAACTGTCTCTAACCATCCTTCTCCTGTGGGAATTCCCTCTAACCACTCTTCTCCTCCAGGAACACCTCTAACCACCCTTCTCGTGCAGGAATTCCCTCTAACCACCCTTCTCCTGCAAAACAGAGCACCTGAGGACTGCAATGCCAATCCCACCCTGGTGAGCAGCACTGTGCAGCTTTCTGGCACTGAGAGCTTTGTTTCACCTCCTTCTGAAGCTCTGCTGAGAGCCCTGACAGGAGCAGGCAGTCGCAGACAGCTGCTCCACCCTGGACCACCCTCTCCTCACAATCGGTGGGGAACAGACACACGGACGTGCTGCTTTCGAGTGATCCCTCCAGCCTGGTCCCAATTAAATAAAGGTCAGCTCCAGAGGCCAGACAGATGGAGGTTGGATGGGGAGAGAAATGAAAGCACGCTGTTTTCAGCACGGTGATTCCTCCCCATTTATTTCTGGCTGGTTTCTGAGCAATTTACTCGGAGCATGGACAGGAAGACAGCCAGGTCCAACTGGAACTGTTGGAACAGCAGCAGGAGAGGCTGATGCTGCTGGGTTGTGCTTTCTGACTGCATTCCTGGAAATGCTTTTTTGCAGGGGGAGCTCCGTTTCTTTCCTGTTATAATGACAAAATGTGCCAGACGAGTTGGATTTTTGTTAAATGATGTAGCGTATTCCGGCATACATTTATGTGGTAGGAACTCAAAACACTATCCCAGTTTTATGGGTGAAAACCACCTAAAACTCCAGTTTGGAAAGGTTGTGTTCAGGGTGGAGAGTCCAAGCTGGGCACTCCAGATTTCTCGGATCCCCTGGAGTATGAGCACTACCTTGGAAAGTCAAATCCAACCCCTGCCAATGGAGAAGAGAGAAAGGAGGGAGGAAAATGTCATTTATGGTCTGAATCCACCCTCCTGAATTCCCACACAGCACCCACCAGGGCATGGAAGATTCCTGCCCCTCCTGCCTCAGGACCGGCCCCTCTCCTGGGATGATTCTCCATTCCCATCACCTCGAGAGCGGAGCTCTCACCACTCCAAGTGCCACCAGCAACAGGGCTTTAATTGGCATTTTCCTTCGGTTTTACATGAGAAGCTTTTCAATAATTTTGTGCAGTATTTCAGCTCAACCAGGAGAGGGAATGTATAATTTATTTTGTTACTTGATAGAATTAGTTGTTCTTAGCTTGCTGTGCCAGTATAAACCTTGAATGCAATATTTTCTAGTGTCCTTTTTCCATGAGATTAGTAAATTTAATTTGAAATTCTGTATTCACAAGTAGTGCATTGGCTGAAGGCAAGCTGTAGAACAGATGACAAAGGTTATTACATTTTTTAAATTATATTTAAAATATGTTTAATAGCTGTGGAGAAAGGACTTTTATGAAAATGGAAATTGGCAGATTAAAGAATGTGTTTCACGAAGTTGTTTTAAAAACACATGAAGTTAGTTTTCCTGTCAGCCCTTAACGGGCCAGGGTCTGGTTCTCCAGACCAAAATCCTAATTTGGACTGGGATTTCACTGAATTCACAGTCATATTCTATAAACTGATTCCAAACACAGATATAAAACATACAATGATTACTAATGATCAGCAATTCTCAAACACAGCTTTAGGTGTTCTTTTTTCTTGTCACCAACCTTAAAACTTAAGTTGTATTCAAAACTTAAGTTGTGTTCAACCCAAAATTTAGGCTTTTCAGAGCTGAATTCTGCCTTGGTCTGATACAGTCATGTCAACAGGCAAAACCACCTCCACACTGGGAATTTACAGCCTGATCACCCAGTCCTCAACGAGTGGGAGTTTTCTGCGAGTAGGACTGAGACTGGAGGGCTTGCTGTATAAAAATAGAGCTCACCCACTCCTCCTTGGGCTTCTGCTGCTCCTGAAAAGAGCAAATAGAAGTAAAAGGTGATGTTTGCTGCTGAAGTCGGCACCGGTGCAACTGAAAATGCAAAAGAATAGGACGTGATTCAGGAGGCGGCTTGCTGGTTCCCACCTCGTTTTCAAAACACTTCACTTTCCCATTTGAGAATGAATGTAAGAGGGAGTAAGTGCCCAGAGAAAGTCTCAGCTCCCCACACAGAGGTGATGCAGTGACACACACCCTGCCAGTGCAGTGCAGCGCCCACCCCAGCCCCCAGCCCTCATTCAGGGCCGAGCCCACCACAAACCCCCCAGCAATCGTGCCCTCACAAAGGGCTTTGTCCTTCGTCACTGTCAGGCTGGCACCCAAAATTACAGGTGTCACCACTTAGAGCCTGTGAAGAAGAAATGTGCAATTTTAGGGCAGAGCAGATGGGTGCCCTGGCTGTTAGAAACTGCTCCTGCTTCTCTAAAGGCTCCTAGTGTTTAATTATGCAAATGACTCGAATGATTGTGTGTTTTGTAGCATACCAGTATCTGCTCAACTTCCCAGCCCCTGGGATGACTCCTAGGGAACACAACATGAAGTGGGCACCTCTGAGATCCCTGTCCTGGCCACTGCGTGTTCACAAAGAACCCCAGGGACTATGTCCTTTCTTCTTGGGATAAGCAGTGAAAGAAGTGGAAAGTTTCAATCTAGTCCCAAACAACTGACTTATCCTCCTCAAATTGAAAAGCTTTTAAATTTTAAGGGGGTGGAATCCAAAGGAAAGCGCTGGTTCAGTCTGGAAAGCCACCCTAAATAGCTGAACCTAAAGAACAGTCACAAACATGTGCATCCCACATAGTCTGTAACCTTATAAATTGTCTATTGGAATTTACATAAATTTCCATTTTCTTCGTCAACTTTATAGTACATGTTAAGCTTAAATTATAGTTTCTTTTTAAGCATTGTCTGAGCCAAATGCTGCTATCAATTGATTCATATAATTACCACTTTCCTCTCTAATTATTTGTGGGAGTAAGGTACAGCAGGAAGGGTACTTTTAAGTGATAACGCAAAACATTTCCTACTTGTCTGCACCTAATTCATAAAAAGGTCATACGAAGGTTTTACAGCTGAACTCAATTAAGGATTAAAATTCACACAAGTAGTTCCAAGCAAATCCAGGGACGTTTCCGTCTTTAACATCCAGAAATCCGTTTGCACCAGGCTGGAGAGGCTCTGCCAGCTTTGGCTGAAGGAGAAGGTGTCCTTTGCTCTCAGTGCTGCAGGGGCCCAGGCCAGATCCTTGTCCCCTCACAGGGACCCTTCCTCCCCAGGCACAGAGGGCTCGGGGGGGTCTCATCACCCACGAACCCGAGTGTCCAGTGCAACCCCATCCAGCCTGGCACCTCAGCCTTCTCCTCCCTGCAAACACTTCCAGCATATCAGAAACAAAATTGCCCAAAGTTACAGCCAGTTAGGAGTTATGCTAATGAGAGAAGGTACAAGAAACTAACTGTTTTTAAATTAGCTTTTTAAAAGCCCAAAAATCCACAATCAATAAAGAAAATTTCCAGCTAGGAGGAATGCATGACAATGCTATCTTCTCATACTGATTATTTTCCCATTTCAATAGGTAAGAAAAGCTTCAGACATCACCACAAAATCCCTGGCAGGAAAGACTTTGAAGGAAGATCAGATCCACATAGCTTGAATTTCAAACCTGTAAAGGCCTGGCAAGAAAAGTCATAAAAATAAGTAATTTTTATGTTTTACAATCCCAGGCAGATGTCAGTGGTGCAACAGCCCCAGAATCAAACCAGCATTTCAGATGGTCCAGCCAAATGACCCAAATCAGTTGGCATCAAACTTGGACAGTGTGTGCAATGTTGCTACATAATTAAATTCAAAGTGCTAAAAAGGTAAAAATACGCTTGATGTTGATCAGCACCACTTTTGAGGTTAAACAGCCCTGTTTACATTTGATATTCTATGTCTGGATGGAAAAAATCCTGGAGAACTGGCATGTACTTCGTTTTATTATGAAATTGCTTTGGATGAGGATCTTTATAAATGAGATTCCCCCAAAAATAGGGTTTGGCAGTGGGTATGACTGGGGGAGAGGAAGGTTATTACCAGGGTTCCCCAGTGCCCCAGGTTTGGTGCTATTTGAATTTTCCATTAAGAGCCTGAGAGTGGAAACGGGCACTGACAGAGCTCCCTGGGGGCAGGACTGCACTGGGGGGACACAGCCACCCCCAGGGATCTGAGGGGACACAGCCACCCCCAGGGATCTGAGGGGACACAGCCACCCCCAGGGATCTGAGGGGACACAGCCATCCCTGGGGCCTGAGGGGACACAGCCACCCCTGGGATCTGAGGGGACACAGCCATCCCTGGGATCTGAGGGGACACAGCCACCCCCAGGGATCTGAGGGGACACAGCCATCCCTGGGATCTGAGGGGACACAGCCACCCCCAGGGATCTGAGGGGACACAGCCACCCCTGGGGCCTGAGGGGACACAGCCACCCCCAGGGATCTGAGGGGACACAGCCATCCCAGGGCCTGAGGGGACACAGCCACCCCCAGGGATCTGAGGGGACACAGCCATGCCCAGGGCCTGAGGGGACACAGCCATCCCTGGGGCCTGAGGGGACACAGCCACCCCCAGGGATCTGAGGGGACACAGCCATCCCTGGGGCCTGAGGGGACACAGCCATCCCTGGGGCCTGAGGGGACACAGCCAGCCCCAGGGATCTGAGGGGACACAGCCATCCCTGGGGCCTGAGGGGACACAGCCATGCCCAGGGCCTGAGGGGACACAGCCACCCCAGGGATCTGAGGGGACACAGCCATCCCTGGGATCTGAGGGGACACAGCCATGCCAGGGCCTGAGGGGACACAGCCATCCCAGGGCCTGAGGGGACACAGCCATCCCTGGGGCCTGAGGGGACACAGCCATGCCCAGGGCCTGAGGGGACACAGCCACCCCCAGGGATCTGAGGGGACACAGCCATGCCCATGGCCCTGAGGGGACACAGCCATCCCTGGGGCCTGAGGGGACACAGCCATCCCTGGGATCTGAGGGGACACAGCCATCCCTGGGGCCTGAGGGGACACAGCCATCCCTGGGATCTGAGGGGACACAGCCATCCCTGGGATCTGAGGGGACACAGCCATCCCTGGGGCCTGAGGGGACACAGCCATCCCTGGGATCTGAGGGGACACAGCCATCCCTGGGACCTGAGGGGACACAGCCATGCCCAGGGATCTGAGGGGACACAGCCATCCCTGGGATCTGAGGGGACACAGCCATCCCTGGGATCTGAGGGGACACAGCCACCCCCAGGGACCTGAGGGGACACAGCCATCCCTGGGACCTGAGGGGACACAGCCATCCCTGGGATCTGAGGGGACACAGCCATCCCTGGGGCCTGAGGGGACACAGCCACCCCCAGGACCTGAGGGGACACAGCCATGCCCATGGCCCTGAGGGGACACAGCCATCCCTGGGGCCTGAGGGGACACAGCTATGCCCAGGGATCTGAGGGGACACAGCCATCCCTGGGATCTGAGGGGACACAGCCACCCCCAGGGCCCTGCAGGGACACAGCCATCCCTGGGATCTGAGGGGACACAGCCACCCCCAGGGCCCTGCAGGGACACAGCCATCCCTGGGGCCTGAGGGGACACAGCCATCCCTGGGGTCTGAGGGGACACAGCCATGCCCAGGGATCTGAGGGGACACAGCCATCCCTGGGGCCTGAGGGGACACAGCCACCCCCAGTCCCCCGGGCTCCCCCAGCAGCCCTGCTCACAGCTGTGGGCGCTGCTGTTGCAGCAGCAGTTGGGAATTGTACGTGGAGGTTTTCCCTGGCCCACAGGCATTCAATTCCTGGGGCTGGTTTGCTTTTTGCATGAGCCAGCTGAGGGTGGGCACAGAGGAGATGTACTGCAGCAAGAGATAATGCTTGTCTGCTTGGATCACCTTCAAAAGTTGAAGTTGGATTTAAAAAAAAAACAACTCCACAAACTTGGATTTGAATTCACATTTATTCATCTCATTTTTTAATATGAATATTTTTCTCTGGTGTATTACAAAAAGCTTCCTTACACATATCTTATTTCACAGTCCTCTAAAATTCCCGAGCATCCTGAACAGAAGTTCTGATTTGCTTTAATCCTTCAAAATAAAACAGAATTTAAGATGGTCTGAAATGCTTAGCCAAGTCTGCTGAAAAGGATAACACGACGTTTTTGTGAGACCTTACGAGAGCACCAACACAGAAATGGCAGACATTTGTTGTTGCTGGCTTTCTCTCAAGTGTAACAGTGGACTTCCGAGCCAAACAGTAAGAAGATACATCCAATGCTGTGTTTTTTCTTTAGTCTGTCTACTGACAAAGGGGTTTTTTTTAGTCAAGGATCCAGGTCATCTTAGCACTGATAAGTTATTTCCATCAGTCCCTGTTTCCTCATTCCTGTAAAGCCAGAAAATGCAGAATTCTGACAAACATGGCCAAAACACGCCAAAGCCTGAGAGCCCCTGGTGTTTCAGAGCTCACTCACACGTCACCTCTCCCAGAGCGGGCTGGTTCCTGAGGACTGCAGGTCGCAGGGCTGGAGTGCTCAGAGACTGAACAGGTTGTCTCCACTGGCTGTTGTTGACTTGCCGAGGCCAAACACAACAAACCTCCTAATATCCTCTGGGACACCTGGGCTGGCTATTCCTGACCACCCGCCGCCTCCTCATCCTGCATTAATCTGCAGGAGGAGGAGGTGGTCACAGTCTGACTGCGCTTGGTCTGTGCAGTGTTCCTCAAGTGATAAATTACTGCTGAGCCAATACCCGACACATCCAGGCTGCAGAAGGTGGATTCAGACGTTGTCCCCCTGCTAATGACGCAGTTTGTTCCATCCAGGACTCACCGTTCTCACCCCAACAGTTTGCCAGGTATCAGCTTTTCATTTCCTCCAGAACCACTCCTGGTCACTACAGCCCAGTCTCAGGAAACACAAGAAGCATGCAATTAAATTCTCATTGTGGCCTTGTTCCAGCTCCTGCCTCTAATTTATTACCACCCTGGAGTCCTGCACGGGCTCCGCTCTCCGGACGCCCACCTTCTGCCTGTCCCTCCGGTTTAGGGGGGAGCAGCAGCTGCCCAAAGCCTCCCCTGTTGCTCTGCCATCTGCTCTGAAAGGTTTGGTCTGCAAACATGGGAATAAAGCTCCGTGCCCTTGTTTCAAGTTGCAGGAAAACAATCAGCTTCCTTCAAAGCCTAAATAATGGATTTGAATTTAGGTCTGATATAGATGTGAGGCTGGCCGGCCCTCATGGAGAATTGCTCTAGCCCACTACAGAGAGACTTCACCTCTGAAGTGCCCTGACCACATCTCATAGCAATGGAGACAGGATGAGACCCCGGTGCCGTGCCCAGAATGGGATGAGCACCCTGTGCATGTCCTTGCTCACACAGAACCATGCATGGATTTGTCCACACACAGGACAGTCATCCCAGCCTTGTTTGAAAGCAATCCCTGAAAGAGGATGTAAGCCCACAGCAAAGGATTTTGGCCCCATGATTAGAATGAACAAACTGGACACAGTCAGAGCCTGCAAGCACAGCGGCTTCACTGCAATCCAGGCAGGTCCTGTGGGATGGCAGCCCCAGAGCAGCGCTGAGGCCACAGCAGCCCCACACCCAATGATGCTCCTGGGACCTACCCAGGAGTTTGGGCCCCAGCACAGCTGGGAGTCTGCTTGTTGCAAGGTCAGGGAACACGGGACAACCCGGGTCTTGGTAGGAAGGGCTCATGGGATCTACCCCAGCCACATCCCAAACAAAACAAGGTACTTGAAATTCTAGCTTTATTTCAGACACCACAGTGTATCAGATCAGGGAATAATAAAAATTAGTTTTAAACTTTTCCAAACAAAGTCAAAATTTACCAGCTGCAGAAGATGACTGTGATTCTCTTCTTTCCCATCATTTCACAGCTACAGGTGGCATTAGGCTGCTTTTGTGTTTTCCTCTCTTGGACAGGAGCTGCAGAAGCAGCTCCGCTGGTGGATTCCTCCACCCACATCCCACCAGCTGTGGCTCGGAGATGAAGTTCCACAAACCCATACTACACACCAAAGTCACACAAGCTGCTGTGTGGAAATTCAGATCAGCACTAGCAGAATGCTGCCAGCCTCGTTTCAGGACTAACTCTTCCCCAAGCCTAAAGAGCCTCGGTTTCAATAACCTAAACCCCACACAACTCAAGTGCCATATTAATCTCATAAATCATTTTCCACACCCCAGGTTCCTGGATGCATAGAAGCATTTGTTATCATCCCACTTTGCTGGCCTGCCCCATTATTCCTGTAACACCCTGCCCTGGGCACTCTCTCCTCCCAGCATTGCATGGGAGTGCTCAGCACATGCCATGAAATATTAAAGGAGAGAGCCACAATGATTTCAGGGATCTAGGAAGCCCCATCAGTAATGAGGCAGCACCAGAGCTGCTTTCTCAGCCTGAGCCCTGCCAAGCTCCATCCTGGCTCTTATGGAGAAGCCTTTTGGAGTGAGTCAGCTTTTCCTGGTAATTACTGGGAGGTTTTGTGTTCCAGTAAGCAGAGCCATCTCTGCAGAAACACATGCACTTTAGTGCAGGAGGACATGTGGGAATGGTTATTGCTCCACCAAGCAATAGGTCCCTGCTGGGACCATCTCCAGTCCTGCCCTTACAGAGCTCTCTGGAAACTGAAGCTCCGCTGTAGTTCTAGCAGAGAGCCCTGCTGGTGCCACAGGGATTGTGATACCAGACACCTCATCTGCCCAGGAGAAGCAGCAGCAGGAGTGTGAGAAGAAAGACAGTGAGAACCTTCATGGGTGAACTTAAAATATTCTCACAGTATCTAAATCACATTTTGAAGGCTGAAGGAAAAATACTTTAATTCTCTTTGAACTGAGGCCATGCACCCACCTGAGTCCCAGGTCCCCACACGTTGACTGTGTGGCCATGCAGAGGCCCCACAGCTGCCACTGCCCAGCACCTCCTCCCACACCCTTTACAGCCTCCTGGAGGAAACTCTGGCCCCACAGCTGCGCCTGCTGGGCTGTTCCATGGAGCTCTGCTCTCAGGAGAAGCCCCTTCCCCTGCCTGGATCTCCTGCCCTGTCCGTGGCCAACCGTGGCACTGTCACCTCCCCTCCACAGAGCCCAGGAGTGACGTTTGCTGGTCCAGGGGTGGTTTTCAAGCACATTGCTCCCACAGTCTGTGTCCTCACAGCACAAGAAACCCTCCACTTGGAGAAAGTGTCCTGGGCCTGAAGGCTTTGCCTCTCTGCTGCAGACAATGAGGCAAAGTGTTCTGTCCCTGTTGCATTTTAATTCCATTATAATCGATTTTTATAAAGCACTATTAAAACACAGAGTTGCATTACTTATTTCTGAGATGTTAGCAAGTGCTTCCTTCAATCCTTTCTGCAAAGGGAACTTTTGTAATCTTCCAGATTTCCATGTTTCTGTCCAACTGGAAGAAGAAGAGGCAGTGCAGTGCTGCTTTTGAGGGTGCTCCTCTGCCAGCTCTGAGTCGCTGCTGCCTCATTCCCATTCTCCTCCAGCTGTGCCGTTCATAAAGGTGCAGATATGACATTATTTCACAGAAATTCATTGGGTAACTGAACAGCCTCCGAGCATTGCAAATAAAGGCGTGTATTTGACTTTCAAAACCAGTTCCAGACGTACTGTGTTCCTATACAGCCTATCTTCCTTTTTCATATTGATGTCTTTCCTTTTGCATTTCCTGTTTGAATTATTGCTGTGCCTGAGACATGATTTACATTTAGTATAGCTCAGAACAACAAAATGTAACATTATGTTATACAAGGCTAATCCTTCCTTATACAAACCTAATTCCAAGGAGTGGTGTGCACTGGCTGATCCAACATGATCTAGGAAGGCAGATTGTTAGATTTAAACAAGTCCCAGGTAGGAATTTGTTACGGGTGACAGTCCCTGAGCTGTTAGACATACACTTGAAACACACTCCTAATGACAGCATTATGATCATGAAATGATGTTTAAGGAGTAGCTGACATTCTGTGGCTGTGCTTTATGTTCCCTGGAATAGCGGGGCTTTAATCACAGGGAAAACTGGAAAGAATTTCACTTTCACCTGTTGCTTGTGCTGCCACGTGCTGAAAGAAGAGCTACATGGAGAGATGATATTACGTAAATATACTGGGAAAAGGCAGAATCATAGAATGGGATAACAGGATCATACTGCCATGCTCTCCTGAGGATTCCCCTCATCTGAGAGAGAGGAGAAGGGTGCTCAGCAGAGCAGCAGCACCTTCATGTCTTGTGCAAGGAGAGCAGCACCCACCTTTGGGTGGGGCCTTTGAGGCTCCCACCATATCCCTGGTCAGAGGCATCCGTCAGGCCAGACTGGGATGCTGGAGGGCAATTTTTCCCTCAGACCTTGCAGGTGCTGCTCCACAGCCTCCTTTGATGGGGTTCTATGATTTTGAGCTAAACAATAATTGGGTCTTCTTGTAGGAAAGCTGAAACACCGGTGTAAGGGAAACTTCTGCCAGGTTTCCCTTACCAAGACCATCTTTTTCCTCCCTCAGCCACGTAGCTGGGAATGGGGAGTGGAGGGAACTTGCCTTTATTTACGAAAAGAGACAGTTCCCCAGTCTGGCGAGTTTCTCAGCATTAAATTAACCATACACACCAGGCTATCCTGTGCTGTTCCTGCCCTGCCATCCCACATGTGTGTGGGGGAGTGAGGAGGGGGTGCCCTGAACCCCAGCTCACAACCCTGTGAGCCCTGTGCCCTCGCAATCTCGCCCAGGATCTGGCATGGACAGGACTTTCCCATCCTGTATTCCGAAATTGCAGTGTCGGGATGACAAAGCACCGACAGCACAGAGCCAGGCCGCGGCTCACCTGCCCTTCAGCATTAAAATGGATGAAATGAAAGTCAATTTTTCAGCTTCCAAACAGTCTGTGGTAGGGGAAAATATCCCCACTCTACTTGACCCCTCTTATCTCCTTTTGCCTCCCTCGCTGGCTGGAGGATTTGCTGTCCCTGCTCTCTCTGGGCTCGCAGGGAGCAGCGCTGCTGGGGCACGCGGCTCGCACGTGTCGGGGTGGGGAGCGCAGGCCGAGATCAGGGAGGGCAGGGCAGGGCTGTGCAAGTGCTTCATGGAAACATGGAATCACACTGTTGTTATGGTTGGAAAAACCCTCTGAGATCGACTTCAGCCACCACACCATGTTCACTGTTAAATCACGTTCTCAAGTGCCACATCCACAGGTTTTCGAACACTTCCAGGGACAGTGAATCCCCCACTGCCCTGGGCAGCCTGTGCCACTGCTTTACTACCTTTTCCATGAAAAAATATTTCTTAATATGTGATCTAAACCTCCCCTGGTGCAACTTGCAGCTGTTAACTAAGATTAAACCTCTCTCAGGAGGAGGTAACAGTCTGAAAGGTTTCTGCCCTGCCTGCGACACTGGGCACCTCTCCAGGTGGAGATGAGTGGTTTGTGATAGATTGCTTTGAAACAATTATGCTTGGCTGGGAAAGTATTGCAAAAGAAAGGGAAAAACTTCATGCCTGAAGGCACTTTCAGCAATGTATGAAATAAGAATATATTTTAAATCATGAGGAAGTAAACAACAATGCAGTCACATACAGAAGCAGCCACAAGTGTTTCTGTAAGTAGAATGAACAGTAATGCCAATGGTAGCTTAGGGACACAAAATGGACAGCACAGGTGCAGAGCAGCACATCACCTCAGCTGCTGAAGATGTTCGTGTCTGCCAAAGCTGGCAGAAATCTGTGTTCTTCTCTAAACAAGCCTTTTTCTCCCCAAGGAGTCTTTGGCCCTAAGCCCCCAACACATGCAGGCTCTTCTGCTGTCCCAAGGAGCAGCCAGAATTCCAGCACTTCTGAATGCTGCAGCACTCAACATGCCAGGGCAGTGCAGATGGGCACCCACCGGGCACAGCTGAGGACAGGGAAGCCTCCAAATGGAGAGAAACGGTGATGCGAGAGGAAGTTTTTGATAACTCCAAAAGCTGGGTGCCTGTCCAATACCCAGCCATGCTGACATCCCAGCTCCTTTACACACATCCCTGAAATACGTCTGTCACTAGCCCTGAAATATTAAAGGTATAGTAACAAGTGACTTGAAAACCCTTTGAAATATGGTAAAAGTACCCACAGTATATGTCTGGTGATGATGTGCTCAGCATGTGCCATTGTGTGGTGCCTGTGATCTCTGGAAACCAAGAAACTCAACGGTGGGCTTCCCAGGCAGGTGTGTCTCCCATCACTGACCTACCCTCAGCCTGGAGCTGCTGCCTTTGCTTTGCATCCTCTCTGTGGGCATTTGCTGTGAGCATCAATGGCACAGAGCACCTGAGGCCAGCTGCAGGTCATGGTGGTACAGGTGGTAGACTGGGGTGTCAAGCAAACACGTATAAATAAGCAGTGAAATCCCCAATTTTTTTTTAATCACATACATTTTTTTTGTTTGTGCAGTTAATAAAATGTTGTGGCAAAATGATACATGTTAGCAAGTACAAATATTTAAGAGAATACATTTTTGTTTGTGTTAAAAGACTTCTGCCTGTTGAAAAAGCATTTAAAAGAAATATTTTAATCAGAGCTTTAAAATATCAGATGTCTTCAATGAAAGGTCAGGCCTCCAGAGCAGAGCAAACAGCTCAGAAGGGTTAATTAGCAACAAAAGACTAAACAAAAGGATTTTGGAAGACTCTCTGAAGAAGACAAAGCTCTAAGGGTACATTAAAAGCCTTTGAAAAGCAGGATGGGCTTTTTCCACAGCAAAATCTTTGATGCACCAAAATGAAGTTCCAGCTCCTGCTGTACTGCACCTCGTTTTATATAAATGTGGGGCTGTGCTTATTAACCACTTATTTGGTTATGGTTTTTAGCAGGTTCTGTGGAGAGGCACCTCAGCTGGATGGCTTGGCAAGGTGTGCCCCTGTGTCCCATCCCACCACGGGGTGGAAGGCAGAGCTGGTGTGGGATGCGGTGCCTGTGGTGGGGTTTGGTGGGATGTGGTGCCCGTGGTGGGGTTTGGTGGGATGTGGTGCCCGTGGTGGGATGTGGTGCCCGTGGTGGGGTTTGGTGGGATGTGGTGCCCGTGGTGGGATGTGGTGCCTGTGGTGGGATGTGGTGCCCGTGGTGGGGTTTGGTGGGATGTGGTGCCCGTGGTGGGATGTGGTGCCTGTGGTGGGATGCGGTGCCTGTGGTGGGGTTTGGTGGGATGTGGTGCCCGTGGTGGGGTTTGGTGGGATGTGGTGCCCGTGGTGGGATGTGGTGCCCGTGGTGGGGTTTGGTGGGATGTGGTGCCCATGGTGGGGTGCAGGCTCAGCAGCGTGGCAGCAGGGGCACAAGGAGCCTCTCACAGCCTGGCACAGGAACTGCCCCACCACAGAGCATGGCCCAAGCCATGGGGCTCCCTGCTCCAGGAGGAGGAGAAGGCAGTCCTGGGGAGCTGGCGTGGCTGCCCAGCATGAGCTCTCTGTGGCAGAGGGGTGCTCTGTCCCCCACCCAGGCACGGGTCAGGCGTGGGGACAGCGCGGCTGGGAAGGCACCGTCCCCCCAGCAGAGCTGACCCCTTTACTCTGAGCTCATCAGACCCCATCCGCGCTCTTCCTGCAGGGTCTTGTAGGGAAATAATTGAAGACGAGTATTGGCTCAGATGCCTGCCCTCTGCTGAAATCAGAGAGTGCTGGATCTATGAAATATTTTGCCTGTGAGGTTTTTCAGCGATGCCGATGATGCGAGGAGCGCGCTTTCCCGGCAGTGTCCGTGAAAACAGGACGGCGTCTGCAGCAGCATCTGAGCAGCACGGGGCAGAGGGGGTGGGACACTCCACTTTCCAGCCAGAACAAACCTGCCACAGATGCCTCACGTTCCACATCCCTTCATACTGTACATCCAATTAACCTTTCCTTGCCGAGGAGCGAGGACACTCTCCTTTGATTGGCAGTGCTTGTCCTGCTGCCGCTGGCTGGGGTTCAGAAACTCGGCTGGAAAATCAGGCTTTATTAAAACATCCTTTAGCACTTGAAATGGATTCCAGTGGTGTATGGCTAAGGTAGGAGATAATTCAGCATTTGTTACTTACTGACAGAATACAGAATTAGAATTTATAGTGCAAGTCCTAATGTCAGAAAGCCTAATGTAGCAGCAATTGAATTTTGGTGTGGTTTTGTAGCCTCACATCAGCTGCTCCTTTAGTGGGAGGGGTGGGAATGCTGCACCGAGCCCGTGATACACTCACACCATGGAGTTAAACCTGACTGCAGACAGAGCAGCAATTTGATGCATTTGTGATGTGTGAGTGATGAGCATTTCATCCCCACCAGCATCCATTGACTGGCATCCTTTGGAGGAGAAGAATATTGTTGGTGTTATTTTTTCTTTAATGAGTGCTCAGGCTTTTCCAGCCTGAGAAAGCATCTCCAGCTCCCACAGTTCCGTGCTGGGTACTGGAAGGTCTAACATGAATCTTACCAGGTAGATAATTAGTTGGGATACCCCCAATTGCCTGATGAATTTATTTACTTCATGCTGCAGTGAGTCTGTCTCCCAGCCCCACACCATCGATGCTGTAGATGCTGTTTCCTGCCCTCCTGGAAATCTCTGTGTTTGGGGAATCTAATCCTTATCCAGCTGTTTTGAGAACAAAGGCAGAGCCTCAGTAAGCAGAATTATCTTAATGGCTTCAGAGCCCACAGTAGTTGGTGGAAAATCACCTTTCTTCCCTCCCTTGAAGAGAGGACTCCACCAGATTATCGGAAGAATGGGCAAAACAAACTTGGAAAACAGGATATGGAGGAGGAGAAGTGTGAAATGATCAGTGGAAGCCCATCAGATAGCTGAGGGAAGGCAGCAGCAGTGGAGATAAAGGGGGAAGCACCTATTTAGGTGTGTACGATGATTTCCTCCCTCAGAAACAGGCCCGGTCCATTTATCTGCTGAAGCAATTCCCGGCACATTGCCACAGCAACTCATCAGACAAGAGAAAATAAGTGCAGGACATAATTCATTACCTTGAGGAGAAAGCAGTGCCTGGGTTAGGCAGGTTTAGCTCAGTGGTGCACTGGGCCCGTGGGGCTGGATGCCAAGGGTGGGAAGGCAGAGAGAGGGAAAGCCCCAGGAAACGCTGGTGGTCCTGCAGGTCGGTGTCCCCACATCACCAGGCTCCAGCCGGACGCTGGGACACTCCTGACAGACACTGGGACGCTCCAGGACAGTGTCCAAAGGGAGGGGTTTGCCACATGTGCGGCCCAAGTGGTGCCAGAGTGATCTCAGGGGTAAAGGCAGAGGATGGAACTGGTGGGCAAAGAAGCAACGAACAGCAATGGGAATGGGGAAAACCACAAGGTGCACGGGGATGTGCGGAGCTGGTGGTGAGGATGAGGCTTTCATCAGGCAAGGCTCCGGTGCCCCACACCTTTGCCAGGCTGGAGCTGCCGAGCCAGGAGCAGCGTGTGAACAGCAGTCCCTGTTTTAGGGTAATTAGGAACAAGAACAAAAGCAGCCACCAAGAGGGAGATGAACCTGTGGGTGAGCTCTTGTTAACCCAGACACCACCCCAGCAGCTCCCAGACCAAAAACCCCTTTGGAGGGGTGGGATGGGATGGGATGGGATGGGATGGGATGGGATGGGATGGGATGGGATGGGCACAGCACAAGGGCCCGGCACAGCCACCATGGCCAGCCAGCACCTCAGGGGCAAAGCCACCTGACAACCACCATCACCTCAGCTGTGCTGCCTTCCTCATCATCATCCCCACAGGTGAGGATGTGAGCTGTCTGTGCGGTGAGGGGAAGGGTGCTGGTATCAATATTCATGTTCTGGTTTAATTTTAAACTCCAGGAAGGCTACAGAAAGTGTTGGTAATGTGATTCAGGGTAGGAAATGGGTATGAGTAGGAATACATGCTCCCTTGGGACTTTTCTAATCTCCTCAAGCAAATAAACAGATGAACTCCACATGCAGAAAAAAAAATCTTGCATTAAAAATAAAACCCTTGAGGTGTAGCTGGAGAGACTACACTGGGGCAGGCAAAATATTCCGCAGTGGTGATAATGGGGACTGTTCCCTTGGGAAGGGGCTCAAAGGGATGTCCCATGCCTGGAAGTGTCCACGGCCAGGTTGAACCAGGCTCAGAGCAACCTGGGACAGTGGAAGGTGTGTCTGCATATGGCAGGGGGTTTGGAAAAGATGGGCTTCAAGGTCCCTCCAAGCCCAAACCATTCTGTGATTGCATGAAGCTGAAGAGGCAGTGGAAGGTCTCCCTGGTCCCATGTGCTGGGGAGGTGCTGTGAGCCAGCCCCTCTAGCAAGTGCCCCAGGAATCTCTTTTCTCCTGGTTCCATCACCGTGCCTGGTCTGGCCTGGCGCCTCCAACCCGTCCCTGTCCCAGCACCCCGGCCCCAGGGCTCCCCACCCCGACACCACCTCTGGCAAGGCCTGGTGCACAGGGCTTGTGCTGAGCATGGCCTGGCAGGGGCAGTCCTGGCAGCTGCCAGGGAAATGGAGCATTTCCCTGCTGTGCAGAGGATGTGGAACACATCCTGGTTCCATACTGCTCCTCCTGCCAGGATCAGGACAGGCACTGCCGTGGCCCAGCCTGTGCCACTTGCCACAGCCCCATGTCCCAGGTGGCTCTGCCACTCCTGGGGTCCCTCCCCATGTCCCAGGTGGCTCTCCCAGTCCTGGGGTCCGTGATGTGGGCTCAGACATGGCCCAGGCCATGAGCTGCTCCATCAATGTGACTCGGGTGACACGGGCACTGCGTGGAACAGGAGGGACGTGGCAGCAGTGGAAGGCAGCCAGCCCTCTCTCCCCTCCTGCTCCTGACCAGCCCTCTCCTCAGTGCCTCTCAGCAGGGCTGAGTGATGAGGGACACGTGGCAGTCATGGCTAGGAGAGCCAGAACAATGAACCCTTTCTTCTCCTCCGCTGCTGGAGGTGCCTGTGTCTGATTTTGCCTCTCAGGGAGTTTAAGTGCCAACCGGGCTCCCTTCCCCAAAGCAACGACGAAGGATCTCCCCTCCTGCCTGTACTTCTTCCTCCTTCACGTCTGTGCTCCCTTCCCACGAGACACAAATACTTGTTATGACAGTGGTGACTCAGATGTGTCCAAACCTGTCCTTTGCCTTCAGATTCCTCGTCATTCATTAGCGGTGGCTGCAGATTTGCCTTTGGACTCCTCTGCTCTTCTTTTATTCCTCATACTTAATGAGGCGCAAAGAATTGTGCAATAAAGGCTCATCAAAGCTGTCATTTATCTATGTTTGACTGTCTTTGTTATATATTAGCAATAAATGTCCTAAAGCTTCCTGTATATGGAGACATTTCTCCTCATTATTTCATGCTGTTTTCTCCAGAAATTCATTCACATACTCTTTTTTTCCAGTCTTCCTTCTCTAGTTCCTAACCAGGAGAGGGGCTGTGGGAGCTCTGCAGCGTCTTGAGGGGTCAGCCACAGCTGCCTCCAGCCCTGAGTGTGTAGTGTGGACAGGGAGATGTGATTTTCCTGTGCTTTGTGCAGCCCTTACAGCAGGACAAACGGACAGGGCAGGCTGGGCTGGCTCTGCTGGCTGCAGGGAGCAGCAAAGCAGGGATGGAGATAAGGAGGAAAGCCAGAGAGACACTTCTTTGTTAACTTCCCTGTCGAGGCAATGCCCAGCTTGCTGGCACAGAGGGACAAAACCAGCCAGTAGGAGCTGTGTGGGACAGATAATGCCAGGGAGACTTTTTCACAGGGCTGGAAGGGAGCAGCATGCTCCATCAGGAAATGCCTCCTGCCCTGCTTAGGGAAGGAGTCCTGTGGAAGAAAATCATTGAATGGCCTGGTTTGGTTTGGAAGGGACCTTAAAGATCATCTCATTCCACCCCCTGCCGTGGCATGGACAACTCCCACTGTCCCAGGCTGCTCCAAGGCCCAGTGTCCAGCCTGGCCTGGGACACTGCCAGGGATCCAGGGGCTGCTCTGGGCACCTGTGTTCAGTGCTTATTCCTGTCACAGCACATGAGGAGCCCCATAACTCCATGCAGCTGAGCTGTGCCATGGCAGCAGCCAGAGCCTGGCCTGAGGCAGGAGCCAGGGCAGAACTGCTGAGCTCAGGGGCTGTGGCTGGGCAGTGTCTCCTGGAACAGGACAGAACTTGGTCCCCAGAAGAGAAAGGGTGAGTGTCCCAATCTCCTCCCACCAGACACCTCGAGATGGAGACGCCAACACTCCTGAAGAGTTTCTCTTCAAGTTTAGGAGAATAATAAAAATGCATAAGTAAGCAGGAAACATAAACAGAGCAAATAATTAGCTAATTACAACCTGCTTTAGCAGAACATTTTTAATTATTAAAATAATTAGTGGGATTAAATTCAAAACAAAAACTCCATAAATTCTACCTGAACTTGTCCTTGAAGCTCTCAAGTGCCTGAGCCGAATGCATTTACCTGGTGATACTTCCATTAGCACAACAGAATTCATTACAACTTTTTTTTAACCTTCCAGTTTCTTTCTTTGACATTCCTGAATATTTTTACCATTTCTGTCTTAAACTGGTTATTTGAGAATACCTCTGTGGTGTACTGAACAGGAGCACTGGGCCTGCTGCGCATCACCCATGCCGATGAGCAAACTGCAATTTGTTTAAAACTCCATTACCAGGACAGGACATGGCACCAAACAATAAATAAAATTGTGATGGTATCTCACCAATTCGCATCCCTTCATTTATCTCAGTGTGAGACAGAGGCTGATAACACTGGTGTGTTTGATACTCAACCATCGGTCACTTCTTTGTGTGCCCTCATACATCTCAGATTAATTGACAAGATATTTATCGCTTGGACTTGTATGAATAAGTATAATTCCCAAAAACTGAGGCTTATTCTGGAGCATTCCTTTTCAATTCAGAGATAATTGAAGAAAGGAGAAGAATTCAGAACTCTTGCAGGAAGTTGGAGATCAGGTCAGCAACAGAGCATGTTCCCTCTTTTTCCTCTCAGGAGTTTCAGACCTATTTGTCTACGAGCTGCTTCCAGCGTTACGTAACTGTCACTTCCCGAATTTTCAGAGCCCATTAGGCTGGGTTATAAAACTGAATGGAAAAATGAGGATGATCGTAAGAGACAGAGTCCCTCTCTGGTGCTGGCATTAGCCTGTGGCTCCCAAACCCTTTTTTGGGATCATTCCACAGGCAAGAACATGCTCCTGGTTCTGTTGCTGGTTTGCAAGAGGCCTCATTACATTCTTGTCTTAAAACTAAACCCACAACTACATTTCTGTGCTGTTGATTCAAAACCAAAATGGCAAATCCACAGAGGACAGACAAGTCACCTCAGCCCTCCCAACTTTGGGTGTGTTGTGCTGGAAATGAGCACAATTCTGTAATTGTTGTTTCTTGATTAAATTTGATCCAAAAAGTCTCAGTTGAGGCAGACAGACCTTGACTGGGCAGAGGAGTGTGTGAGGTGCAGGTCTGAAAGGAGGACGTGTCAGAATTCAGCACTCCCAAAGGAGCTTGAGCAGGTGGTCGGTCTGTGCAGCCATCACCCTTCCTCCTCCTCACCTCTCATGTTTTGGGTGTCATTGTCCATCAGCTTCTCCACACATCACATTAGACTGATCTGCAGTTACATTGCTGTTCTGCACATTTAAAATGTGGATGAAGGCTAATCTTGCTCTCAGATGATAGATGAAGGTAAGTTTGGCCCCAGCCTTTCCCCAGAGGCCAGGGGGGAGCCTCAGTGAGTGCCCTGGCAGTGGTCACCACTGCCAGTCCCCATGGTGGGTGCTGCCACGTTCCTCTGCCCTGTGGTAGCTCCTGGTGCTGGGCCTGGTTAATTGGGTACATAATGAGGCTCATCTTGTTCCTCGTGGAGTCAATAGTAGGTCTGGGACCAACATGTCCCACTGCTTTTCCTGTTTTAATTTACATTGATACTCTACTTCATTTAAAGGCGGCTCCTTACTTCAAGTGACTCTTGATCAAGGGGTGAGTCATCTGTGCTGGTGCAGCTGCATGCACAAACAGCCCCGTATTTCTTCATTATCTGCCTCGGGAAGCTCCTCGCATGGAGATCTCTCTGCTGGTGAAAGGAGCTGAGCTTTTCTCATCACTCCCAAGGAGTTTCATCACAGTCACACAGAGACCCATAACTGCCTGTTGCAGGAAAAGAAGTTGCAGTACTAAAAGCTGTCACTGCTGTAAATTGAGCAAAGATGAATAAGAAGCAGAAGTATTAAAAAGTGTCACTGCTGTAAATACAGCAAAGATGGATCACTGGAAGGAGGCCTAGCCCCCGTGCAGCAGGTGTGTTATACACACCTGTGCAATGGTGCTCATGCCAGCATCCGTAACTCTGAGGCACTGCCTTACCTGGGATGTCTGTGAACACGGGGAGAAAGCACGAGATGATGGACATGTTCCTAATGCTGTTACAGTCTTATCAGTTAAAAGAACCTTGAGAAGGAAAGTTTGCAATTCCAGGTCAGACCTTGCAAGGTGTTGGCTCTTTGTCAGGGGCTGGTGGGAGCTGGATGTACCTCAGAATCCACTTTGCTGTTCAAATTCTCTTTGGATGTTCATGGAGCTCTTCTCTTCCTGTTGTGTCAACAGCCATCTCACATCTTGTAGGGAAAGCCCAGGTACACTGAACAAAACCAGCACAGTGCAGTTTGAGACTGAAGATGAAGCTACATTAGTACCTGCACGGTGTGTGGGAGAGAACCAGACAGGAAGGCAGTGAGTAAAAACACCTGTGAGAATGAGGTGACAGCTTGGATTTTAAAAGGAACTTCTGGAAGAGTTTGTGTGCTCCTCGGGAAGTCAGGAGTGAGCCTCCACCTCAGGTGTCTGCACCTAGTCCAGGGAAGAAGATGACACAGATGCCTTGTATGAAAAATGCCTTTTCTTCAAGCAGGTAGAATATGGAGAGGAAATAACCCAAACCAAAAACAGGAAGAGAAAGAAAAGCTCAGGATTTTAGAGCAATGTGTCAAAAATGTCCATTGTGCCAAGTCCAAAAGCCCCCTTGTGCCCAGTGCAGGACCCCTGACAACACGGGCTCCCTGTAGTCCTCACACATCTTCTAAAGCAAGAAAGGGATGAGTCAGAAATGACTGCAGAGCACTTTATTACCCAAGTAATTAAATCTGTTGACTCACACAACTAAACCCTCAGTTTATCAAACACGACATGATTTGCACACTCCCCAAGAAGTTGTGCCACATCCCAGATCATCAGAGAGTGGTGTGGCAGGAGCACAGATGCTTCTCGGAGCTCTTTCAAAGCTTCTAGCATGAAAAGAAGCAAACAAACAAACAGGACCCCACAAAGCTGGTTGTGCCACGGGCAGGGTGTCACGGGAAACACCAGCTCTGGGCTGCAGCAGAGCAGGCAGCGAGCTGTCTCCAGAGGAGAGCTGTCGGCGCCGTAAAAGCATCAACTCTAGATGCATTTCTCACTGTGTTGCACAGAATGAACCTTTCCCCTCTCAGGTAGCCACTTCTCAGAGATGCACTCACACCTGTCAGGGAGGCAGAGCCCATGACGGTGCCTGAGGAGGGTTATGGGCTCTCCCAGCACAGGTTCACTCCTAACGAGACATGCTCCAGTGCCTCCTGGAACATTCCCGGCCCTGCTGGCTGCCAGCCTGGGACTCCTCATGTTGGCAGTGGGGGAATGCTGTCCATAAATCCACCTCCAGCACCCAAACACAGTCCCAGCACTCCAGCCGTGGGGCGTGCCAGGGGAGGGTGCCTGAGGGGACACCACACGATGGACACCGAGCAGCAGCCAGCACAGATCCTCAGCTACACCTGGAGCCATGTCCAAGCTAAACCTCCCCGGCACAACTTCAGCCATTTCCTCTCCTCCTGTCCCTGTCCCTGGGAGCAGAGCCCAACCCCCCCAGCTGTCCCCTCCTGTCAGGAGCTGTGCAGAGCCAGAAGAGCCCCCTGAGCCTCCTTTTCTCCAGGATGAGCCCTTTCCCAAGCCCCTCAGCCAAGCAAGAATCTCCCACTCCAGGCGTCTCTGCAGGTACATTTTTCTGTGCAGGAGAAGCAGCCTTGAAAAATGTTTTCCTGCAAGAGTTCTGCTGTCTGGCATAGGAGAGTCAAAGATTAAGATCAAGAGAAAATCACATCATGAATAATTTAGTCCCTAAATTTACCATCTTACTCTGAAGAGGCTATTGGAAGGAAGGATGCATTCCCTAGTATTTATCCCATGCACAGATGCACTGGAAAAAATCTCAAAATTTTCAGCTATTGGCTAGATTGTGAATTGTCACAATTACAGTGGTCAGAGCCCTCTCCAGCTGCGGTGTGAGAGCATTGCTCATACACACGGTGTGGAAAGGAAATTTAGGGAATTACTCCCAGCCAGTTCAGCCTCACTAGGGTCAGGCATGGACAAGCAGCTGGGGAAGGAAACACGGAGCTGCAGCTCTTCCCCTGCTCCCCTGTTCCAGGATCATGGGGATGGGGAGTGGGGAGCATGTGGGGCATTCAGCTGGCAGGGGAACAGTGGGCAGGGGGACACACCAAGCTGTGGGTGCTGGGAATGGGGTGACAGTGGCTGCAAACTGCCCTGTGGGTCAGTGACTGGGGAGGGGAGCTTGTTCTACAGCTTGGCTGGGATCCCCACAGCACAGTGTCCCACCACAGCACCCATCCAAGATCTGAGAAAGGAGAAACAGCTGCTGGAGCACAGAGTCGTTTGCTTTAGAAAGACTTCACAGGCTCAGAGGCCACTTGTGGATTAACTGAAGAGGAACAGAAACTCATCTGTCCAGAGAGGACGGAGATGTGGCAACCTGCAGCAATGCTTGCCTACCTCCCAGTAATGCCTGCTGGCCCCCTGTTACACCTGCTGGCCCCCAGTAACACCTGCTGGCCCCCTGCCACACCTGCTGGCCCCCAGTAACACCTGCTGGCCCCCAGTAATGCCTGCTGGCCC
Organism: Vidua macroura; assembly: GCF_024509145.1. Classification (NCBI taxonomy): domain Eukaryota; kingdom Metazoa; phylum Chordata; class Aves; order Passeriformes; family Viduidae; genus Vidua; species Vidua macroura. The sequence continues at coordinate 32,692,866 of NC_071579.1, forward strand.
CCAGTAACACCTGCTGGCCCCCAGTAACACCTGCTGGCCCCCTGCCACACCTGCTGGCCCCCAGTAATGCCTGCTGGCCCCCTGTTACACCTGCTGGCCCCCAGTAACACCTGCTGGCCCCCAGTAATGCCTGCTGGCCCCCAGTAACATCTGCTGGCCCCCAGTAACACCTGCTGGCCCCCTGCCACACCTGCTGGCCCCCAGTAACGCCTGTTTGTGCCCAGGCTGCCCAGGGCTGTGCTGCAGCACAGGAACACGAGGATGGAGCAGGGGGATGTGACATCCCACCAGCACACAGGGTGTCCCCTGGCCATAGCCACGGCCAGCCCTCCCAGACAGAGCAGGGCTGCACTGGCCACGGCCATCACAGCCATCTCTTGGACCTGCAATCTGCTTATTTGTTCAAAAACAACAGAACACAATCAGAGTTCCACAAATTCTCATGAAATTGTTTAAACAGTGTAAGTAATTTGGTGTTTGGGAATATTAGAAACTTATTACAAGGAAAATTAAAGCATTACAGGATTAGGACTTTTCTGTTTGAGTTAAAGTTTGCTATAATTCCATTAAAATGCAGTTTCACACTGATTAGAGGCAGTGTTGTTCATCTTGCCCTGCTTTTGTTGTTTCAAGTGCAGTGGCAAAGTGTTGACAATGAGGTCAGCTTTGCCATGGGGCTGCTGACAAAAGCTCCAGCTTTATATGTCAGGAGGGCACACTCCATTTATTGGGTCCCTCTCCTTCATTCTTCTCTGAACAGCTTTTCTCCCACAACCTCAATTTTGTGGCTCTGAATTCCCAGCCATCATTAATTCTTCTTCTGTGGGGCACAGGAATCTTTGTTGCACTTTATTGATAAAGTGTTCTCTGTTTGGTTTTATTATTGCTATGTATTGATAGTTTGTCCTCACTAAAAAAGGAAAAATCCAATCCATGGCAGTAAAATTGTATGAGGGCTATAAAGAATATTAAATTACAATGTTGAGGTACCCTGGGCATTTTATTTGAAGGCCAGATTGGTCTGTATTTGCTGTTGGTTGTTCTCACACGCCCCGGTTGTGCACTGAGCATCCCTTGCAGTGAAGCAGGACCCTGGGCTGTGTGGGGCTGCTCCCCTGATGTGAGGGATACTGTGGGATCCAGCAGGGACTGGAGCTCACCTGAGATAGGGCAGGAGCAGCAGGATCCAGCAGGGATTGGAGCTCAGTGGGATGGGGCAGGAGCAGTGGGATCCATCAGGGATTGGAACTCAGTGGGATGCAGCAGGAGCAGCAGGATCCATCAGGGATTGGAGCTCAGTGGGATGTGGCAGGAGCAGTGGGATCCAGCAGGGATTGGAGCTCAGTGGGATGGGGCAGGAGCAGCAGGATCCAGCAGGGATTGGAGCTCAGTGGGATGTGGCAGGAGCAGTGGGATCCAGCAGGGATTGGAGCTCAGTGGGATGTGGCAGGAACAGCGGGATCCAGCAGGGATTGGAGCTCAGTGGGATGGGGCAGGAGCAGTGGGATCCAGCAGGGATTGGAGCTCAGTGGGATGTGGCAGGAACAGCGGGATCCAGCAGGGATTGGAGCTCAGTGGGATGTGGCAGGAACAGTGGGATCCAGCAGGGATTGGAGCTCAGTGGGATGGGGCAGGAGCAGTGGGATCCAGCAGGGATTGGAGCTCAGTGGGATGTGGCAGGAACAGTGGGATCCAGCAGGGATTGGAGCTCAGTGGGATGGGGCAGGAGCAGTGGGAGCAGCCTCGTGCCCACACCAGATGGACACTGCTCATTCCTCTGCCAGCTCAAGTTCTCCAGCACCTCGGGATGGGGGTGTGGTGAAGCCTGTAGAAATGCCTTTTCCTTCATCTAATTTATGTATTCAGCTCATGATTCCATATCAAAAGGCTACAGGAGGCCAACTGTAGCATTTAATTAATATTTCCCATCTGCTTTTTAGCGCCGCTTTAATTACAAATGGTTAATTTAGTCACGGGGTAAGCTGATCACAGACAGGGAGTGGCCAGAGCTGGTACAGCCAAAAAACCATGCCAGGGTCTCCTCCCAGGAGAGGGGGGCCAGCTTGGCGGGATCTCCCCTGTGCTGCATGAGCAGCCTTGCACCAGGGCTCAGGGGCAGGACGGGACACCTGGAGAGCAGCAAAAGACTGGAGATACAACGAGCCTCCCCAAGCCCTGGGGAAGACCTGTGGAGAACCCCAGCAGGGTTTGCACAACTTTCTGAGTGTTGGTGCTCCCCGAGCGCCGCTCCAGCCCACAGGGCCAGCCAGCGCTCCTGGCTGAGCTGTCTCCAGGCAAACCGGCTGCAAAAGTGACTTAAAGTGAAATTCAAAAGCTGCTTACAGCTCCAGCATCCTTGGTTTTTGCTTCCTTCTCACTCCCTCTGAAATATTTCCTTTTGATATTTTAATTTCTTTGGGGCTGACTTTAAGGAAGAACGTTGGGTTGAAACAGATGGTTGTCAGCAAACCAATGCCTGCGAAGCACAATTGAGAATTAGCTACAAAAACCCAAAACTTGGCACCAGCTGAATCCTCTTGATATAATTGTCAAAAGAAATCTGGCTTGGAAAAAATTTTTGAATAATATTTTCAAAATTCAAATGACTGAAACTTTAAACAAACAAAATACACTTTATTTGAGTGTGTGCAAGTGGCAATGACAAAGCTCCAAAGGTCATTCCCCAAAAGACCACACGTGACCCACAAAACTCCTGCTTGAGGTTCTTTCACCCTGGGTCAGCTGCTGAACAGCAGGACACGGTGTCCAAGGAGCTGCCTTCAGCAGGAGAATTTTAACGAGGCTTTTCTCCATGGCTGTGGTCAGCCCCTTTCCCTGGCACCGAGTGCCACCAGGATCCGCTGGCTGCCTCGGGGATGTCAAACTGGCCAGGGGGATGCACCCTGAGCAGTCCCCCTTACCTTCAACACAAAAATGCTCATTGCTGGCTTTATGAAAAGCCTCTCTCCAGCCTGTATTTTTCAGAGAGAACTTGTTTACTTTGGCAGGAATCTCCTGTGTGGCCCTGTTAGGCTTGTTGAGAAGACCAAAAGTCAGTAAATTGCTGATACTCCTGTGAGAGGGCGCAGGGTCTTCTCTCAGCTCCAGTGTGTCCCAGGTTGAACCTTTTGCTCTTTTGATCGTCAGCCATTAGCATTTCTTTATGGATGAGGAGATTGTTTCACATGAATCCAGTGTGAATTTATTCCAGGCTGAGAAAATATTTAGTGATGAAAAGTGTGAGCACAAGAAAAAAATAGAAAAAAAGTTTATTTTCTGGGTTCCCTTTGCCACTTGAATAGGATATTTTATTAAAAAAAAAAAAAAAAAAAAAAAGACAGCAAAACCATTGGTCCCAGCCAGCAGAGAGAGAGCTGGGAGGGAGTGAGAAAAGCTGGCATGGAAGGATGCCAGGTCTGGACCTTGTAGGAGAGGGGAGAAGCTGGGAGCAGGGAACAAGGGCATCATTCCTGCCCCGCAGTCCTGCTGCCCACCACTGTCCGAGGAGCCGAGTGACCGCTAACCAAGAGCCCTCAGCAGAGCAGATGTAGATGGCTTCTTGAAAGATTCATGGAATGGATCTGTGACAGCACCATTAAGGTTATTCTTGGGTAAATCACTCCAATCACCACCTAATTGTCACAGCTCCCTGCGTTTGACAGCGCTCCTAATTCGGAGCTCACAATGCCCTCCATTGTCCCCGGTGCCTAATTGGCAGACGGAGGCCATTCATCACGCGGTGACACGGGTGTGGAGCGAGGTCGAGGTAATCCATCACTGCTCGGCTCCTCGCAGGGACCGCCACGGCACCGGCAGAAGGGCTGGGCAGAGCCCATGGACTGGGCTGGGCACAGAGATTAGGCTGGGCTGGGCACACAGACTGGGCTGGGCACACAGACTGGGCTGGGCAGTGCCCATGGACTGGGCTGGGCACACAGACTGGGCTGGGCACACAGACTGGGCTGGGCAGTGCCCATGGACTGGGCTGGGCACACAGACTGGGCTGGGCTGGGCACACAGACCGGGCTGGGCAGAGCCCATGGACTGGGCTGGGCACAGAGATTAGGCTGGGCTGGGGACACAGACTGGGCTGGGCACACAGACCGGGCTGGGCAGAGCCCATGGACTGGGCTGGGCACAGAGATTAGGCTGGGCTGGGCACACAGACTGGGCTGGGCACACAGACTGGGCTGGGCAGTGCCCATGGACTGGGCTGGGCACAGAGATTAGGCTGGGCTGGGCACACAGACTGGGCTGGGCACACAGACCGGGCTGGGCAGTGCCCATGGACTGGGCTGGGCACACAGACTGGGCTGGGCAGTGCCTCACAGGGCACCTCAAGCTATAGGTTTGTCGTTCTTCCTCACACCCTTGTAAATTCTGGCTCCCGCGGTGTTCCTGACGTTGCCTCCTTCCTGCTGGCACATTTCTCCTGCTCCCACCCTCACACCGCGGGCGGGGCTCCCCATGAGCCCCCTGTGGCTACTCCTGTGGCTGACCAGCATTAGCACTGATGGATGTCCTCTGCAAGGCAGCATTGCCTTAAGGAGGGGTCCCTATGGCAACTTGCTAGGAACACGCCCAAGAGCGATGACTTCCTCAGTCTGATTACATTTTTCGATCATTTAACTGTTTTTAATCCATTTAATTTCTGAGGCATTACTGGGTATAAGGCAATTTTTCAAAGTTCCTGGGGCAGTGAATCAAATTACGTTAGGAAACCTGTTTTGTGACAGTTACCTTCAGTCAGCAAAGTTATCATCTCCCATGGCAAATGTCTTTAAGGCTTCTGCACCATAAAACCACTTCGCTTGGCATTAATTGCACTATGGAACTGAAGAATTCCTTACTGAAGATTTCTCACACGAGTTTTTCCACTATTATTTCTGGGCCTGACAACTGGTCATTGGTTGTGAGAACTTTTTAAGCACAGACAGTAATACAATTTGTCCTCCTCAGGAACTGACCCGTTGTTCCAGGGTTTGTTAAAAATCATTATTATTAATGGCTTGGAGTATTCAGCGAAGTTAATTCCCCTGTGTAGAGCTGTCCAATCATGTCACTGTGAGTGCTTCTGAGCACTGCTGTCCCTCAGCAGGTAAGGCAGGACTTTGATTGTCACTGAGACTTGCAGATAATTTCCTCCCTTGTTTTTAAATTTACCAACTGGCATCTTCAGCATCTTTAGCTCCCATGTTCTTCTCTGTTCCCTGAGGGCCTGTGGGCATCCCTTGCTGTCCATCCTGCTGTCCATACCTCCATTGCTGTTTCTGCTGGGCACAAGGGCAGCATTTCTAGCCCTTGCCTCCTCATTGCTCGTGGCTGTTCAGCACGTGGTGCCAAGTGCCCTCCCTGTATTGCCCTCTCTGGCCATTCCCTTCTCTTTTCCCAAAGCCATGCTTTTTTCAGCGGTGTGATTGCTGAAGCTTTCTTTAATTTCCAAAAGCACAGATATTGTAAATGCAGGTGAACCCAGTGGGAAGAAATGCTGGTGTCTGACTCCAGTTCAGAAGGCTGAATGATTTCTTTATTATAACTATGCTATAACACATTAATATACTATTTAAAGGAGATACTAAAACTACAAACCTACTTGTTCTAACCACCATCTCTAACTACTCACAACTTGTGACCTTCTTGCCAGAGTCCAGCCACAGGTGGGTTGGATTGGATTGGATTGGATTGGATTGGATTGGATTGGATTGGATTGGCCACCAGCCCCAAACAATCCTCACCAGAATCCAACCCAGCAATCACCCCAGGCAAACAATTCTCCAAGCACATTCCACACGGGAAAAACAAGGAGCAGAAGTAGAAATTGTTTTCTCTTTCTTTCTTCTGTACTCCTCTATGAAAAATCCTGAGAGAGAGAAGAATGTACCTACTACACACAGACTGTCATCTGTGCTCCGAGGCTCCTCCTCCTCCTCCCGTGTGAGGGAAGCCGCAGCTCCCGTGCTCAGCTGTGTTGTGTCTCAGCCGTGGCTGAGCATATGCGCCGTGTTTTCCCCTCGCTGAGCGGGGCTGGAGCAGCCCAGGGCACAGGAAAGGTCCCTCAGTGCATCTGTAGATAATAGCTCAGAAAGCAAACAAAAACTCAGAAGAAAATAAATTATTTTCTCTGGAAAACAGTATGAATTTTTCATTAAAAGCTGCACTCAGGCTGTCTGATGAGAGCTACGAGGTTATCCTGGCTGGAGAACACCCAGCTGCCACCTACGAATCTCTCCCATCTCTTTTGACATCTTTAACTTAAAAACTTCTCTATTCTTTTTTTTTTTTTTTTCCAGCAGTTTCTCTTCAGCATCACCTCTTCTGGCAGCCAGACCAGAGCCCAGGTAACAAGCTGGCAACTCTCCAAACAGTCCTGCTCTGCCAGACCCTCAGGTGGAGACAGCGGTGTAAGATGGGGCCAGATCCTGGGCAGTCCCACACCTCACATCCCACAGCCCATACCCCACAGCCCACCATGGTGCTTGTGTGGCCTGAGCTACTCCTCAGCTCCCAGCCACTGCAAAACAGCTCAGAGCTGGGTTAGGCTGGAAATGGAACAGGAGAAAAAGAGGTCACTGATGATTTATGCCCTCCCATGGCAGGTGTCAGATCACAGACAGGTTTGGGTTGGGAGGCACCCTAAAACTCATCCCATCCAACCCCCGTGCCATGGGCAGAGACACCTTCCACTGTCCCAGGCTGCTCCCAGCCCTGTCCAGCCTGGCCTTGGACACTTACAGGCATGGAAGTGCATCCAGTGATCCAGGGGCAGCCACAGCTTCTCTGGGAATTCTGTTCCAGGGCTTCCCCACACTCACAGGAATGGATTTCTCCCCAGTATCCCATCCATCCCTGCCCTCTGGCAGTGGGAAGCCACTCCTTGTGTCCTGTCCCTCCATCCTTTGTCCAAAGTCCCCTCAGTCCAGCATGACAACAGTTCCCCTTGCAGGGAAGGGTGAACAGGTAGGAAAACCGTAAGGGATCCATATGTCCACCATTGCCCAAAATACCAACCAATGCCCCATATATAAACATAAATTAGGCATTATATCACATACCCATAATCAGGAAATTCAGAAATTTCCGTGGCTATTGAGGCTTGATTTTCCTGGATGCAGCTGATCTGCAGAGCAGCCCTTCCCTGCTGAGCACAAACACACTCTGTGACTAAACTGCCCTCACAGCAGGCTGGCAATGGTGCCATGTAAATGTCCTTGATATTTTGCTATAAATTCAAAATCCTTTCAACCTAGGTCCATAAAATCTCTAGGAATGAGTTGTTGTGGTAGAAAGAAACCTATGTGATTTTGCAAAGAAACCCTCTGAAAAGGGCAGTCTGAGGGACAGCTGATGACAGAGGTCTGAACTGATGGAACCTGATTAAATTTGGCCTTGAGATAAAGCTGAGTTCAGTCCTGGATCTGGGAGGGGACAATCTGATGGGGATCAAAAGCCGGAGCGAATCTTGTCACAGCCCCTGTGAAGTGAAACCAATGGGTTTTGCACAGCAGTGCTTAAGGGCTTTTATGTGTGCAAAATCGCAGTCACAACATGGCCCTGATGTCTTCTTCTTCTTTTAGCTTTCATGATTGGCTTTTGAAAATACACATTGAAATAAAAGCAAAAATAGCACATGCAATGCTGTAATGTGGACCAGGTGGCCAGAAATCCCCCACGTGGTAAATCATGAGTCAGTGTTTCCTTCTGCACTCAAAGAAAAATTGTCTTTGCTGGACCATCCCTGCAGCCCCACTGGGTCTGTAGCTCTGCCCTTCCCCAGTGAAAATTAGGAAAATGAGGCATGACTCTGACAGACTTTCAGGCTTAACAAGTAAACGCTTGAAAATACAGCGAATTAAAGATATTTGAAGAAATAAGGGAAAAAAAAAAAAAACTTGAAGAAAAATTATCATTTTCCAATTCATTAATACTAATACTGGAACTTCAAATGGGAGATCCTCCTCAAGGCTTGGAGCACGAAGCTCCTCCAGCTGCTCGGGAGAGCCTAAAGCTGGTGTAAACGGCCCCGCTGGGGAGAGCAGCTGGCTCTTGGAGGAACACCTGAAAACAGTTACCATTTTACGAGGAACACCTGAAAACAATTACAATCATTTACTCACAGCTAGGAAGATGCATATATATGTGTATTTTAGAAGTGTTCACTCTCCATTGACAAACACAGTGGGTTGGTTGGCGTGGGTGCAGTGGAAAGAAGAAATGGAGCTGCTCCACTCCAGTGCTATTGCCTCTGTCCAAGGTTTTTATGGTTTGGTGCAGCCCAGCTGCCCTTTATTGTGTACCATGCATAGAATCACAGACTGGTTTGGGTTGGGAGGCACCTTAAATATCATCAATCTCTGCCATGTGCAGGGGCACCTTCCACTGTCCCAGGCTGCTCTAGTCCTGTCCTGCCTGGCCTTGGGCACTGCCGGGGATGCAGGGGCAGCCACAGCTGTTCTGGGAATTCCATTCCAGGGCCTGCCCACCCTGCCAGGGAACAATTCCTTCCCAGCACCCCTGGCAGTGCTGTCAGCACAGAGCGAGGCTTTCTGCCTCACCCTCCTTGCAGATGTCCCTCCCCCTTCCAAAATTAGTGGCAGATTGCAAATATTTTGCCATCTAACCTGCTCTAAATGCAGTGTAATAAACTGAAAGATAACGCTCAGAACTCCTTGCCCCTTTCCGTGTGTCCCTTGTCCCTGCGGCGGGCAGGGACACTGCCGTGCCCGGCTGTGCTGGCCTCATCCCACAGCACCCCGGGGATGGAGGCTGGCGGGAGCAGCTCACCTCAGCCCAGAGGGCTCGGGAGAGCAGGGACCCAGGGGGAGGAAGAGGGAGAACCCAGGGCTGCTGAGGCCAAAGGAGAGGAGGAGGAGCTCCCGAGGGCCCGAGCAGGGGCTCTTCCCCTGTTGCAGGCACATTCTTCTCTCTCTCAGGATTTTTTCATAGAGCAGCACAGAGGAAAGAAAGAGAAAACTATTTCTATTTCTGCTCCTTGTTTTTCTCATGTGGAATGTGTTTGGAGAATTGTTTATCTGGGGTGATTGCTGGGTTGGATTCTGGTGAGGATTGTTTGGGGCTGGTGGCCAATCCAACCCACCTGTGGCTGGACTCTCAGAGAGGGGCACGAGTTGTGAGTGAGTTAAATATGGGAGTTAGAACAAGTAGGTTTGTAGTTTTAGTATCTCCTTTAAATAGTATATTAATGTATTATAGCACAGTTATAATAAAGAAATCATTCAGCCTTCTGAACTGGAGTCAGACACCAGCATTTCTTCCCACCGGGTTCACCTGCATTTACAATATTCCCCCACAGCCCCCAAGCCACAGAATGTTTGCTAAAGCATGGATATCAGCCCCTGAACACATCAAATAAACATTCCCCAGTGCCTGTGCCAGCAGGTGATAACCCAGCAGTGTTTGGGTTTGGCTTTAAAAGCCAGTGACACCCCCTGCATTCCCTTGGCAACTGAGGCACTGCAGAGAAACTCCTTTACATTTAACAACTCTAAATGTGTTGACACACATCAAATCCTGATCCGGGGTAGGTTTAAGTGACACGTGTCATCTGACTGGAGGGTTTATGTGTTTGCCAGTGTGAACACAAAAAGGCTCAGCATGTCTGTGGAGAAGCAGAAATCAGATCTGTGACAACAAAATTAGCTTGCAGATAATTAATCACATTTGTAAATAAGTGAGGCCATATTTCCATCCCTTTTGTTTCTTCTTAGGATCTATGGGTCAACTCTTGCTGTGAAAATATTAACAGCAAGCAGATTTGCCAGTCACAGGCTCCAGAAGCGACTGAGGATGTGTTTGGGTGCTCACACAGACGTGTTTGTGCTAGAAGGACTCCCAGCCCGGGGCTCTGGTGAGCACAGCAGGCCAAGGGTCTCCCACGAGGGTCAGGCTGCAGAGCCAGAGCTGTAAATAACCAGAGCAAGCTGTCTGCTGCCCTGAGGAACGAACCAAACCCTTCAAATCAATACTTAGGAGCCTGAAGCTGCAGGAGGGTAGATTTAGATGGGTTATTGGGAATTAGGAATTGTTCCCTGGCAGGGTGGGCAGCCCTGGCACAGGTGCCCAGAGCAGCTGGGGCTGCCCCTGGATCCCTGGCAGTGCCCAAGGCCAGGCTGGACACTGGGGCTGGAGCTCCTGGGACAGTGGGAGGTGTCCCTGCCATGGCAGGGGTGGCACTGGGTGGGCTCTGAGGTCCCTTCCAACCCAAACCAGTCTGGGATTCTGTGATTCTCTGATTCATCCATACCTGGATGTTTGTCTCTGGTTTACTGGTAGGACATTACATTTTCCTGGCAACACCTGCCTCGCAGTACCCAGAACATCATCACTGCAGCTGTGGCCGAAGTATGGGGCAGAAAAAGTGGAGACTTGTGCACTAGAAGTGTCCTGGGAATTAACATTCCCAGCATCCCAAGGCCCCCTCACTGCCCACAGTGCAAGGATGGTGCTGCAGCTTTAGTGTGTCCAGCTTGGCACACATGCACAGGGGGTGTCTGCATGTGGGGAAACCTATTCCCAAATTTTTGAGGCAATTTCTGAATCAGAGAGATGGGATCCTGCATCTTCTCTGTGCAGGTTCTTTACACCAAGGATACAACCTCTTTCTTGAATCCAGCTAATGAACTCTGGCTTCAAAAGCCAATATCTGTTTTCCCCAGAACTATTGATTGCAACTCGAGTAGAATTCATCCACATAGGTTCTTGTTAAAAAAAAAAACAACAAAAAACAAGCAGGCTATTTAAGTGCCTATCAACAAAAGATGCAATTTTAGTTAAGTCTCTTTGGGTTCTTAAATATGTTGCCATTATCAGAGGGAGAAAGAATTAGAGGACAGATAAGAACACTCAAATCTTGTAATCTAATGCGTTCCACGGTGGGTTTTTTCCTCACTTACAAAACCTCCAGGAAACACCAGGCTTCAGCCACCCACAAACACACCTGGGTAACCTCGCTTCCAACACTTCCAGCTGAGGGAGGGAGCAGCAGACTGCCACAGCACAGCTGAGGGACAGACACAGCCGTGCAGAGGATCCCTGGCATGGAGCATCCCCTGTTTGCAGGTGCTCCGAGGAGATCCCGGCCACTGCCTGCCCGCCCTGGCGTGGAGCATGGGGTGTGTGGCTTTAACATTCTCCACACACAACGCTCCCCATGAGCCTGTGAGAGCACGCTGAAGTTTCATCCTCCCCGTGCCTGTTTGGAAACGGATTTGATACTTACGACACATTTTTCTGCACTTGCACAGGCACGGAAGGCGCTCTGCAGCCGGGGCGGTGCGCACTGCAGTGTTCATGTGGTTGATTAATGAGATGAATTTTCGATGGGTGACGCTTTCAGGGCTGTGGCATTCTCCCGTTTGTGAAGCTTCTGCAAGTGGCAGAAGGGAGCTGGGGAGGAGCAGGGAGGAGAGGGGTGCTGCGGGGCAGCAAGCCCCACCCAGGTGTGGCAGCAGGGGAACCGTGCCCACGGCAGGCTCCGGGGCACCCAGTGCTGCTTTGGGGGTGTCAGGGATGGACAGACAAGCCCCTGTGTGCCACTCACCCCCACACCGTGCCCCACGGAGCCTTGGCCCCAGCAGAGCCCTGGCACCAGCTGCCTTCAGCAGGCGTGGGACCAGCTCCTCGCTTGGCTTCCAAGGGCTCTCCGTGGACAAAACGGGGCCAAGCGCTGGGGCAGACATGGATGTCACATGTCACATTGTGACAGGCCGTGGGCAGCAGAGCAGGAGGGGTGACACCAGGCTCTGTGGAGCTGGCTGGTGGGACCAGGCTCTCTGGGGAGGGACTGTTCTGGCTCCCCTCGGGGCTCTCCTGCAGCCCCAAAGGTGCTGTCAGGGGACACCGGGCATCCAGCACTCCAGCCATCTCTGTCTCCTGCTCAAACCTGCCCTCTCCCACCTCCTCGTGGTGTGCAGCACCTCTGCTGCTCCCTGGCCTTGTGTCCCTGGTGGGCACAGCAGGCAGAGGGCAGGACGTGATCCCCAGGGAAGCCTCCGACACCTCTCCTGCTCCTCTGGGACACATTGCCTGCAGGAAAAAAGAGCTTCCCAAAATTCTACTTTTTAGGTTTATTCAAATGGCAAAAAAATGGAAATCAGAAAACAACCTGAATTTGACCCTGGAGTTTCTGGGATTTGCATTAAAATGGTCCCCTCACCCCACCCTTGAATTGGATTCCCAGGCTGCTCCAAGCATGTGCTGTGCTATAACATGGCAGCAGAGTTTTCAACTAATTTTTTGTTGCCTGTTTGCAGAATGTGCTTCTGCAGGATTCAGTTTGCAAGCCAAACTTTGGCAAGATCATTTTTACATTTCTTTCATATCTCCACAGATCTGAAGTAAATAATTCTGACTTGCTTAATTCTTAATCCAGTGTTCAGTAAGAGAAGCCATTTGACCTCATCAGCTTTGAAGTCTCAGAAGGATGGGAAGTGGAAAATTACAGAAAACTTTTCTTGCTACTCTCTCTGACCATCAGTCAGAAAGAGCAGAAGGTGATGTGTTCAGACACCCTGACTCAGGCTGAGATTTAATTGCCCTCTAGAACTCTCCCTGGGAAGGCAGTCTTGCACAGGCACAAAAGGTCGCCAGAAGAGCCACAACCTGCAGGAACTCAGCTCCAGTTTCCAGGAAAATACCAAAATAAACAAGTGAACCAACTGTATGTCCTCGCAAGGAAACAAAAGGAAAACAAAATGTCAACATTGATTCGTAAGACACTTGATGCCAATTCACTCTCATGCTTTTCCAGGGCACAGTGGGGGACCCTGTGGAGAGGAGAGCAAGGTGTTCTCTACCTGAGCTGGGCAAACAGCGCCCGGGTGATTCCCAGAGAGGGGAAAGCCCTCAGAGACCTTTCCTGGAGGACAACAAGCAGCAGCCAAACGGGGAACAGCTGGGCAGAGCTCTGCAGCCAGGCACAGGCTGCAGTGACTTCAGAGGCTTTGTTTCAAACCCGCAGGCGCGGGGTGGTGTGTGGAGAGCACCTCACCCACTGCGCTGGGGCCTTGCTGGGAAGCGTTCCCCAGCCCGGAGCCACCCAGGGCTGATGAATCCTTACTGGAACACAAGAACAGGTACCTGCGTGAAGGATGGGGAAAAGGGCTCTTTATCAAATTAAAAGGATTGGATTATATTTTAAATTGATTGTAAGCTTCAGAGATTTCTGTTCCAGTAAAAGTATTGATCAGTGGGGGATTTGCATATTCCTCTTTCACAGTACGAGGTGGTTCAGCCACCAGCAGTTACTGCAGGGCTGGTTAAGTAAAACAGGAAAAGATTAAAGGCTGCGGGAACATTTTTTCACATTGCCAAAAAAATATTTTTTTCCTAGGATAAAGTTAAAATTCTTTAATGTACACTTTATTTTTCAATAGATTCAACTAGCAATGAACACAGGCTTTGCTGCGACATCTCCTTACCTTTAATGACTTGCCAGATTTTCAGCACCAACATGAGAAGAAAAACAATGGAACAGCTTCAGTCTGATTTTTAGCCCCTTTTAAGTACTTCTCAATTACAAGAGCTCTAGCAGGAACACCATTTTTAATTACCAGAGCTATGCTGTATCCACGTCTGACATCGCAGTCCTGTGCTCTGAGGTGGGAGAGAAGACTTCCTGATGCCACCAGCAGAAAGCAGAGTCAATATTTAGGTGTTTCAGATGGCTTTATTTTTAGTTCTAGTAACTCTAACTGGCCTCCCACTGCTAACCACCCCTTGCAGCAGCAAAGGTAAAACAGAAAAGGTTCTTGGGCCTTGGTGATGAGATGTGACCTCAGAGATCAGCGCTGGCACGTTGTGATCCCACGGGACGCTGGGGAGCAGCACCCTGGGCTGTGTGGGAGCCGTGAGGTGCTCCTGTGGCAGCCCTGATCCCCGTTTCCCCCAGCTCCCTGCTCCCTCCTGGCCCTTCCAGGCTGCCCCACCATGCAGTCCCAAGCACAGTGCTCCTCACCAGGTCCTGCTGGCCCACTGGCACAAGAAGTGGTGCCTGGGAAGGATGTTCTGCCCCAAGCCCCACCCCTGGAAGCCTCTCCTGGGAGCGGAAAGTCTGTGAGCAGCAGCCGAGGGCCATCTCAGCTCCACTCCTCCATCCCACCAGGTCAGCAGAGAAACAGACCCACCAACTATTTACTGATTTCTGCCCCAAGCTGGGGGAGCCCCTGGGGATGCTGGGTCGGTCCCACAGTGTGGGAGCACCAGGGGGAACTTCAGCACAGCTGAGGAATCCCCTCCCTGCCCTCCTGGGTGAGCTTCTTACCCACAGGTGTCCGTGATCTGCAGGGCAGCACCCGTGGGGTGCACAGAAAGAGTTGGATGAGAGGACACGGGCCCAGGATCACTTCCCCTTTCTGGCCACACACGGTTCTTCTGGCTGATTATTTTCACTTGGATTTTCCACTGTAAGAGGTCAAGCCATGCTGCCCACTCCTGCAATTGGGTAAGGAGCAATTCAGAAAAGCTTTGCTTTTTACAGTGCACACACAGAGTGATTTAAAATTAAAAAAAAAAATAAAAGAAATAAAAAGAAAAAGGTCAAAACACACCCCATCCCACCCCACATCAGATTTAGGGCAAGACCCAAGAAGGAAAACTCTGAGATTCAAGTCAGACGTCAAGTGCCTGGAATCAAACCATGTGAGAGGTGGGCACTTACCCTTCCCCCAGGCTCAGACCCGAGCACGGGAAGCACAAGCACTTTCCTGGCTTCAGAGCCGGGCAGAACAAAGGCAGTGCAGTCCCGCAGCCCCAGCCCGGGGAGCCCCGCACTGACACGGGCACGCAGCCTCCCACACCCGCAGATCAAGCAGGAGAGGCTCCCAAAAGATTCCAGGCATGTAGAGACCTCTCACACCCGCAGATCAAGCAGGAGAGGCTCCCAACAGGACTCCGGGCATGTAGAGCCCTCTCATCCCGCAGATCAAGCAGGAGAGGCTCCCAACAGGATTCCGGGCATGTAGAGCCCTCTCACACCCATAGATCAAGCAGGAGAAGCTCACAACATGATTCTGGGCATGTAGAGCCCTCTCATCCCACAGATCAAGCAGGAGAGGCTCCCAAAAGATTCCGGGCATGTAGAGCGATGCTCGCGGTCACAGCAGCGCCGTCAGTGAATTTGATGTGGCAGATGGGATCTCTTTCACCAGGAAATAGAATATGATCTTCAGAAGACGAGCCCATGGTACAAGTCCTCAGGAGCATCACAGGGATGAGACCACTGCAGCTCCTGCCGCCTGCCTGGCTCAGGAGGGATGGTTCTGAGAATACTTCAGTCATGAAAGGTTTCTCTTTTGTCTGCACGAGCTCTCCAGCAGGACCAATTCCGTACTTATTTCTGTAAGGACAAGCAAAATCACATTCCTTTACGATTACCCTAGATGGAATTTCTCAGCCAGGGATCTGGGAACTATGGTGATTCCAGGTACTCACCCAGGATCCTTCAGGGACAGTTTGCTTCATGGTCTTCTCCCTGAACATCCTCTTTGATGGCCTGTGGTCCCAGAAGGCATCCCCACAGGGGGATACAAGTCACACCCCTCCCAAATGGTTTACCTTCAAGTGAAATTCTGGTTCTGCTCATCTTTAAAAGCATTTCCTCTTTGGAAAACACTCTGCTCCAGCACTGGGATTTCAGGTTCAGCTCAGGAGAAGTCAGTTTTGTTGGAGGTATGTTAGGGTTAGGGTTAGGGTTAGAGTTAGAGTTAGGGTTAGGGTTAGGTTTAGGATTATGGGTTAGGGTTAGAGTTAGGGTTAGGGTTAGGGTGAGAGTTAGGTTTAGGATTATGGGGCACAGCACCCTGTCCCTGCCCCAGGAGACCCAAATCAGGGATTAGGGGATTCTCCACGGGGCTCAAAGCAGGACCATGGAGATTCCAGGTGCTCACATGGACACCACGGGTATGAGCAGTGCTGCTGATGCCAGCAGGGAGGACTCCAGGTCTCAGAGAGCCCACAGCTGACCCCAGCAAACAAGATACCTCAGACGTGCCAGCCCAGGGGGGCAATCACTGCCTGGTCCTGTGGCCCCACTATTTATTGGTACTATTTGTACTTTGGCAAAATCTTCCCAGGGGTACAAACACCAGAGTTGCTTTTCTTGGTCATCTTCAAGAGCTTTTCAAGACACCAGTAAATAAATTCATAGACTTGAAATGCATGTTAGTAATTGATCATTTTAAAACAATACACTGCAAAAGGCATATTTCCTTGTGGAATATTTTTCTAAATTCCATTTGCTATTGTAAATAATAGACCTGCAATCTGTGAGCCCAGACATTACAGGAGTACTGAAATGCTGGAGACTTCATAATGGAAAATGCTTTTGGGTCTGAATTTTGCCATTCTTTATGTATTTTGTTTTGAACATGAATAGTTCATAAGTGCACATCAATCCACAAGGTATCTCAGTATATCAACATCTCCTCACCAGTAACAGTGTCCCTGAGCACATGGCGGGGTTTTTGTCAGGTAACTATGGTGATAGGCAAGGGTGGGATTCTTTTGTGGGTTTGGGGTTTTAGGGGGACTTGGGGCAGGAGGCTAGGCTGGACACTGTCCTTTTTATCTGTGTTGGAGTGCTGGTTAGCATAAAAATATTTTTTGCTAAGATAAAATAAAAAATAAGGGTAACAGTTGATAGACACCATGTATAAAAAGCCAGATCAGCCTGACAAACATCTGCAGCACTTTATATTTGTCTTCATGTGTATGCAATTGTCTTTACAAAGTATTTCTGCACAACCCGCCATCACCAAGGTCAAAATTTGGAACCCAAAAATAACATACATGAATGTAGACTAGAATGAGGTCAGAGTGGATCTGCCAAAGCAGCTCTTGAGCATGAATATTTAAGTCCCATCCCTGAGAGCAAGGTGTTCCCCTGCTGCTTCATGTACTTTGCAGTTTAGCTCTGTAAAGAACACAAATTTCAGATAACTGTTCTCCAGCAGCCCTGAGTGGCTCATTTCTCGTGCAGCCTTTGGGGCCTGCACAGGCTGAGCTGCTGGAAAGAGACATCCCTCTGATAGCAGCGATCATCCTCCCGAGCACGCCCGCTCCGGCTCCGTGCCGGGCAGGAGGCGGCTCTGGAGGAGGGAAACAGCGGCGTGTTCCCATAAAATGGGTTCCTAAATGTAGATGTGATGTGCCTTAACTTCATTCTGAGCCGTGGCGAGGGGCAGAGGGCACTGCAGCAGCTGAGCAGCTTTATTGAACACGTCTGTCATGGCCAGGAGCCGCTGCCCTTCCCTGCCACCACAGCCCACACACCACAGGGGACATCCAGGGGGACAGAGACAGCTCTGTGCACCCACAGAACAACAGCAACAGCCACACTGCTGCTGGCTGGAACAGCAAATCAAACACCAACAGCCACACTGCACCTGGGCTGGAACAGCTCAACAGCAACAGCCACACTGCTGCTGGGCTGGAACAGCTCAACACCAACAGCCACACTGCACCTGGGCTGGAACAGCTCAACAGCAACAGCCACACTGCTGCTGGGCTGGAACAGCTCAACAGCAACAGCCACACTGCTGCTGGGCTGGAACAGCTCAACACCAACAGCCACACTGCTGCTGGGCTGGAACAGCTCAACAGCAACAGCCACACTGCTGCTGGGCTGGAACAGCAAATCAAACACCAACAGCCACACTGCTGCTGGGCTGGAACAGCTCAACACCAACAGCCACACTGCTGCTGGGCTGGAACAGCTCAACACCAACAGCCACACTGCTGCTGGGGCTGGAACAGCTCAACAGCAACAGCCACACTGCTGCTGGGCTGGAACAGCAAATCAAACACCAACAGCCACACTGCTGCTGGGCTGGAACAGCTCAACAAACACCAACAGCCACACTGCTGCTGGGCTGGAACAGCTCAACAAACACCAACAGCCACACTGCTGCTGGGCTGGAACAGCTCAACACCAACAGCCACACTGCTGCTGGGCTGGAACAGCTCAACACCAACAGCCACACTGCTGCTGGGGCTGGAACAGCAAATCAAACACCAACAGCCACACTGCACCTGGGCTGGAACAGCTCAACACCAACAGCCACACTGCTGCTGGGCTGGAACAGCTCAACACCAACAGCCACACTGCTGCTGGGGCTGCAATGCTGCCACTGCACCACCGCTGCTGGGGCACAGCGTCCCCAGCGAGGAGCAGCTCTGCTGATGCCACACCTGGGGTTTATTTCCTTCCCCCAGCAGCCCCATCCCAGCTCTGTGGCCCAGCACCTGCTCAGGGACACCAGGGCTGTCCCCAGTGTCACCAGCCCTGTGTCAGAGCCCTGTGCCCCCAGGTGCTCACAGGGGCAGCAGTGTACATCCAATCAGCCTTCAGCCTAGCACAAGGGACATGCCAGCACCAAGTAAAACGATTTGTGTTTTGTTTGCTACCTATCAGATCAGTTTTTAAAAGACTCTGTAAGTTTTCTTTTACCATAGTACATTGTCACTGATATCTAAAAGTTTGTTTAGATTTTATTGCTCCTGTAGCACCTGCCACCAAACTGATGGCAACTTAGAAGAGGATGTGCCACATGATTTGAACCTCCTTCTAGGACTGTCCTGCCCGTGGGTCACAATACTGGGGAAAAAGAACTGGTGAAAAACACTTGTATAGTGTTGCTGTCGAGTAGGACGGGAACAGAGAACTCCAGATCAGAAGGCAAAGAAAATGAGCTCTGATTTATTTCAAATATACCGCTCTATATATAGAGGACATCGTGCAGACTAATTTCATTGGTCTTAGAGTAAAAACATCCCACACCATTGGTGTGCAGTGAATGACGCACAGTGGCAGAGCATATCTATAAACAATGTGAATAACAAGATAGATTAGAGAATTATTTACATTCTTTCCCAACTGCTTCCTAGGCTCTTGCCTGGTTAGAAAACCTTTCTCTTTCTCTCTGACTGAGCTGAGAATATCCACAGTATAGCCCAAATCTGGGAACTTCTCTTGAGTGGAGGTAGGGATGCACCCAACCACCTGCCCTGGGCTGGGCTGGACATGCTCCAGCTGGACTGAGCTGAGGTTGGGCTGATGCAGTGGAAAGGATTCAGGACAAGGCTGACACTGGCCAGAGCAGACACCAGGGTGCCCCAGAAGATCCCCTGGTACCTCAGTGCACGTTGGGGTGGCAGTGCAGCTGCCAGAGGGAGGTGCTGGGGCTGGAGCAGGAGCTGGGGCCGGGCTGCCCCAGGGACCAGAGGGGTTCTACAGAGCTCCGTGGGGCTCTGCAGACACAGCAAACACAGAAGAAAAGAAAGGCCTGTGATCACAGGAATAATTGCTGAGGAATATCGGAAGGGGTTTGTTTGCACAGTGTTCTCTGAGTTGCACAATAAAAAGACATAAAAAGGACAGTAATTGGCCACTAGGGATAGAGTTAATGGTAAATACTCTAATAAAAAAACCCAGGCTGCACTGCAAGTAGATCACTTATCATGGGGTTTCTCCAACAGAAAGACTTTTCCCCACACCTTTGCACTTTTACGCTTGATTTGCCAGTGACTTCTGCAATTACAGCATCTAAACAAATCAGGAAAGAGCCTTTTGTGGTCTGAATTAGAAAATGAGTCTGTCGAGGTGGAGAACTGCCATCGTTTTAAATTGCCTTTCCTGAGCTTGGCATTCTGGGCTTTGGGGCTGGGGGCACGTTTGGCTTGGATTGTTATCCTACATTTTGACTCAGCTGAACACAGAAATGTGTGCCTGGGAGCTGCAGGCTCTAACGCACCAGGATTCACTGGGATTTTATTAAAAATAGGTTTGGATGTCTGTTCTCACACTCTTAGAAGGAAAAAAAAAGTTTTCTTATATTTTTAATTTTCAGAGAGGAAAGAGAAATGTTTTTTACACTACTTTGACCTGGAGTTGTGGCCTTTTACAGTCTCATAGATAATGTCAAGGTTAAGAAAAATTATCTGGACAACCAAGGGCCACAACACCGACCTCACTCAAGCAAAGCTCACATTAGTGATTCCTGATAACCAAGACATCAAAGAGTATGAAGCAAAAGGACACAGTGTTATGTCCTAATTGCACATTGAGTCTTAGGATAATGCAGAGGGGTGGAACAAGATGGTCATTAAGGTCTCTTCCAACCCAAACCATTCTGTGATTCCATGATTTTCATCTCATGGTGCTTTGGCAATCAAAGTCCAAAAGGTCAAGATCTCTTCTTATTTCTGCTCTTGTTTCATATGCAAGCAGATATTTTCATAGATCTGAAATTATAGGCCTGTAGAACATAAAAAGCCTTTTTAAAAATTATATTAATTAAAATGTCTTCAGATTGAAATGAACAGTACATAAGAAATTCCACTGTCCCAAGGTGTGCCATTAACCATCAGGATTCAGTCATATTTTTCTATTTGTGCCTTTAGATCCAAGGGCCAAGAGCACTTTCAGGCTACAGCAGAAGGAATTCAAAGAGAGCACGTTTGTAGTGTCCCTGCTCATCCTGGACACCCGTGGAATGTCTGGTTCCCCTGAGGGCATTTCTTGAACCAAAAGAAGGTAAAGTCATGGAGGCAAAACCTCAGTGCAATCCCTCCCTTAGCTGCCCTTCCTGCTGGACACTTCCCACTCTGCTCTCCAACAGGCAAGGGCCAAGAGCCTGCGTAGAAAATTAAATCCTTTTGCTTGTTAATAATCCTTGCATAAATACCAAAACCCATTCAATTAATTTCTTTGTTAACATTAAATAAAACCAAGATATTCACAACTGCACACCAGTAACTTCCCAAGTGAGTGTGGAATGTGAGAGTAAAAAGGTCTGGAAGCTTCCTCTGGAAACGCTACTGGACGTGATTTCTGCCTCACACATGGACAGGATAGCTGGAATGAAGTTGCAGCCCACGTTTGAATGTTTTAAAACACTGGAAAGCACTGCCCAAAAGATCTTCTTTTATGTTTAATTGAGGAGTTGTTGATAGTAGAATAAATATTTGCAACATCCAGGGAATTAAAAATGCAATAGAGGTGACCTGACGAGCGACCGATGACCTCCTTATCTCTCACCAGGAAAATCCCAGCCCCTGCTTGTCCTGCAAAGGGTGAATTTCCAGACTGCTGAAGGCCTGCTCCTGCACACGTGGCTCTGCCTGGCTTTGGCCACCTGCTCTGCTGCTGGTCACTCACATCTCTGCAGCAAGGTGGCAGGAACCCACACCAAAATAGGGAGATAAAAGATCAATAAATATTTAAATTAAATGAGGCTCTAATCAAAGGCAGGAAGGCTTGTGACATTTACCAGGCAAACCTGGGGAACTCAGGGAAGCAATCACTTATGTTCCTGATTATCTTGGAGAGCTCTCGCATGTCCCAGCGGGCTGGGAAAGGAACAGGAGTATTTATTTTTAAAAAGGGGGGCCAGGGGAATTGGAAACCAGTCAATCCACATTGCGTGCCTACAAAGATAGTGCATCAAAGCATCGAGCAGGTGATTTGTTAACAGCCAGAGGTAATAAATAGAGCTGGCTGCAGTGATCCTCGGTTTCACTCAGATTTGGGGGTTTTACTGCTGGTGTCAGTCTGGAGTGATGGGTAGGCTTACCCAGAAGAATAAGAGACAGAGCAATAACATAAATATTGGCAACTGCCTATTTGCTGCAGGCAGTGCACTTACCAGAGCTGACTGAACTGTTATTGCAGTCAGATCTTCCTTTCATTTCTTTGGGACTTTCATAAGTTTTGCACATTTGGGTGATTTTTACAATCTTCTGTGTTTGTTCATCATGGCATGAATCTGATTTATAAGTGCCTTTTGGGGAAATGGGCTTTGTGCAAGCATTTTGCATCAGTGTATCCCAAGGAATAAATGGGATTTTTGAAAATATTTCTGTGCTGTTCACCCACACTTGTCCTGGCTCTCTGAGGACCCAGACCAGGAAAATCCTTTTAGCCCAAGCCTGGTTTGAGGTCTTGCCCAAGTGTCAGGAAGCCCTGGAGCTGTTAGAGCTGGGTCACTCTGTGCCAGCCCTGCTGGATGTTCTCTCTGGGGTATCCTGGCTCAGCCCCGCTGCTGGGGGCAGGATCCTGCTCAGATCAGGCTGAAAGGGGCTGGGCTGGGCTGGCTGCAGGCACCTGGAACCACAACGAGACTGCCCAGCTCTGTCCCAAGGCAAGCTCTGCTGGAGAGGTGTCTGGGGGAGGGTCAGGGGCTGTCCAGAGCAATTAGCCACCAGGATTCAGGATTCAGTCATATTTTTCTATTTGTGCCTTTAGATCCAGGGCCAAGAGCACTTTCAGGCTACAGCAGAAGGAATTCAAAGAGACATCTGGGCTGGTAAACACCACCCTGCTGAGCACGTGTGTAGTGTCCCTGCTCATCCTGGACACCTGTGGAATGTGTAGCTCATCTGATCTGGCATGGGATCCCCGTGCCATTAGTGACCAGGCCAGGCTTAGATCAAAGGCAGTTTGCATCACACCTGCACATTTGGCACTCAGAACATCCCCCTGGCCTCCCTGATGTGCTCCCTTCAAAAAAATTATTTTCCCATTGGACCTTCATCTGTATATAAAGGCATACACATTCCATCTGGCATGAAAGGAAGGAATCAGCTGGCTTTGCCTTTTGACTCCTTAAGCACCAAAATTCATTTCTGTGATGATGCTGCACTCAGAGTGGCACCGGTTTTCACTTGGACCTCTCTTTGGAGTTAGCAGGGAGAAAAAAATACTTTAGTCTGGCGTAGCTAAAATTGTTAAAATGTCATATTTGAAATTTTCCTGTTCTGAAAACATCAGCATATCAGCAATTGACTTAAAGATTCTGGAAATTTAAATAGACTATAAAAATATCCTCTTCTACGTACTTTAAGTTCCTCAAACAGTGTCTTGGGTTTTCTCAAACCTTTCTTCTCCCTCTCCCTCCCCCTTGCAGTGCTCACTCTCTCCATCATAGAGTTCCAGGGGAGGAAGGTTGATTTCATTTTTTTCAGAGTTAAATTATTCAGTGAGACCTGAAGATCTGCTGCTGTCACATCCCCTCCCTCCCTGCCTGAGCGCCGAGCCCCCTCCCCAGGAGCTGGAAGTGGGTCAGAGCAGAGCCCCCAGCCCCACACCCACCTCTCCTCTCCTCTCCTCTCCTCTCCTCTCCTCTCCTCTCCTCTCCTCTCCTCTCCTCTCCTCTCCTCTCCTCTCCTCTCCTCTCCTCTCCTCTCCTCTCCTCTCCTCTCCTCTCCTCTCCTCTCCTCTCCTCTCCTCTCCTCTCCTCTCCTCTCCTCTCCTCTCCTCTCCTCTCCTCTCCTCTCCTCTCCTCTCCTCTCCTCTCCTCTCCTCTCCTCTCCTCTCCTCTCCTCTCCTCTCCTCTCCTCTCCTCTCCTCTCCTCTCCTCTCCTCTCCTCTCCTCCCAGGCCATGGCTTTGCTCTGTGAGATGCCCACATCTCAGCCTGCCCATTATATTTTAGACAACCCCAATTACCATTATTTTCAAAGGCCTTATCAGCTTGGAAGTCCCAGACCAGATGAGCTCAGAGAATATTGCACTGGCAGTATTTCACTCCAGATTAAGTTGTTAGGCCTCTGCTCATCTTCAGGCCAAGGAAGCAAGAGGACCCAAGGAGGAAAAATAAAAGTATTAGCAATGTGAAAACCTGGTTTGAAGCTCCTCACAGAGAAAAATACCAAGTGATAAGGTGCATTTATAACCTTTCAAATATCAGTTCAGGTGCACAAGTGATAGAAAGGAGGATCCATCTCACACAGAATCATTTATGGTCCTGAGGCAGCTCAGCACCCCGTGCAAACCTACACCCCTTTTGCACCTGATCAGACAGGAGGTTCCTTACTTTTAATTAAAGTACAGCTGCATTTTATTTCTTCTTTCTAAATTATTTTCTGTTTCTCCAAAGTGCTAGATTTTACTGTGATCCAAGCCAGATTTTCCCTGAATAAAACTGGAGAAAATAAGAATTTGCATTTAATTAAAGAAGGCCCAGGCTTGGAAGATATGCACGTGCAAACTCCACTATTTGGAGTTGTACCTGGGTCCTGTAAAAGCACATTACCTGCACAGGCTGGTCGGGCTCATCCGTGGCAGCTCCCCACAGTTTGTGGGCAGGAAGGTTTTTGGCAGGGGTCTGGCAGGTCCCTGGGGAGGGGAGTGTCACAGAGCCAGTGAAGGGGGTCCCCTCATCGCCCTCCCCACGGTGGGACCCCTCCGTGCCCCGAGGGGACTCTGTCCCCATCCTTAGGGCAGAGCAGCCCTGAGCTGGTCTCTCCCTGCTCCAGCCCTCCTCCTGTCCTGGTGTTTAAGCTGTGCCTGCCAGCCCATCTCACCAAGGAGACAAGCTCTGGAACGCTCCAGGAGCAATATTTGAAGAATCAACAGGTTGCATTTTCCATCCTAGTTATATACACAGGTTGCATAAAACTGACTGAAATGAGCTGCAGAGTTCCCCGTGTGTGGCTAACAGGTGAAGGTCCTACAGCAGACTTTCTGACACTCCTTTCCACATACTGCTTTAGCAAGAGGGATCTCAGCTGGAAAGCAGAGAGCCCTGCACAACACCAGCACCAAATGACTTTGCATAACAACAGCTGGAGTGAATTCTGCAAGGCAACATATTTTGGAGAAGTAGATGGCTGGTAGATCTACATGATGAGATTTTCTGCGTGGGAACAGTGGTGTCTGCTCGTTATTTAGACCACGGCATCTTTGCTGCTGGGGTGGAGGGGCCTGGGTGCAGGAATGGCTGGTGATGAGCAGGGCAGCAGCTCTGAGCACCGTGTGGGCACTGTCAGGGTGCTGAGCACAGGGCCACAGCACAGCCCTGCTCTCCTGGTGCCAGGCACACCTGCCACTGCTGAACGGTTCCCTGTGTATCACTTCTTTCCCCCAACAAATGGGATTCGTCCTCATTGTTTCCCACGAGGCAGCTGGATTGTGGCCCAGCAGAGAGGGACAGGAAGGGTTAAAGGCAGCCCTAAACCCTACACTCTAGTGCATTTAATACTATCCCTTTACATCATTTTAATGTGAATTTTATATATGGTTATCCAAAAGTACATGTATTACGACCCTGAAAGCTCTTTATTTTAAGCAATCATATAATTACTGGCTGTTTTCAAATTGCTCTGCTGTCCTCTAATCTTGTTTTCATAATGAAATTTATTTAAGTCTAATATAGGCATAATGTAGAGTAATGTATCTTCTGCACCTCAGAATGGATGTTGGAAGTGTAAATTCATTACTTCTCTTTCAGCAGATCTCCTTTTTATCTCTCTTCTATAGACATTACAGTCATATTTTTCTCCTGAATACACTGATGAGGATCCAAAACTAATTTTCACCAAAATGAGAACTCCTTAAAAACATGCTCTTATCATATCGTGCAGGCTCTCTCAGCTCCACCAGTGTTCCTCACTTTAACCTCAGCTTTCATTTTTAAGTGTAGGGTTTTTTTCCTTCCCAGTGTTTCTCTCCATCTGCAGGACCAAGTCTTCTCCCTCCCCTGTGCCCAGCCCCTCCAAGGGGTGGATTCCTTCAGAGGGGGGTTTGTTTGCACAGGTTCATCCTGGGGCAAAGCAAGGGACACAAATGCATTCCTCCAGGAATAATGCAGCAACTCAGCAGTTTGCCCTGACTTCAAGTGCCTCCTGCTCCTGATCCTGCTTCAAGACAAAGTAAAATCAAGCATTTAAGGTCAATTTCTACTGCTTGGGCAGGCAGATACATCATTCCCTACTCACTGGCACACACTCATTCGTCACTTCAGTCATTCACCAGAGCTGACAGAACCTCTGATGTCAGGTCTGCAATTGGTAATTGGGCTTAATCACTTTCAAAGATACCTTTTCACACGGCAGAAAGTCTGGATTCTGAAAGAGAACCACCAAAACCTCAAAAAAACAGCCCTAAAATAATTGCCATGTCGATGTAGATTGCTGTAACTGTATTCCTGCCTACCCGGCTCTCTTTGCATTGTGGTATGGAAAAATAAAGAAAGGTGGATTTCAATCACGCTGTTGCCCTGAAAGCTATTATCACAAGATTGATTAACTGAGACTACTTTGTTTGAACAATAGGTTGTGGAGAGAGAAAAAATACATTTTCCCTCGGTTTTAATCCATGAAACAGTGATTAGACATTTATTTCTCAATTGGCATGGTTGAAATCAATACGTGTTTTCCAAAGATGTGCACAATTTGCTTTAAGAACTTGTCCTTGCACGGTCCTCAGGTACTACGAGTTGTTTGGTGGCAATTTGTTTCTAGGTTTTGACAGATTCCCCGCTCTTGTCCACGACTTCACACTGCTGGAACTTTTGCTGACTTGCCAGCTGGTTCCTGATGTGCACGCAGGGTGGTTAAAAAGCCATGTCTCTGCATTCTCCACCTGGGCTGGGCTTCAGCAGGAGGAGGGACGCTGGCACTGGGTGACAGCTCCAGCCCACACCCCGCTGCAGCTGGAGGTGGCAGAGCCGTGCCAGGCTTCGGTGCTGCCTCCTCCCTGCAGAGGACACGCCGTGCTGCCCCCCTGCCCAGTGCCGTGCAGAGGGACACAGCGTGCCCATGGACCCTTTGTGCTGCACCCCCTCCTCAGCCAGACCCCTCCCCTGAGCCCTCAGGGTGTGGGCACTCGCTTGTCAATCCCTTGCAGCAACAAACACCTGCCCTCGAACACCAGGAGAGTGATTAGAAAGGTAAACGAAACAAATCAGCTGCTTTGGGGCAAAGAGGTTTCAGGGGAGCATTGGGCAGGCCAGGGGAAATAAAAGACCTTTCCCTATGTATCTCCTTTCCCCATACAAATACCCTCATGGTTGTTCTGAAAATCCTCTTCTTTTGAATTTCTGTCCCAGTTTCTTCTAGCAAGTTCAAAAGTGCCCTGAGACCACCTGCTACATCCATCCGTAACCAATTTGATATCATGAATCATTGAATCACGTAATATAATGTAATAATGAGCAGGTTGGATGGCAGCTTTATGAGCTGATGCTCTCTAAAATAAGTTCATGCTGAAACAGAATCCTTCAGCCAATTTTTTCCACTTCCCCTGCTGTTCAGGGGCAAACTAGGAAAACTAAGGAGAAAATCAGAGCTGAGAGCAGCACCGCTACGTGTCTGAAACCTGCTCGGCCATCTGAGGAGATATTAAAGGAATACAGATATCTGAGCACATTTCACTGAAGAAGGCAGCCTTAATTTTAGCTGGCTGGCAGATGGGGTTTCTCATTAGCCTGTCTTTTCATCTTATTTCATGCAATTAAGTAGGTTTGGGAGGGACCCTATGGGACTGGCCGTCTTCCAAAGGCTTGCACAGCCCAGGCTGCATGGCTCCCCGCTCCAGGGCCGCCAGCCTGGCCTGTGGAGCTGTTTTCCTTGTCACACACAGAGACAAAGGAAGGCTTTTCTGTGTGGATGGGGTCTGCAGAGCTCCAGTGCTGCGTGGAGCAGCCTGTCATCCCACAAAAGCACATCCCCAGCTCTGAGACAAGCGTTGGGCCTGGCAGGGATGGTGGTGGAGATCCAAGAGGAACTGAATGTGTCCTGTCCTTCTTCAGCTCTTTCCAGAGCATCAGAGACCCTGCAAGGAGAGAGGGGCTCTCCATCAGGGTCTTTCCAAGAGGGGCAGGAACAGCTTGATCCAGCAGGAACATCTCAGTAGATTCATACTTCCTCTACACAGCTGCAATTTATAAATGACCTGTTCAACATCCTCCCTCTGGCCTGGGACACGCTGTGATGGTGCCACTGGCACAGTGACAGCTGGCCCTCCACAGCACCCGTGGGATGAGAGAGGGGATGGGAGCAGCCCCAGGGACGTGGGTCAGCGCAGGACTCGGCAGTGCTGGGCTAGCAGTTGGACTCGATGGTCTTGGAGGGCTTTTCCAACCCAAACCGTTCTGTCTCTGTATGAACCCGTCCCGGGGTGCTCCATGGCAGAGCCCCCGGCTCCCAGCACACCCCCAGGAGGGAGCAGAGAGAGGTGGCCACGTCCCCCAGGGAGGGGGTCCCTCCCTGGGCAGGGGTCAGTCCCTGGGCAGGGGTCGCTCTCTGGGCAGGGTCAGTCCCTGGGCAGGGGTCCCTCCCTGGGCAGGGGTCGCTCTCTGGGCAGGGGTCCCTCCCTGGGCAGGGGTCCCTCCCTGGCTGCCAGCATCCCACCCTGCCACTCCATCGCTGCAGCTTCCCCTGCTCTGCTGCTCCCTGGGGCCATCAGGCACAGCCACCGTGTCACCCTCTGGTGTCAGGGCCCATCCTCACAGCCCTTCTGCAGTGCCCAGAGGGACCCTTGCTGTGGGTAAAACCTGCTCAGGATTTATAGCACAGCCCCCATATTCTGCAGTTCATTCCTGCAGCATTATTTCTTCATTCCCACAGAAATTGGGGCGGGGGGGAGGGGCTTTAAAGAGTACTCTGGAGCCAAGATAATGAAAATAAACCCAAATAAAACCCTGTCAAACCTCTGTATGTGTGTATTGGGGAAGAAAATAAAATCCTTGACTCCTTTTCCTGTATTGTAAAGCATTGTAATTTAGTTGGGTAAAAAACCCCAAACTCTCTCATGGTTGTGATCCTTCTGCATTGTTTGCCTTTTTCTGAGGCAATTTCAGAAAAATGCTTAGCAACATATACAGAAGGAGACTGCTAAACCTTTGTATTAATTCTAAAACCCCCATTTCTTATTAAGTCACAAGAGATAGCTTTTACTTTGTTTCCAGCAAAAGGTAATTTGGACTTTATTTTATTTAGAATGTTGCCCACCGTGCTGGAGAGGCGAGATTTCTTAATTGCTTTGTTGCAAAAACAATTTATGTGGGGGCTTTTAATGAGTTTAATTTTCTTTAAAGTTTTCCATGTATAAATGTGGCAGCATTTTGAAATCAAATAAATTATCTACCTAGCTGCCTCACTGCTCCCGTCATTACACTGAACACTTGAAGCTGTTCCACGAGGCTTATTGTATAGAAATTATCTGTACAGACGAGATGGAGTTGGTGGTTAGAAAAAACAATAAGCAAGAGAGAAAAGGAGGGAGAGATTATTACCTCCATCCTTGAAACTGTCTTCCTACTATGGAGCTGGAGCTGCAGCCGAGCGTGGGAAGCTGCAGCACAAAGGGTTTTGAGAAAATGGCAAAATGTCTGATCAGAGTCACAGCTGGTTTGGGCTGGGAGGGACCTCAGAGCCCGCCCAGGGCCACCCCTGCCATGGCAGGGACACCTCCCACCATCCCAGGTGCTCCAAACCCAATCCAGCCTGGCCTTGGGCACTGCCAGGGATCCAGGGGCAGCCACAGCTGCTCTGGGCACCTGTGCCAGGGCCTGCCCACCCTGCCAGGTAGAAATCTCCCTCTAATCCCTAATCCAGGTGTCCCCTCCTTTAGTTCAGGGCCGTTGCCCTCGGGTGGATGAAGGCACAGAGCACACCCTGACGCACGCCAGACGGGGAGGAGGCATCTGAAGAAGCAGTGGCTTAGCAGAAAGCCAGAAGGCAGAGTTCTCTCTCTGCATCAACAAACACCCCAAGACTTCATGAAGCTGAATTCTATTCCAAACCATCAGCAGCCTCACACCTGGGTGCTCAGGATGCCATGGCTTGGAGAGGCACTTGCCTGAACAGACGACTTACTAATTTCATCAAGCCCTGCAGTGCTCACAGCAGGTTCCTGCACATCCTTCTCAAGAGGGGAGCCAAATCAAGGGCAGTTTTACCACTTCCCATGGACCTCACCATTTAAAAATTTTGCTTGTCAGCATCTCACTTTCTAACAACATATGGAGGCGACGCTATAGCTGCACCCACCATGTCTTGTGCTGTATTTCAGGGAGGCAGTGGTTTATAAGATGCTGTTGGAGCTCTTCTGTTTCAACAGTCGACTCTTCATGCAGCTCAGGGACCAGCCAACCTGAGGTCCCTGCTAGCCTCAGCCAGTCTGAGATGCTGTGACCATCCCATTCTTGGGGCCCAAATTCTCAGGGCTCCAAGATGACAACAAATAGACCATAATGTCCCCAGGCCACCTCCATCCCTCCTCTATCCAGGGCCTAGAAGCTTCCTCCAGCCCAGGATGGGGCCCTAAGTCCTGCCTGAGCTTCATCCCACCTCCCAGCCCAACCTGGGACCTTCCCTGTCCCCTCTCTGGCCACTCCAGCACTCAGAACCTTCTGGTCCCACAGGAGCAGCTACAGCAAGAGGTCACAGCTGGGCAAAATTCCAGAGAAGCTTCAGGAAGAACACGTGATCCAAACTGAAATCCCAAGATGTGTCTCAATTTCCTCACCTGCTGTTGACCACAAGCTCTCAGAGGTGTGAGAACTGGCCATGAAATCCTGCACCGTTCTTGTTAGTAAGCTGCAGTCACTCATAGTTAATTTACATGATATATAAGCTTTAACGATAAAGAATTCATGAAGCAGGAGTTGAATCCCTCTGCTGCCGAGCAAATGGGAACATTTCCTCCACTGCAGGCTGATGATTAATTCATACCCAGGTACCCGGACACCAGACAAAAGTCCTGTTTATCGTCCAGTCAGGAGATGGTTCCTCCTTTCTTGCCTTGAAGAGCATTGCCCTTTCTGAAACGTGAGTGAGATCCATCACTAATTTCTCAGAGCATTAGAATGAACCTGCCAGGTCAGTTACATGAGATAGAGAGGGAAGGAGGGAGCTGTAGGATATGTAATTATATATTTATCTTGTAGCTTGAGGTGTGAGTTCATAATGACCCTTTCACAATCCAAAAACAGTGTAAAATCTTAAAAGCAGTATCCAGAAAGAACAGAGGAAATATACAGAGCTGTGGTTAAAATATTGTTTGGGAAATAAAAATCCAGACAACTTCTCATTTAAAAGGGACAGGGGAAGGGGAATTTAAATTGTATTTATTATACCAAGCCACAATTCCTTCCCCACCTTCCCCAGAGCCATCCCAAGCCAGATGAGGAGGATGCCTGAGCGTGTGGCGTGGCTCACCTGTCCCTCCTTCCTCAGCCAGCCACAGCACCCCATGAGCACTTGGACGAGTGACTCTCGGCAGGAGGAGGGACCCTCTGCATCGGCCGTGGAGGAGAGCAGATAAAAGGGACAGCTTTTCCTCTCTCCAGTGCAGCCAGGCATTTCCCTGGGAAACCAGCAGGAGCAAGGCACTCCTCCTGTGCCTTCCCAGGTGCTCCCACACAGCAGCACCAACCCAGAGCTTCCCGGAGCGAGGGGCTCTGGCTGCTGGCCCCTCACACCTCCTGGGTGTGCCCCTCGTGAGACAGCAGCTCCAAGAGCACCGTGACAGTGACAGCCAATTAGTGCTGTGTGACACCATGGCAGTGCCATCCCTGAGAGTGCCACTGTCCAAATGATGGATTAACATGGTGACTCTCGCATGGAAAACATCTAAACAGTGACAGCTTGGTGGCTGAGCGGGTCACCAGCGGCTGGACACGCTGGTGCTCATTATGTTCAGCAGTACCTCGCTGCTCAGGAGCACTCAGGCTCATTGTATCATCCATAATAAATAAAGTTCAAAAGCCACAGAGTTCATGGGCAGCCAGGACAGCTGTGGGCATCACCATGCATTTAACTTGTCAGATTGTTGCCCTCAGAGTGTGTTCTCTGCATAGCAATGTTACATTGAGAAATGAGAAATGTTACACTGAGAAATGTCATTTCCTAAGTGTCTGTTTCCAGATGAGATGTTATTACTTATTTATAAGCACACAACAAGTGCCTGGAAATTAAGAGATATTCACAAAAATGAGCTCTCTGGTGACCATCAACCACATGATGCTGCCAGAGCACCTTCTTTATGTTGTGTTTGCTCTTAGTGTGAGTAGTAAGAGCAGTTTGGATTCATTCCTTACAAGATTTTTTGTGATTCATCTGAATTTCCTTTCAGTCCAAATAATTCTGCTTCTGAACATGCTCTGGGTGATCAGGCAGGGGCTCTGCCTGGCAGCAAGACCTGGTTTTGCCCACACACCAAAGCTGCACAGATTCCAGGGACAAGCCCCCACGGGTTCAAGGTTCCTCCACCTGTGCACACACCTGTAGGGAGTGTTTTGCACAGAATCTCCTCTGCCTCTACCCATTGTGGGGCACGGCGGCAGTGGGGCCACTGAGGCCACCCCTCAGTGTCACCTCTACAGCTGCCTGAGCAGCACCAGAGCCATTCTCCCCCCTCCAGCCTCGGCCAGGCAAGAGGTGTTTGGAATCAGACTCCAAATGCCAGCAAACTCACAATTTCATTTTTTCCCCTTCCCCAGCTAAACTGGGGATGCTGGGGAAGGGCCAAGACACAGCCTAGGGCATTCCCAGTGCCAAGCCAGCCCTGTCCTGGCAGGCAGTGGGCACCAATCCCCCAGCCCCGGGAGTGCACTGCTGACAGCAGGCAGCCCCATCGCTCTCCTCAAGAGCACAGCCTTTTTTATCTCTTCCTTTGTGAGCTAATAATGTTTTTTTAATTGAAACATGTTCAGCTTCTCCTTCTTTCTTCTTGTTTCAAGTGATTTCTGCCTCTGCCAGCAAAATAAGAGCCTATGTTGCTGGGTTATTTTTTTTTCCAGAAAATGCAAGGGTTTTTTCTTCCTCTTTTTTTTTTTTTTTTTTTTTTTTTTTTGCAAGATTTCAACTCTTTGACTTTGGAAGAGAAATCATTGTGGAGAAAGTATTTCTTGAAATGATGACAGAAGCAAAATTATATTCCTTTGTAGAAAACAGGGACATTTGAAGACAGGCTTTACATCTCTGTTCTTTGTTCCGGGAAGTGCGAATTCGCAGGGCCCTGGACCATTAATCCTTCCCCATTCTTGGTTTTTGAAGATGAACATTGCAGAGAATGAGGCATTGTGCTTGAAAGGTCTTTTCAGAAAATACCTTTTCCTTCCACAATATGTTCCAGTTCTCTAATAATTTGCAGAATAACTTGGCAATTTGTGGCTTTTCCTCATAAATATTTATTTTCCCAGGACACCCTGGTGTGATCGGGCTCCCAAGGTTGCTGTGAGCAACCTCCCCCCTCCCCGCCATTCCCAGCAAAGGGGTTTGGCAGCTCCTGAGCGCCCACCGGGCTCTGTCCCAGTGACGTGGCTGCACCGGGGGCACCGGGGCTCTGCTGCTCCCTCTGCATGCCCACTCTCCTGCAGCTGAAACCAGTTCCCCTCTGTGAGTTTGTGGGCCCCAAGCTGGGCAGCTCCCTGGGGGCTGCCCTGGCAGGGGAGACCCTCCTGGAGCAGTTCTGTGTCAGGAACCAGAGACACGTTGGGCTTTTTCGGTCTCCAGCTTCTGTTTGTTGTTATCTTATCAAAACTTCAGCGCTGACTGCACCGGACTCTGCGTGCAGGAAAAACAGCACAAGAATGGCAACGACCTCATGCTGCAAGGCCTTTGGAGTCTCATCAAAAACTGAGCTGCCCAATTTAGAAGTGACACCTAGATTATTTTCCTTTCTAACCCAATAACTGACCCCTAAAGACACGCAATGTGGATTTTTCTGCCCAGTTACAAGATACCACCCAAACCCAAGAAGAAAGAGGAAGAAGAAGAAAGAAGAAAGGAACTCAAGACAACACCCTATATCCTCCATCTTGAACCCATTTATAACATACTGAAAATCCTAAAACCTAAATTTCTCACCCATGTGACATACCACACTGCTCTCTACAATCTCTACAATCCATTTCACACTTTTGTGGTTTCTGGTTTACCTTGAGGCTTTGGAAGTTTTCTCCATGACTGAGGGTCAAAGTCAGTGCTCCCCTGGGGGTCAGGACACTCCAGAGTGAGAAATATTCCCGGTGCCCTGGGTTTCTACATCTCTGCTTGGGTTAGGACATCTCATCGAATCCCAGAACCCCAGATTGCTTTGGATTGGAAGGGACTTTGAAGCCCATCCCATTCCACCCCTTTCCATGGGCAGGGACATCTCCCACTGTCCCAGGCTGCTCTGAGCCTTGTCCAAACTGGCCTTGGGCACTGCCAGGGATCCATGGGCAGCCCCAGCTGCTCTGGGCACCCTGTGCCAGGGCCTCACCAGCCCCACAGGGAACAATTTTCCTAACATCCAGTTAAAATCTACCCTCCTTTCGCTTAAAGCCATTTTCCTCTGTGAATATGACTCACAGAGCAAGGGGAGATGCCAAAGTCACGGATGAGCATTGCCCACGGAGGGAAGGTGTATGGAGCATGAGGCCCTGGCTGAAGGGGCTGTTCTGCAGGTGCCGGGGCAGGGCAGTGGCACCTCTCAATCCCTGGCATTACAAAGAGCCCCATCCCCATCAGCGAGGTAAGAACCCCCACAGCAAGCAATGAGCACGGCCAGCATGGGGAAAACCGGGAGGTTGTGCTGCCCAGCCAGTGCTCTCCCATGTTTATTGCTCAGAGCACATTAACACCAGACTGTGACATGTGGAGGTGTGAATCCAAGGACCACTCGGTGCTGTGAAGTTTCCCACTTCATCGGTTACAGAAGCAGCTCTGCCAGCTCGGGGCTGTGAAAACGCCGCGCCCAATCCGCTCACAATTTCTCAGCCCGTAAACTGAGGGGTGGCCACAGCGAGGGGGTGGGAGCACTGGTCCGGTGGGCCCCCCACCCTGCCTGGCTCTGGGGGGGATGTCCACATGGACCATACAGTTTGAGAGCGGCCTGGGCTGGAGCAGACCTCAAGGACCACCCAATTCCAACCTCCTGCCACGGGCAGGGAGATCTTCCTCTAGACCAGGGATCGCCCCCGCTGCTCAATGCAGGAGGGACTTCAGCTCTCGGGGACACCATCCCCTCTGGCTCCTCTGGAACCACCAACAAAAATCTGGAAAAAAAAGTCAACATGGTTGAGGTGCTGCCCAAACCTGACTTCAGTCCAGAAGGAAAAAAAATATGACAGATTTGCAAGAGCTTGAATGAAAGTGGTTCTAAATAAAGGCAGACCCCCAGATACGTGGAGTATGACATCCTACAGGGACTGCTGAGGCTGCTGGATCCTGCACAAAGATAGTTTGATGATGATACCACGAGGTCAGGGAGCTCAGCACGACCCCAGCTCTGGCTGAGCGCTGATAATTCCAGGAGCAAAGCTCCCAGTCTCTCACACGGCCTGCCCAGCCCTGACACGAGTCAGGCAGAGCACGGGCAGGAGCAGGGAAGGCGGGATGCAAAGGGCTGCTGCAAACCAGGACCCTTGAATTTCCCTCCCCTCTCCCTTTCCCAGGGAAGAAGGGAAATATGTAAAGTCAGAACTTCAATATTCCAACATGAATTAACTTTTTTTTTTTTTTTACATTCCAGGTGTTTAATTTTAGTATCTTACTTCGTTATAATTGAATTAGTATGTGGGATGTGAAACCAACATCGCAGCATGTTTTAAAGTCTTGCATTGGAGGGGGGGATTGTGAACAACTGGTGGATACTGGGGGCAGGACCCCCCTTGCCTGGGACCGTGCAGGAGGAAGCACCAACAGAAGTCCTTCAGGTGCTTTGCAAAGCACAAGCACATCTGATTGTGAACAGCTCACAAAGCTGTGTCCTGGGAAGGACACTTTGTAGTTAAGGGCTAATTTCAGCCTGGGATTGACTCCCCCCAGCAGCCAAGGCAGGGCATGCATCACCTTCCCCCCCTGTGCTCCTCAGCCGGAGGAGCAGGTGTCAGAAGCCTTCTGAACCGGTGATAGGGATGGTAAGTGCTGCTGCAGGTGTGCAGAAACAGAGAGCGGCTCACGGCAGTGTCTGCTCCCACCCATGTGTTACAAACTCTCGGGGTCTCGGTGCTTTGCTGACCCCAAGATTGTAAAAGTCCTTGTGCCCCAGCCCATGCAGCCGAAGAAGAAGTCTGGAATTCATAAGGTCAGGTTTTCAAGGTTGTTTATTTTTCCTTATCTTTAACATTCTTTCTCTGACCTGCTGAAGTCCGTCTAGTAAAGAAGCCATAGCAGTCTGCCTCGAGCCTCGGGTGGCTCCCACCTTATACACTCAAAACTACGTGTGTGTGTTTACAATTTCATGCCAATATCCATCATCTATGTTGGACAGTGTGTCTCTGCCTTAAACCAATAGAAAAGTGTCACCATCACACCAAGACATGGAGGGCAAGATGAAGGAGAAGAAGGCCAGGACATGCCCAAATCCCTCCATCTTGTACCCCTGAATCACATTCTATAAACCCCCAAAATTCTACTTTTTCACCCTGTTTCAATTCACCTATTACACTACTCAAACCCTTTTGGCTTGTAATTCCTCACACAGAGTTGGCAGCTTTTTCCACGGGCTAAAATGGAAGCCACAGGTGATTTTGACTTTGTGCCAAGGTCTCTGAGGCCCCTGCCAGGGTCTGGAGCCAGCCAGGGCAGCCAGAGGGGTGTCCTGGACTCCGACAACAAACCATGGTTTCCAAGGTTCGTGGCTTTACCTCTGCATTCACCCCGCTGGGAGCAGTGCGTGTGATGCGCCTGGAAGCGGTGCGGTACAGCCCGGCCACCCCGGGCACGGGGAGCTGGCCCAGAATGGTGAGGTACAGCTTGGCCACCCCAGGCACGGGGAGCTGGCCCAGAACAAGCTGCAATCGCTTCTGCTCTGCCCGGGGCACACTGCCTGCGGCGGCACCGGCACCGCGGCTGCGGCAGGGATGTGCAGCAGTGCCCGCAGCCAGATGTGCAGCGTCAGGCACAGCCAGATGTGCAGCATCTCTCCCTCCAGGGCTGCGCAGAGCTGCAGTAGAGGCCAGAGCCAGCAGCTTTTCTGATCAAGTAATTAAGCACAAAGGAGTCCAGTGTTAAAAGGAAAAGCAGCATCCACGCTGGAGGGGGATGATAATTCCTGTGCCATGAAAGAAAACCAGACAGTTTTACCATGAATAAATAAATAAATAAATAAATAAAGGTGACCATTTTCCCCTGTGTCTGAAGCCCTGATTCTGGCAGTGGATATGCAATCTCATATTGCTATATTACTCATCAAAACCTTTTACTGATTACTTTCACTCTGGATCATCCATCCTATCATTAATAACACTGGTCCTGTGCAAATACTCAAATATTAAATGTTTAGATTATCTAAGCCTCTTGGTTTCAGGGCTGAACATGTTACATCCAAGCTGAACTGCTCCTTACCTGCCGGGTTGTGTTTTTCTGGAAGAAAAGCCCACAGTGCTTTGTTTATGGAACATAAAATGAACTACCACCTTGGGAAAAGGAAAAATATTCATAAAACATGGCTTGTTTTGCCCATGCTTCTTTCCTTCCCGGGGTAACTCAGACTTGTTGGTGTTTATTGCGTGCATCGTGTCACGTTGTGTTTCTCATAAAGGGGGGCTCTACATGACCCCCTGCTCGAGAGCTGCTTCCCCTCCAGGGCTGGGCTGGGGGTGTCCCCTGCCTGCCCAGACTTGGGTGGTGCCTCCCTGCCCAGCTCTGTCCATTGAAACAAGGCTCCCCTGCACCCACACCAAACGATTTGCACCTGGCTCCTGTTGATGGCTTTGTGTTCTTCACGCGACCTGCGGGTCTGGGCTCCTGACAGAGGGTTTCTGGAAAGTCCCTCGATCTCCACATGAAGGACCCAGCACAGCTCCTGCAAGACCCACTGAAGGCTGACTTGCAGTGGAAGAGGGAGCCCTCCACAGCTCAACGACAGCCTGTAAAAGTGAAGAATGAGGTGACAGAAGCAGCAGGAAAAATTCTGTCACATCCAGCCAATAGGGGTCCAGGGAAATGTAGAGAATAAGGTAAATAAAAACAGGATGGAAAATAAATAGTGGAAGGAAAGAGAGGCATGAATCAGCATTTATTTATTTGTTTGTTTGTTTGTTTGTTTGTTTGTTTATGCCTCATTCACTGCCGACCTGCAAAAGAGATATCCAAGGAAATGCCAACACCATGCAGAGCTCATCCAGTGAGAGCCACGCAGGGACATGGGGAGTGCCAGGTGCAGAGGCACCCTGAGGTCAGGGGCTGCTCTGTTCAGGTTTTACAGACAGGTGGGAAACCAACCCCAGCAAATGCTTGCATTTTCCATGTCCTCAAAGATTGCCTTTGCAAATCCCATTCTTATCAAATATGATTTTCCCCATTAATGGCTTTGCTTGGCAGTTTCAGAGGACTAATGAGCTCACTAACAATGCTCTCTTGCCATCTTTTTGCTCAGAATGTTAAAATGATCTGTCTGTAAAAGCCACAGTCATTTCCAAGTACTCGTGATTATCACTACTTTTTCTAAGCACATTGTCAAGGTTCCTGAGCCTGTGTGCCTTCAAGGTGACCATAAACTCACAGCTATTTTGGCTTACTTTTCAAAAGTCTAACTACAACAGTGCTACCCCTTGAAATGTGTTTACATAGCAGACAACACGTGTACCATTACTTCTCCCCACGAGCAGCACAGCCTGGTGCACGTCCTCCCAGACAGGTCACCTTGGCCAGCACCTGCCTGTCAAACCCCAGATGGGTGCACTGGGCTGGGACTGGTTCAAGAACAAGGAGAAAAGCAATAGATTTTGCTTCCAGATTCTTCTAGAAACTAATTTCTGTTATTTAATAAGCAAAAGCTTCCAAGAACTGGAAATATATCCCACTCTTGCCAAAAGGAAAACAAAGATGCATCTCAAATGCCAGCATCTCAGATTGGAGCAGTGCCCCTCCTGCAAACCAGAGCACAGACTGGCTCTGCAGAAGGTGTTGGTCTGAGCTACCTGGTCCAGCAGGACGGGTCGTGCTCATTGCAGAGGGCCTGGAGCAGATGACCCTTAAAAGTCCCTTCCAACACAAACCATTCTATAATTCTGTGATCACTGTGAGCCCAGACAACTAAACAAGAATCAATGATTCCCCAGGGTGCCTGCTCAGACTAAACTTTCTATTTCCCCAAATTCCCAGTGACCTGTGCTTGTACCAAGCCCATCCCTCTCAGCATGAGCACACACTGAGCTCATCATCTTCTTTCACTGACTACAGGGACCTGGTTAGCAAAAGAATATCAACTGTTGGTGCCAGAGGAGCCCTGACCACCATTTGTGGCTCCTTGCCACAGCTCACCTCTGCATTCCCAGCTCTGAGCAGCCACCCTCTGACCGTGGTGTCACAGCCAGTAATCAAAGTTCACAAATATTCCAGACAGTAAAAAAAAAAAAAAAAAAAAAAAAAAGAGTTCAATTTGCATCTCTTCTGTGCTACTCAAATGCCAAGCAATTCCACCAATGTCAGGAGCTGCCCCAGCTCACTTCCAGCACGGTGGTGATCCGCAGGCAGCTGGTCATTAATTTAGCCTAATTGCATGTTGAGTATGGGTGTGTGCTCTTCCTTATAGAGATTTATCTGTGTCTGACCAAACACAGAAAACGTTTAGCACAAGGTAGACACTGACAACATTTGAAACAGAACAGCTAAAATGTGTCATAAATATAACAAATTCAAAGAGAGGAGTTACAGTGATTTGTTGAGTTCAGCAGTGGGAAGTACTGCTTGCACGTACAGGAGAATTGGATTTCAAAGAAAAGATTTTGCTGTGTTTTGGCCTTACTCTGGGAAAAGATCTGGCTCGAGGCTATTAATAAGGATCAGTGCCTAATTTCCCCATGAGGACTGATTTCCCCATGTGGACTAACCTGCTGGGAGCCAGTGCAGGACAAACTTGTGAGTACTTGGGGTGGTTTTAGGTGGCTTTTTCTCCCAGAAGACACAACCTGCACACATGGCTGCAAGCCTGAGGAATGCAAACAACTGAAGTCCTGGTGTGCTGGCTTTGCTCTGAGCCAATAACTAAATAATTAATTGTTAATACATGAATGATGATGTCTGATGCTTTTTCATGTCCAGGCACGGCTGCTCGTAAGAACAGAGGGTATGTTTAGATTTAAAGGAAGCACCATTCGGCATCAGCTTGCTGTGGTTTGGAGGAGATGATACCTGGAGGTAATTGCTTCGAGAGTTAGTATTAATTTTGTTTTCCCATCCTGCTTAGAGAATAAAGACTGACTCTCATTTGTATGTTCCACAAAGGCATGAAGTCTAAGGCTGCAATCCTTGCTGTGTTTTGCTATGGATCGTTAGGATAAAAGTAGAACATACATCTGCAATTGCAATGAACCAGCCCAAAAACATCTTACTGTTCTATGCCTTTTGAAATAATATTCAGTTTTTGAAATACGAACAATAAAAAGGCCAGAACAATGGGGAAATGGAAGGGAATATGCATACAGTGTGATGCCTTTAGTATTCCAGGGTGCAACAGCAGCAAGCAGAGAGTTTACCATGCGCCCTTTCATTTGAAAGGCCACCTGCCAACCCGTTCCCATTTTCCCTTTGCTGGGTTATCAGATGCATTTAAATGAAAGCATTCCTGGGATGTGTCAGAATGCTCATCCCTGGTGAGAGCAGGGCCCTGCTGGTGGATGGGCCTGGCTGTGGGGGCTGCTCTGAGACCTGCCCAGCACAGCCCTGCCAGGCAGGACTGCTCTCCCAGCCTGGCTGTGAGCTCCAGATTCAACAGCCCATGAATTAAAAATCTCTCTGTGCTCTGACTCAGGACAGCCCAGATGCCTCAGCAGCCTTTCCTGCAGTCCTGAGCCTGACTCCTGAGCCACCTCCAGCAGCCAGCACAGCTCCCATCCCTCTGCCGGGTGTGGAGTGGGGCACAGGGAGGAGAAGGCTTTGCCCTGCTCAGTGCAGCACAACAGGGGCTGCAGCTTTGGCCTCCCCACCCCTGCCAGGCAGGGGAAAGGGAGAGGGGCAGCCTCCCACCCAGACTGTCACTGGAGAATTTGCAGAAAAGCCTTGTGCTTCCTGTCACACCCCAAAGAGCCAGAAGCTGGGTTTTTAATCATTGGCTATTCAGCTCAGAACAGGCAGCAAATGTGTTTGTGGCACAGGAATCTGCAGGGCTGAGGGAAATCCTACAGCAGCCACTGAATTCCCCCAGCACACACCTGCACACACCTGCACACAGCTGCACACAGCTGCACCTGCACACTCTCACCGTGCCCATCCTTAGATTCAGACAGGCTTTAGCAAAGTCTCCAGCAGAGCACCCCACCCATCTGGCTCCTCCTTCCTGAGCATTTTGGGAAGGAGACGCAAGAGCTGCATTCCTGCTTTTGATGATGGGAAGTTACAGCACTTCTTTCTCTTGGGAAAATATTCTCCTCACACCCCCGGGGTTCATCCTTGCAATCTATGTGCTTCATCCTGCAAGACAGTACTGAAAATCTTCAGGAGATATTTGAGGAGGAAAAACTAGAGTTAAATGGTCTTTGTATAATGATTATGTTTAATTTTGTGTGCTTGTTCCTCTTCTTACTCCTGTTGTTTCCTCTTGCTCTCCAATCTCTTCGCTTCCTCAGTAAACAAGTGATTAATTGTGTTTGGCAACTGCTGACCCTATCTCAAGTGGCACTGAGGCGTGGGCTCTATTAAACATAGTTTTAATGTTACCAGACCCACTTAGCAGTGTCCAGTGATGGATGATTTCGCACAGAACACGAAATGGATCATTTGTAATTGTTGACTCCACACAAATGGCGTGAAACCTCGTTCCAAGCAGCAGCGATTCCGACGGGCTGGCGCTGAAAACTGGCCACAAAAGCCCACCAAAATGGACAAAGACATCATTGAAAAGGGCACCACATCTTTTCCATGCAGATGTCCCCAGAAACCACCAAACTTCCCAGAAGTTTATTTGAATTAAATTCCACTTAAAAGAAATTTAGAAAGCTTTGTACTTTACCTTGATAGATTCACAGTGTATCCCCAGTGGAAGGAAGTACCACAGACACAGAAATGCTAAATGGATTCTTGTATCAGCACCATCACAGTGATTACCAAATAAATTTATAATTATGATACACTTGAAGTATTAGGAGGAGTAAAAGATCAAACACACCTCTTTATCAGGGAATAGGAGCTGAAACTACAGACCATAACATGCTGTGCCAAGGGATAAAAATCATGTTACCTTTGAATTTTTTATCTCCTCCAAAGGTCAAAATCACTTCACCATAAAATTTTCAGTGTCACAAAACTCAGAAGTAGTAAATGTGGTTTTGTTCTAGTCTAGTCATGCACGCAAATTATTGGAACCCTTAAATTGTTAGAACATCAAATAAAAAAATCAGAACGTGAAAGTTCTCATCTTGACATTAGAGTGACTATTTCTGAAAATCTAATCCATTGGAGATGGTCATAATTACTGTAAAATTGCTTCTGAAACTAATTTGTTCATGCACACACAAATGAAACAGAATTACATTTCCCTTTTCTCTTTTTCCTTTTTTTTTCTTTTTTCCTTTTTTTTTTTTTTTTTTTTTTTTGTACAAAGGAAAGACAAGACACCGGCCTCCTTTGAATATCAGGATCTTTCTTACGTTTTGATCTTCTTTGAAATTTTCTCATCAAGGGCCTTGTTAAGGCAGCAGAGTCCAA
The DNA here is from genome assembly GCF_024509145.1 of Vidua macroura. NCBI lineage: Eukaryota > Metazoa > Chordata > Aves > Passeriformes > Viduidae > Vidua > Vidua macroura. The sequence goes on from NC_071579.1 coordinate 32,735,240, forward strand.
GCCTGGCACCTTACAGAGCTGCAACCCAGACCCTGGATTCAGCTGCAGGTCCAGAACCACCTGCAGATGTGCCCTGGGCTCACACCTGCCCTGGGCTCGATTTCTTGCTTTTGGAAACGTCCTCATTCCCAGTCACCTGCTAGTGTGCAAGTCTGGTATTTCTGCCACCTTGGAAGAGAAAATAAAACCCCAAGATCTCACTGTCCAGAGAGATTTGTGCTCTGCCACTCCCTTCCCCTGGTCCTCCTCAGGAGCCAGCCCCTGCTTACCAAGGCTCTCTGGCCATCCCAGGTTGTTCAAGACTCCCTGGTTTCACGTTTTAGGCCATGGCTTTTCTCCAGCTTTTGCCACAGGACAAGCAGCACACTCAGTGTCTCGGCCTCAGTGCAATTTAAAAGCAAATTTGAAGCATGTAATGAGTCACTGTATGGAAGTAAATGTTGTTTTCTCTCAGAAGCAGGGGTTTGTGTGTGTATATCTCAAATATTTATCCCATGTTTATTTGATGTACTCTCAGCTTCACAAACTACAGATAAGGGACTTGACTCTACTGCAGTTTTGTTCTATAATCATGACAAATGTTACTTTCTTTTCTAAGAATATTGTCATTCCCTTGTCTTATTATTTCAACATCTTCTTTCTCTGCTGCTGATAAATGAAACTTAATTGAATTTAATACTGAAAGCCATAGGCACAAGCCCATTACCCAGCCTGAGCTATTTGAGCTGTACTCCTCAGTGTAGTCACTAAGCAGACAACAAAGTTTACACTGAGCTGCTGACTCAGCAGACAGAGACTGAGATCTCCTGGGTTTTTTACCAGCTCCAGACCCAGAACGTGAAAGCTTCAGCTCTGGCACGTGGCATTAATGAAGCTGTCACTGCCATACAAGATGGACACTCCCGGTTCTCAAGAGATCTTCTGCTTCATGCTGTCAAGCCCAAAGGCAGCACAAAGTTCCTGGACTAAGGAATAGGTAAGGAAGCAAAAGGCAGGAGTTTGGATTTTCTTCCATTGCTGGGACTTAAAACTTCCATTTCAGGTGCACAGAACCTTCAGGTGGAGTACCAGCCTTTCCAGAGAGGAGAGATGGGGAATCTGCTTCCAAGACTTCCCCACAGTGCCTGCAGCCTGCAATATTCTTCTTGTCTTCACTAAAAGGATGAAGCAGATGCAATGCAGAAATCTGATAGATTTTCTTTATAGGCTGGGATAATCTTTCAAATTATCTTGAAAGGAATCAGCTCATGCTTGAAAACCAGACTGGTGATTCCTGCCCCTGCCTGTGGGTGGCTGGGGAGTGGTTAGTACACAGAGAGGTTCTTCAGAGGAAAACCCTACAGAAAGAACACAGTTTCTTGCAAGTCATGCTCCATCTCAATGAGAATATCATCGGGCAGAGTGTTTGGATTGGAAATCTCAAGGGTGAAGAAAGGCTGTTTAAATACTGAGCTGGAGTGTGTTCAGTCTTCCAGCATAAATTACACAGCTGTTTAATATTATTTACTAGTGTAAAAATGTGCTTAGAACATTCAGGCAAATCCAGAGAACATCCAAATGCACATACTTGATAGATCTCTGAAAGAAAACAAGGTATGTACCAGTATCCATGACAACAAAGCCACCACGATCCATGGGTATGTGAGCAAGACACTGCTTAGCATTATGGAGATTTTAAAAAGCCTGCTGCTGTTGAGGGCAGAGCTTTTCATGCACATTTTCATGCATATTAAGTTTATTGCCTATTCCCAATTAGGTGTCTTGATGTTTGGTGAGGTTTGGAATTTGCTGAGAGGAAGGAGCCCCACAGGTCACTGCAGAGGAGCAGCCCAGGAGCGTGGGGGGCAGCCAGCCCCCGCTGAGGGCACCCCTGGCTCTGCACAGCCCTGGCACCCCGCAGCAGGGGCAGGGAGGAGCAGAGGTGGTGGGTGCAGGGCTGGCATCGGGCTGGCCAGTGAGCCAGGGCCGTGGGGAGAAACACACGGGGCTGACCAGCGCCTGAAGTCGGGTCTGGTCCCAAATGAGCTGCCTGTCCTGCCCGTGTCCCTGGCTGTGTCCTGCCCTTGGGTCCACCACAGATGCTGTGGGTGTCTGTCCCTCTCCCTGACCCAGCTCCGTGCAGGGGCAGCACTGGAACAAGCACAGTTCAGTGTCAGAGGCAGATCCAGGAGAGCAGGGCACAGGCAGAGCAGGTTAGGGGTTAGGCAGCACTGGAATAAGCACAGTTCAGTGTCAGAGGCAGCCCCGAGGAGAGCAGGGCACAGGCAGAGCAGGTTAGGGGTTAGGCAGCGCTGGAATAAGCACAGTTCAGTGTCAGAGGCAGATCCAGGAGAGCAGGGCACAGGGAGAGCAGGTTAGGGGTTAGGCAGCACTGGAACAAGCACAGTTCAGTGTCAGAGGCAGATCCAGGAGAGTAGGGCACAGGCAGAGCAGGTTAGGGGTTAGGCAGCACTGGAATAAGCACAGTTCAGTGTCAGAGGCAGCCCCCAGGAGAGCAGGGCACAGGGGGCTTCTCCGTGCACAGCTAGGCTGGCAAGGTGGTGTTCCTGGAGGGAAATAAACCCTGAGATGTGCTACGAGGGGAATGGTGTCAGGGAAAAACCAAACTCCTCCAGGTCCTGTTCTCCTATCTTGCTTCCAGTGTCATCTTTCTGATCTATGGAAATCTGCCACAACAATGAGCCCCAGTTCAGAACTGCCATAAATTGATGCCAAAGGAAAAATAAACTGGAAAATTCAGGGGAGTGCCCCACAAGACCCACTGTTCTACAGCCAGCACAGAAAGGAGGGAGGTTCCTGTGCAGTTGTTGTAGGCTGGTCCTGGGAGAGAGAGCTGGCTCCCCCTCAGTGGTTCTCTCCAAACTCAGCTCTCCCCACCCCATCAGCGCTTGCCAAAACCAAAATGAGTTAGTCACCTCAGGATGAATGCAGCCAGGGCAGCCCCTCAGCAAACCTTCACCTTTAGATCCTGGAAGTCCAAAATCTCACCTGGAGCTGTACTGCAGGAACCAGAGAGAGGAAACAAAGACCTCTGAAACATGGCCCCATGCTGCTTCCTGGGGTCTGCACTGTGGCTCCACTGACCTTTCCCACTTCCAATGTGTTTGTACTCACAAGAGCTAAAGGACCTCCTCAGCAGTAACCACGATACAAACCTTTGCATGACACTGGAAGTTATCATTCCTCAGGAAAGTCTCCCCTTTCAGACTGCTATTCACACGAGAAACTTTACATCCTGTCATTTATTTTCAGAGTAAATATTTCATTCTACTGCCTCTGTTTCATGACTCTTTATTTCTGACATAGGAGATTCTGAAGAGCAAAAGTGAGTAACTTTGTGACTTTGGAACAGAAATGATGATGCTCTTTGGAACAAGGGTCACTGTATAATGCAGGAGTCCAGTTTCTCTCTCAAATGTTTTCTGGGTTTTGGTGGGGTTATTTTCCCACTAATAGCTTTTTTATTTCCTGAGAAAAAGGCTGTGTGAACCCAGAGTGCCCGTTGGAAAATCTGTTGTTGTGTTTATGAACTATTGGATCGGCTGGAGATCGTGACATGAATAGCAATTTAGCAAAAGGACAGAAACAAACCATCTGTGCCTGGGTGGAACCACGTCTGCACAATGTCAGCTCAGGGCAACTTTTTACACAGAAAATACAGTAATTATAACAGAGAACACGTTCATAACGGAGTCGTTAGCTCGACCTTAACTGCAGTGATAGGAAGGAGCCATTAGTTGTTCCCTAGATGGGCTTAAGGAGCAGAAGTCGCAGTGCTGGCTCTCCAGAGTCGCAGACAGGGACACTCCTGCCCGCTGCCCACCAGCGTCCAGAGGGGTGGCAGAGGGAGCACTCGGAGCGTGGGCAGCACTCCGGGTGGGCAGGCTGGGCTGGCACCCCCAGAGCCCCACCCCGGCGGGGGAGCGGCCCCACAGCGCGGCCCCATAGCGGGGAGCTCCCGTGGGGCAGGGGGGAGGCAGGGACAGGGGGGGACAAGGCTGGGACAGGGGGGGACAGGGCTGGGACAGGCCAGGGATGGGATGGGATAGGATGGGATGGGATGGGATGGGATGGCATGGCATGGCATGGCATGGCATGGCATGGCATGGCATGGCATGGCATAGGGTGGGGTGGCATGGGGTGGGATGGATGGATGCTCCGGGTCCCTCCCGGTGCCACGGGTGCCCCAGCCCTGGCCGCCCTGGCCTGTGCTGGCCCACGGCTGCAGCCCTGCCCCGCTCCCTCACAGGGACCGGCCCTCTGCCTCTCCCGGGCACTCCCGTCCCCCCGGACCCAGAGCGGCCGACACTTCCAGCACGGCACAAATTAATTTAGCCCGCAGCAGTAAAGTGCATTACAGAGGTGATTATATTCTGTACTAGAGTGAATGCACCTTAATAAACCCCAGCCAAATGCATATAGAAAAGGTAACGCTGCGGATTTATCTTTTTTTTTTTTTCTGTATTCTTTTATGGCTTCCATTTGCTTTTGTTCTCCTTTTTTATCCTTTTGGCTTTTATGTTTGCAAGTGATAAATTTTCCCATGTTTTACATTTTATATGTAGTTTATCTCTTTATTTTGTACTTATATTGCATTGAAAATGGAATGAGTCTTTAGAATAATACAGCTGATATTGAATTTTTTAAATTGCTGTTGGGTATATACTGCATAAGGTGGTTATCTGATCTCCAACTTAATCATGGGAAAATATTGCTATGGGGAAAGCTGACTGAGTAACAATGAGACCCCTATGCTTTCACAAAATTTATTTAACTATAAACCTATTATAAAGCATTAATTTAGAATTCTCTTACTTTCTGCTACATTCAGGTCAGATTTATTGTACACCATTACTGAATTCACACCAAAACTGAATTAATCGTGCAGTCTCAGAGGTTCCTATTTAAGTTTATCAAGATATGCTCCTGCTCTCAGGATTTCCTGACCGCCAAAGTCAGTAAATATAAACAAAATTACAGTTTTGTTGTGGTTCAGAAGTGGAGATTCAGGGATGAGATAGAACATCATGTTTTTGTCCTACTAGAAATAATGGCTGTCCAAAGCTGAAGGACAGCCAGTAAAGCCTGAAACACTCCCAGTACCTTGGAGAGCTCAGGGATTGCAAAGGCCACAGCCACCTCTCACAGCTGTCAGACATGGAAAAAGGCCCAGGGCATTCCCACACTGTCACCTCGTGCTGATTAAAAAAAAAAAAAAAAAAAAGGCATTTTTCAGGTATAAAACCAAAGTAACAGATGAGAGACTTAGCCCACCTGGATACTCCACCCCTTTCCCCACACAGGTAATGGCTATTCCAGCAGAGAGGAAAAGGTTACAGATGCTGAGGCAAGTGAGGTGAACACCGGCACAAATGAAAAGCAAGCATAACAGAAGGCTTTAAATTTAACTTTCCTTTAAGTGTAATTTTTCTTAGAATATGAGAATGATTTAGATAAAAGCATCCGAGGTTTGTTTCTCCAGGTGTTTTTGCTCAGGTGTGTTGCACATTCCCAAGGGAGCAGCGATACCCTGCAGCCGACGAGAGCACTGCACAGAGCCCCAGGTCGGCAGCGTTTTCTGGTTCCAGGAGCCTGTGCAAGGGCACATCTGTGGGAACCCACGACACCCCTCGGGCTGCCCTGGCTGGCTCCAGACCCTGGCAGGGGGCTTGGAGACCTTGGCACAAAGTCAAAAACACCTGTGGCTTCCATTTTAGCCCATGGGAAAAGCTGCCAACTCTGTGTGAGGAATTACAAACCACAAGGGTTTGGGTAGTGTGGCAGTTGAATTAACACAGGGTGGAAAAGTAGAATTTTAGGGTTTTAAAAGAACGGGTTCAAGGGGACAAGATGGAGAGATCTGGGCATGTCCTGACCTCGTTCTCCTTCTTCTTGCCCTCCATGTCTCGCTGTGCTGGTGACACTTTTCTGTTGGTTTCAGGCACAGACACACTGTCCAACATCAATGACAGACATTGGCACGTTATTGTAACCACAGCACACGGAGTTTTTGGTATAAAATGTGAACACTGCCCTGAGGGCAGACAGAATTCCATGGCCGAGCTGCTGGACAGAGCTCAGCAGGGCAAACAGAGAATGTTCTAGATAAGGGAAAATAAACAACCTTGAGAAGCCAACCCTGCACATTCAGACTCCTTCCTTGGCTGTGCGGGCTGGGAAACGAGGACTTTTACACTTCTGGGGTCATCCTGACACCCAGACCCCGAGAGACATCCAGAGCTAACATTAGCTCCCAGATTCCTAGCTGGAAGTGGGCTGGTTTGAGTGACTTTTACTGACTGCAGCCAGTACAGCCAGCTGTACTTTGGAGTGTACGAGGTCTCAAGTCTTGCACATTCAGCTGTTCCCACTGAAGCTGGGTTCCCTCAACACCCTGGGGGAGAATTTGGCCCTTCACATTAATTCCAGTTTGGTCATTCCCAGCTGAGCCCAATGGATCACCAGGTCCTTCTGAAAGGGTACAGTGATGTGAGACCCCAGAGCTCAGGAGCATGAGTGTCACCATCAGAGCTGCAGAAGCCTGTCCAAACCCTTGCTTACCTCACAGCTAAAATAACACACATTTTGACTGGTTCTCCAATTGATGTCACCTCCAGGGTTTATTTGAATCTCAAGCCATGAGCAGAATTAACCACTGAATCAAACTGTAGGACATTTAACACAGGGTAGTTTTAATGTCACCCATCAGAATAAATGCAATTTCTGAACACCCAGACTTGCCTTGCAGAACTGCCAAGGAGCAGCAGGGCTCAGCCAGGGCTGTGGCTGCTCTGGCCACTGCCCTGGCAGGTGCCTTTGGGAGGGGGCAGCCCGTGCCCTGCTCCCACGTCACCTCCCGAGGGAAGGGCACAGAGCCAGTGTCCGTGTGCCAGGAGCAGGGGCTCCCCACCAGCTCTGGCTCTGCTGGCCTGCCCAGCTATAACCCCTGGACAGCCAAGACCTCCACAGTTTAGAGCCTTAAAGTGCTGCCACAACAAAGCACCCATCCTTTCCCAGCCTAGTCAAACTTCTAAGGACAAAGAAAAATGAAATTACAGTAATGCTACTTCAGTTAATGATCTCATCTAACGGCTTGTTTGTGACAAAGCTCGTCTCTTCCTCCTGAACACTGCTCAGCTGTAGAATCAGGATCAATTTCAGGAATAGGAAAGAACATGTTCCTGTTTGTTTCATTTGAATTTCTCTTTTAATGTGTTGGTAATATCTGCAATGCCCACTGCTGATGTAATATAGATCTAATTCTCAGCTCATTTAGCTGCTGCCTCAATAGGAACACAATGCCTTGTGGGAGTGATGATTAGAGAGCAACAGCAGAGATATAAAGCAGAGATAAATGAAATAAATTCCAGAAAAGTTACTAACTACATAATCTGTGGCCACATCAGTCAGCTGCTGCTCTGATGCACTAAATGGCTGCTTCATTTTGTTGTGTTTTTAATGATAACCACATTATTTAGCAGCAAGGAGGAGGAAAGCAAGCAAGGATGCATAGCCCATCCTCTCCTCCCGACCCCAATGTCATGGGAGTGACAAGGGTGGAGGAGATGGAGCCATAAAAGTGAATGGCATGGCACATGCCTCTCAAGCTGTTATCTGCTATCTATAAAGAATTAAAATGAGCTCGTTATTTCGTATGTGCCAGAAAAATGGGTTCATCAGTATTGTGCTGAAATGCATTATGACTTACTGATTCTTGATCTCATGGCTGTTATACTTATTTGAAAACATATTTATAAGCTTTATGTCAACTGCCAGCCATTGAATTTTTATTGTATATTACAGAGAGGAGTCTTATGTCTCAATTTGTATCTCTCTTAGAAACACTGAACCACAGAATACATAATTCTGTTCTTGTGTGATTTACTTGGGAACTCCTGGATCACAGCTCTGAGAACATCCCTCCCTAATACACCCAGGTGATTTCTGTTAGTTCCTGTCCCACTGCTGGCTGTGCAGCCCAGCAGAGCTCCAGCCTCTGGCAAAAGCCACAAACTGAACAAACAGTGACAGATCCAGGCTGCAGCTGAAGGAACCAAAATCTCCAGCCCAGCCAGGGCCACCCCTGCCATGGCAGGGACACCTCCCACTGTCCCGGGCTGCTCCAGCCCCAGTGTCCAGCCTGGCCTTGGGCACTGCCAGGGATCCAGGGGCAGCCACAGCTGCTCTGGGCACCTGTGCCAGGGCCTGCCCACCCTCATAGGGAGGAATCTTTTCCCAATATTCAATCTAACCCTGCCCTCTGGCTGTGGAAGCCATTGCCCTTTGTCCTGTCACTCCAGGCCCTCGCCCAAGACCTGGGCTGCTCCAAGGGATGGTCTCCAGTTTGCAGGGAACAGCAAGCTGAGGAGGGGTGGCACGTTCCTGGGGGGCTGTTCCCCAGGGAGGAGCAGGACCACCTGTCCACAGAGGCTTCAGAAGTCACCTCCTGCCACCCTTGTCTGTCCCTTCAGTGCTCATGCTGATTTCCTTTGTCTCACCATTGCTGGCTGAGCACGTGCCCATGTGCCACTACTGTAAATCTGGAAATCTGTAAAGGCTGTGAACCAAAATCTCTGCAAATATTTGTGTTAATGTTTAATGAATGTGCTTCAGCTGTGTTTACCCTGCTTTGTGTTCCAATCCTCCTAACACTCAGGCATGAAAGCCTCACAAATACGACTCGAGGCTAAAGCAGTGTTCAAAACAAGGATTTCCTGCCCAGTTTCATGCACAGCAGTGTCCCAGCACGGTCCCAGCACTGCTGACCCCCCCAGTCAAAGAAAAGATTCACAGTTCAGACTTCAGAGGAGTGACCAAGGTCAAGGCCAGGCTGGATGGGACTTGGAGCAACCTGTCTGTTAAAAGGTGTCCCTGCCCATGGCAAGGGGAGGAATGCTTTAGGGTTTAGGTTTAGGATTAGTCCAGCACACCACAGTGAGTTTGGGCAGGAGCACCATGACACCTCCCAGTTGATATGGGGCTGCAGGAATAATTGATGTTTGCAGAGCACTTTGGAAAAGGTAAATTCTTTGCACTGTTGGCATCTTCTGCTGGATGAAAGCAGGCACGTCATCTCCCCCCCAGGCCTGGCTCCTCTGCTTGTCTGTTCCCCTCATTAGGGGTCACAGCATCTTCCCAACACGGCCTAACACACAAGGGCACTTAATTATATAGATAACATAGTTTGTGTCACAACTAATCAGAGTTGGTGCTACAGAAGAATCTCTTCTGAAGTGAGAGGTTAACGCGTTGTTGGTGTGAATGACAATGTGTGCAGCCATGGAGAGAAAAATCATCAGGAGTGGGTGTTGGACCCACTCCAGAAATCTGGTTTTCAAGGACAGAATTAAGCTGAACCAGTGACATTCTCAACTGCAGAAACACAAAAATACATGTATTTTTTGTGGATTTGAAGTAAGAAAAAAATAAATCCATTGAAGTCCAGTTTATTCACAAGTGGTTAAAACCTGTATCACATCACAATTTCTCCAGCAAGAGGCAATTGGACTCCTGCTCTTGGGTTCGAGAGCAATGGGGGCACACTGCACATTCCTGCTAGTCACACTGAGTAGCACCTCACCCCACTGTAATCAGTGTTAAAATTCAGATCAATAGCACTATTTATGTGCCTTAAGCTGGGTTCATGCATGAAGGTCACCCATGAATCAGGTTCTAACAGAGCAATAAAGGTCCAAAACTCGCATAAATGTTAAACCATAACCAACTGACCTAAACCTGTTCTGAAGCAAAACAATCCCCATTCTCTATAATAAACATGGTGAAACTAAATAGAAAGGCTCTCCACGATGGGGTGTTTGTTCCCATTTCCTGTGCAGCTGGATCAAGATAAAATGCTTGTTGGATGCTGTAGCCCAGAGGAACACCTGCCCAGCATCCCAGCACCCTTTACTTCTTTGTTCTCTATGGGATACTAAAAGCTTTGATCCATGCTTTCCTATAGTGTTCATACATATTTTTCTTTAATAAAGGAACTAAAATGTGAGTGGGTTGTGTGTCTTAAGACGGATTCATTGCCAAGTTAACATTAGATGTTATTTTAAAAACTCGTAAAATTGACAAGTGGTGTGGCTGGATAAGTCGCAATAAAGACATTGTGTTTGCTCTGACTGCCAGGCAGAACTGATGGCTATGTTTTCAGCCTTACAACAGCAAATGGGCTCATATGTCTCATCATTTGTGTAAAGAGACAGGGAGCAGCAGCTTGTGCTGAGGCCAAGAGATGGCAGAGGGAACAAGCCTCAGCTCAGCTCTGGGGGTGTCAGCCAGTGATCCTCGGGAATGGGCGTGAGGGAAAAATAGCAAAATATAAAACTCTCCTGAGACAACTTGCTGATGGTGAATAAAAACAAAAAATACAACTGGAGCAAAAAAGGTACCTGGGAAAGCTCACTGCTGCCAGGCTCCAAGAGTGTCAGTGCTTTATTTAACCCAAAACCAGCAAGCAGTGGCAACGTTAAAAAGTCATGTTGCCTGTGGCTGCATTCAACTGGGCTATCCAGGTGAAATGTCATAATTTTCAGAAACTGTCTTTTTTTTCCAGCTGCATCTCAAGACCAGGGCATTTGCCTTATGGCCGTTTGTGAACCACAGGGAGAGAAGAGCCCTCAAGGCCAGACCACCAGCACTCTCTGACTTGCTGCCCTTCCAAGAGCTTCATCTGCCAGAGCCCTGTGGTCCCAGGTTCCCAGTCAGTCCAGGACTGCTCTGTGCAGAGTTTGGGGACCTTCCTCCTGCAGGCTCCTCACGGAGATGCTGCTCGTACAGACACTGCTGCTGCCCGGGTCCTTGTGCTCCCCCAGGGATGTCCCAGTGCCTCCAATTCAACACCATCAGGATTGTGGGCAGGATTTCAAACATCTAAAGGTTCAGATTCACTGCTAACGCTCAGGAAATTGTTGTTTTGTGGAAGCAAGGGGTGAAGAAGCAATGCTGACACAGCAGTCATCGAGGCTGTGGCAAGAAACATCCATTTCAAAATGTTTGGATTTCTTTTCACACGAGGACCACACACAGCTGGTGCTTTATGATGGACATGATCTCAGGTTTTGGTGCTCCTGAGGACAAGTTCAGAGCCAGGCAAGTGGGGCAGAACACATTTTCATCAGACATCTTCCTTTGTGTGAAGCTTGGTCAATGCTGGGCTTGTGTCACAGGCTTTCCTCCTGTTTGGGGGAAAAGAAAGGATTGATCTCTGAGTTACCAATCCCAGTAAAAGCCTGCCCCCAAAGAGGACTCTGCAGGCACAGAGCAGAGGATCCTGGTGAAATGTGGCCTCCTGACTGACATTTGTCCTGTTCCCATACAAGGAGGAAGTTTTTTAAATTATGCATGAAATTTGTCCCTTTGTAGCTGTAAAAACAGCAGTTATAATAAATCCATAGCTCAGCCTGCTTCTGCAGGACAGACTTCACAGGTGTGAGCAGGAAGGGCATTGCTCACAGAGCCCGATGCCAGGTGAGCTCGGGCAGAGGGGGAGCTCAGCTCTCTGACCATGTTGGCATCCCCAGCCCGGCTCAGTGCACGTGTGGCAGGAGCCCCACAGCCCCCAGCAGCGGGGAGACCACCCTGGCCCCTTTCCCAAGCTCCCTTTGGAGAAGAGGGCCTTGTCCCTTGTCCCAGCCAGGTCCCCAGGCACCCGGGTCCTGCAGGAGCCAGTGCCACAGACCAGGCTCGTGGGTGAGTCTGCTTTCCAGCAAAGCACACCCCAGTCCTCCTCTTCATGTTATCTCCAATATAACTGTGCAAAACCACGTTGCTAACCTCATATTTTTCAGATTAATTTCAGCAGCATCAGCATATTGGCAATTCACTTAACTAATTATTGAATGTGTTTGTTTTCATTTAAAATATCCCCAGTAATAATTGTTGGCTCTCTTGTTATAAAAGATGCCAGAATCTATTTCAATTATTATTACTTTTGGAGTAGAAATGACATTTTTAATATCCTCCTGATGCTTATTGCCACAGGAAATTGTCACAGGAGTCCAGTATCATCCTTTCTGTTACTGATATTTGTATTCTTCTCATTTCTCCCCTGGCCTCACCCAGCACCCCCAGAGCAGCAATCACACCTAACCTAAGGGAAATCATCCTGTCCTGTTTTACTGAGCTCCAAGGCAATGACAAGAGCAAGACTTTCCTGTAGGACAAAATTTCTGACCAACAGTAAAAAGTATTAGAAAAAACCTTTGAGGTCCCTTCCAACCCTAGAAACCATTCTAGGATTCTATGATTCAATGATCCTTTGCACGGGCCTGCTGTGCCAAGAACATGAGGCTCATCCCCCGTGTCCATCAGGAGGGTCACAGCTGCTCTACAGAGTCCCCAGTGGCCAGGGGTTTTCCATGAATGCTGAGCTGGAGAAATAAATATTGAAAGAAAAAAGGGAACTTGGGCCCTACTGTCACAAGGGCCTTTCATAAAGTTGCTGGGACAAATCCCCTTCGCTCCACTGGCTTCTCCCAGCAAACACAAGGCTGGGTAAGTAGAGTAGAAAGTGCCCCCCCTGTCTCAATCACATTAAAATTTGGGTCTAACGGGTGTTGGTACAGCCAGAGCATCATCTCAGAGCAGCAACTAAAATCAGAATCCGCAACACAATTAAGAATCAATACACAAAAATAACACACTAGAGAAATGCATTGAAAAGATCCATTTTCAAATGCACCTTTTGGTACCTGCGTCCACCTCAGCCATGCACAGGAGGTCGTCTGCTCTCACTGGGACTGGAATTCTGTCTGTGAACTGAGATGAAAAGAGTGGACCTCGATGCTCATGTAAGTTATCTGCTGGTCATCCTAAACTTCTCACCTCAGTGCCCAAATTGCTTTCTAAGGACCCAATCCAAAGCCTGTGGAAATAAACAGGAGATTTTCTATTATGTGCAGTGGACTTTGGATGGAGCCTGGTCTTTTGCAGGGCCAGTCGCTGAAAGACATCAGTGCATAGGAATTGAGTCATGATTTTATAAACTGGATATTTTATGAATAATGTTCTCAGGCTGAGCCCCTAAAGCACAGAAGAGATTGGTTTTATGCAGTTTTAATCATAAAGCCCAGTGTCTATAATCAGAGAAATGCATTCTCCTTCCCCCCCACGGGGAAGGTCAGGCATCCAGCACATCCCCTGGCTGCAGCACCAGCTCATTCCAGCCTCTGCTTCCCAAACTCATTCCTGATTTATTGCTCCTCCGCTGCCCAGGCTACATTCTCAGTGGGCTGTCCACAGGCTGGGACAGAGGTCTGGGAGGATCAATGCTGAGGGTCCCACATGCCTGCTCCACGTCCAGCCCTTCTGCAGAGGTGAGGGACGTTCCCACCCCTGAGAGCTGCTGCAGCCGCCCCTGCAGGGCACGGCTCACGGGTGACACTGCCCACACTGCCCACAGAGCGCAGCAGCTCTGACTGACTGTGGCAATAACTGATGATTCATCCATTTTCCACCAGCATTTTCCTTAGCCTCAGTCTCTTACACAGCCAAGCTTGCAGAGCCTATGGCCAGCTGCTGCACTTCAGAAAGAGTCAAACCACTGTGAGTTGAGCTCAGCAATTAAACATGAGATGGCATTAAAAAGAAAGACTTTAAGAGAAGCTGGCCCAGATTCAGCATCAGGATATGGATTTAAAGCACAAGACCAAATCCTGTGTCCTACTTGGCCTTGAAGCTATTGAGCTATATCTCTGAGCTCCTGCCAAGGCGATCAGCTTTCTACCTAAACTTTGTCACATCCTCCTCTTAGGAGCCCTGCTCTGAACCCGGCCGTGTCTGCGGCTGTCGCTCGCTGCAGCTGCCCGGGTATGAGCAGCAGTGGCAGTGCCAGGCTGGGGCAGCCTGAAGGAGCTGCATCAATGCTCACAAACAGCTCCTCTGCTCCCTGAGGGAGTCACATGCAGCTGGCAGTCAAAATTAGTTGTGCAGATAAAAAGCTACCAGGACTCTGTCCCTGGGATGGATTGGCAGAGTTCTATCGTGTAATCAGCTTTACAGACTGCAATCTGAGGTCCTCTCCCTTCTCTCCCTGCTTTCCTAATAAACCAAGCTCACACAGCACTTGCTGGCAGTAACAAGAATCTGTCTGAATCCCAAAGTTAGGCACGCATGAAATCAAAGCCACTGCTCCCAGGTGAATTGGCTTCTATGATGCTCTTTGTTGGCATCACTAAGAATAAGACTGCACCTGCCTGAGCAATACTGCAGCTGCTTCCAAAAGAGGAAGAACTAACGCTGCAGCCAGGGATGTGCTCTTACCAGGGACAGGGGAAGGAGCACAAGGAACATTGCTGTGGTCCATTCCTCCCTTTTTCAAACTCTTTCATTCTCTTATTTCTCCCCTCTTCTTCCCCCAGAGACCATTCACGGATGTTTGTTTGCTGCCTTCTCCATTCCTGTAACTATTCCCCTCCACATGGCAGAGAGGTTGCAGTGCACATCCTTTCCTAGCTCTGGGGCTCAGAGCAGGGGCTTTTTCACACAGTGTGACTTCCAGAAAAACATGGCACTTACTCAGCATCCCTGGGCACTGTCAGTGCACAGCAAACAGCTCTTCCCTTCTGTGCCATCCTCCTGCAGAACACCCCACGTGCTCTCTCACCTTTTACATCTCAATTACACTTGCAACAGAGTCCTTGAAGCATACAATCCTTAAGGCTGGAAATGACCCCCAAGACCATCAGGTGCAGCCAAAACATTTCCTGGTGGGAGAGTGGCTGTGACTGCCTTTGGCTCATGTTGTCACTGCGTCAACCCGAGCTCATTTCTGCTCCCCTGCCAGAGAGAGCAGGGAGGAGGCAAACACACCACCCACAGTGGGTAGTTCTGCTGTGTTTATTCTGGCCATAACTGCTCCAGTTTATTCCTCATGAATCTTCTTGTTGCCTGCCATCTCCTTGGATGGCAGCTCCAGGCACTGGAGCCACAGGTGAGAGTCACTGGTGCTGCCAATGCCCTGCCCCACAGGACGGCAGGTGAGGACCACCCAGCACCCAGAGCCTTCACCAAAGCCCTGCTCCAGGGCCCTTACCAGTGTTACAGTGCTTTGAAAGCTCCCAGAAAAGTACATTCCTTTGTCTCTCCCCTAAAACTGCAGCTCAGGGGTAAATGGTAAATGGCAGCTGCCTCACCTCCTCTGGCACGGCACAAGGCAAGGCAGTGCTGGGGACAGAGCAGTGCCATGGGGTAAATTAATTGGAATACCTCAGCTCTGTCATTCAGCCTCCTGAAATCCCTCCTGGCTCTCCTGCAGGAGCAGCCCGTGCTCTGGGCTGGGCACAGGCACGAGCAGGCAGCACAGAGCCCAAGCCTGCTCCCCAGGCATCCCTGCCTCCCTCTTACTGAGGGGTTCCTTTTCAGACTGACACATAACACCAGCTGAAGTAACCTGGTATGAAAACTGTTCATGATGAAAGATGTTTCTAATTCAAGAAGCTTTCATAGCCTTGAAAAGTGTGAGAGTTAATTTGCAACTATGTCTGTGCAAGAGGTGACAAAACAGTTAAGTGAGGAAATAATAAAGATATTACCATCTTCTCTCGAGGATCTTGCATCTCTAATTTAATAGTTTTAAGCTTTTTAAAGCATTTGCCAGCACAGTTTTCTCACTTTAGCTGGGCACAGCTTGTGACCTCCATCTGAGTCATGTCAAATCCCAACGCTCATGGAGTGCAGGAATAAAATCCTGTTTTCTTTGTCTCAGTGCTCTGGACAGCGTTTGTTGAAGCAGCCTTGGCACAGAGGCCAGCTGGGGCGGGGCAGGGCAGGGAGGGACCCTGCAGCTGCCACTGACCTGGCATTTCAAGCCCCACCTGGGGTGGAATGGTGATTCCTGCCCGGCCAAGAGGAGGAGTGTCTTGGCCCAGGGGTGACCCCACACCCCGGGGTCACCAAGCACCCACAGACCCGTGCCAGGCCCCCCAAGGGCTCCCCATGGCTGCACCACACTTTGGGCTGGGGCAGGTTCACACAGGACTTGGCAATAACGCCTAGGCAGGATACACCCCAGGGTGGTTCATCCTTGGACACGGAAAATCTGTCTCAATGTAAAAAGGAAAAGGTGGCATCAAGAAGGTGAGAAGAGAAATCTCACCCAAAAAACCCTAAGTAAATTCCAAGAGCATCAATAAATCCCAGATTATTCCTATTCAAATACGACCTGGACCCCCACTGCTGGCTGATTGCACTGACTGAGATCAGACACAGACAAGGAAACAGAAAAGGGTTTTTTTACATCTTCACATTTATTAGGCAAGAAAAATAGCTCCAAATGTAGGTGTTCTTCCATGGGACTGCTGTGCTGATCTGTGACATTATCCTCGTGCTGTTCTGCCTTGACTCAGCAGTTTGAATAATTCCAGTATTTTACCTTCCTGCAGGAACCTGCTGAGAGAAGCACCACGCTTCTTCTCACACCTGAGGAAAGCCTTACACGTGTCAAAGGAATATGTTTGAAGGGGTTTTCCCTACAAAATCTGAAGAAGAGGGAACTTAGGAAATGTGCACTTTGGATTCTCATTCCTTAGACAACCCTGTGGCAGCAGCATCAGTAAACTCTGTGTGAGGAGCCAAGCCTCAGCCCACCCCACGGGAACCAGAGAGGTGAGTTTGGGGAGCAGGATTCCAGCATCCTTCATGCTCGTGGTGTCTCCAATTCTCCATTGTCCTGGCAGAGAGACTGAACAGCCAAAATCCATGACAAGCCCTTAATTGTCCCTTTCCCTGGAAAATGGGTGAGTTGTTAGTTAGTTAGATATGGTAGTTAGAACAAGTAGGTTTGTAGTTTTAGTATCTCCTTTAAATAGTAAATTAATGTATTATAGCACAGTTATAATAAAGAAATCATTCAGCCTTCTGGAGTTGGACATCATCATTTCTTCCCACTGGGTTTGCCTGCATTTTACAATAATGGGTGTTTGTGTGCACGAGTCAGAGCTCAGAGCGCTGCCATTCATTACCCCCTCCTCGTGCTGCTAACTGTGAATAAGCAGCAACACTTTGATAAAGTTTGCAAAAGCGCAATTAGTCCTACAGGCACAGGATTCTCCCATTTCAAATGCTGCTTCCCCAGCTGTACTTTGCAGATTTATGATTTCAAAAGCAGCTGATCGCAGCCTCTACTGCAGCTCAAGAATTGAGAGGTTTGGGCTTAATGACATTCAAAACCTTATTAAAATATAAGCAGAGAGAGACGCAGTACATGATCCTCCATTTTCTTTGTTATGTGCATCTGTCACAATCTAAAGATGTGAGAAAAAAAGAAAAATCTAATACAAACAGACTTTATCAGGAATTCTACTGGGATTCCATAGCATGCAATCTTTTTTTCATGCAGTCCTTTATTTCTGTCATGAACTAAAACACGCTCAAGGAAGCAAGTTCCTCTTTCATCACTGCTGAAAAGAGAGGAGAGGAGAGGAGAGGAGAGGAGAGGAGAGGAGAGGAGAGGAGAGGAGAGGAGAGGAGAGGAGAGGAGAGGAGAGGAGAGGAGAGGAGAGGAGAGGAGAGGAGAGGAGAGGAGAGGAGAGGAGAGGAGAGGAGAGGAGAGGAGAGGAGAGGAGAGGAGAGGAGAGGAGAGGAGAGGAGAGGAGAGGAGAGGAGAGGAGAGGAGAGGAGAGGAGAGGAGAGGAGAGGAGAGGAGAGGAGAGGAGAGGAGAGGAGAGGAGAGGAGAGGAGAGGAGAGGAGAGGAGAGGAGAGGAGACCACGACAACACATCTCACTGCCCAGGTCCAGCTGCAGGGGGATGAGGAGAGCTCTCACCTGGTGCTCACCTGGTGCTTGCTGACAGGGGGACACCGACACCGGTTCTGACACAGTTCAGTGCCACGAGGATGGAAACTCCCTGGAAGCTGGAGCTTTTGTGGCTGTGAGGTCCCGTGATGTCAGTTATAATCAACCTCCTCTTGCAGAAACAGACTGCCACAGTGGGCTCGTTTTCAAACAGATCCAATATTTTGCTGCTTAGCTTGACTTTTAGGCTTATTTCCCAGTTGACTTGCTCGTAACAGCTTCTCTTACTGTCAGGTTCCTGGGCTTCAGGAGCAGGGCCGGCTCTGCTCAGCCTGTGCTGAAACAGTGAGCAAGTTTTTATTTATTTTACTCCCTTAAAATGTCAAGATTTAATACCAAGCAGCTTCAACCTTAGCTCAGCTGCTGCAGTGCAAGAGTTCCTGCACTGTTTGCCAAAGCTGGATGTTCTACAGCCCTGGCCTAAATCCATACACAGGGAGACGAGGTCTTTCCCCAGCCAGAGGAAATTTTCCAGCAGCAGTGTGGCTTCTCAGGGGTGCTGGTGACTCCTTAGGGTCCAAACGAGCTTCTTCCAGAGCTGAAATCAGTGTTTTCCCAAGGATGGTAGGATGGAGTTGACACTGGACCAGTTCATAATGTGTATGATTGGAAGACCCTTCATTTTAATTTTACATCAGGTTTATAGTTTCTTATCTCAGTTGCATCTGAGATAAAATATTTCTGTGTACATTCACCAGCTTCTTCTAACAAAGTTACTGCAGTCTGGGTTACAGTAATTCCCTGTGTTTCACATTGGGAATTCTCTGCATATTCCAAGCTCCAAGTGCTGGGTCTGGCTGTGCCCACCAGTTATTTTAATCCAAACGGTGACCACTGCCCTGGCTCATCCCTGCGCCTGGCAAGCTGCTGCTTCCCAGAGCAAATACTGGAATGTGTTCCTCGCTGTCCTGACCAGATTTGTCTCTTGTGCCAGCTGATGGAAATAGCAATTTCCTTTGAAAACCACATTTGTGTTTGCATTTGAAACTCAGGGCTGTTTCTTTGTCCCAGCCGCAGGGCAGTGCAGCTGCGGGGGCTCGGACAGGGGGGGATGCACATCTGCACCACAGACGGACAGATGGACAGGGAAAGCTGGCAAGGCTCGCGGTTAGGAAAGTGGTGATGAGCAGAGAGGGAAGAGACAGAGTTCAAACCAAAGAAATTTGGAGAAAGCAGAAACCTGGAGAGATGTTACACCAAACCCATGCTCCTCTCCTCCAGTTCGCAGCCATCTTTTTCTGAAAAATAAAATAAGCTAACACGATAAAATATAATAGATTTGGGTTGTGATGGTGCCACACCACCTAATACCTTTACTTTTTTCTTTTATTTTTTTTTTTTCTGGGACCTCTGGGATGGTCTGGAAGTCTAGGAGCACCTCTAACAGCCCCTTGATATGGAAATTAGTTCCTGGGAGCACTGAGAGATAGAGATCTTTCTCCAGACAAAACTAAGGAATGGGCTTTTCCTGGGGCAATTGAAAAGCGATTTGGTGGCGATTCGGCAAAATCTGATATGTTTGTTAAACTAACAGAAGAGTCCGGTGCTGCTTTCTGTAGAACAAACACTTCCAAAAGTAAAACAGCCGAAAAATAACCAAACATTTAAAAATGGAAAATAACTAAACATTGTAAAATGCAAAAACAACCAAGAGCAAAAATAACAAACACTTCGATCAGGAAAAATAGCGAAACATTTCCAGGGAGAGGGAGGTCTGGCAGCTCTTCGCACACTGTGCGTGGAGGTTTATCGCCGCAGAGTAGCTGGACGTTAATTTTTATGAAAATGACTTTGTAAGTGGCAGCTTATTGAGATATTTATTGGCACTAATTATTCAAATGAAGGAATAAAGCCAATAAATTCGGTTCTTCAGGAAATTAGTGCTGATTTGCAGCATGAATAAACACAAATACCTTGTCTTGTCCTACGCCCAGCAGCAGCACAGGAACAATCCTGCCCCAGCGGGGCACGGCTGCTCCGGGAGGGACCCCAGGGCTCACCCGGACCTTTCCTGGCAATGATTCCCACCTCAGCAACGAACAGCGCGGCAAGGATCGCAACTCCTTCGTTCTGCAGGCACCTAAGGAGCTTACAGGAAATTAAAGTGTGTTATAGATACATGAATTACAAAGGAGGAAATGCTAACGGATCTTTCCTCTGTTACGTTCCGCAGTGACTTTAATTCCTCTCCAAAGGCAAGAGGCGTAGCGTGGTCCCCGTACATCACAACGGAGTGCTCGCAAGGAGCAGCGAAGTGGGGCCAGGGCCGAGCCCAAAGCCCAGCCCGGCGCTGGCTCCTCTGCCCGGGGGCAGCCCCAGCACCACAAACTCATCCTCCCACCCTCTGGGACAGCCTCTCCTCTCAATCCACAGAACTCCGGTGGGGAAAGGCCCAAAATCCAAGGTGCCCCTCCTCCTCCATTCCATCCCATGCCCTCTATTTCCTAAATGTGTTTAAGGCCATCTAATTATGCACACAAGGGAAATGCAACATCTGAAAGGACAGGGTTGAAGAGAAACAGATGCAGAATGGAAGGTCCCGAATCTATTAATTAAATATCAATATGGTCTAAAATACAAATATTCCCTTTAGAAATGAACAGATACCAGGGCTTCTAGGCAGGAGAATGTGTGCCAGAGGAGTGAATATATGTTATAGGAATGTAAGACGAATCAGGTACCTTGCTTGATAATAAAAATTAAAGGCTTCCAGCCTAAACATCCCAGGCCAGGCGTGGGCTGCACCATGGTGAGAAGCAAAGCACTGCCTTGTGTGACTGACTAATAGGAGCAGTAAGTCCTTACTGTAGAGTTTCATCTGGAAATTTATTCCTGAGTAAGTGGTAAGTAAAGATTTTGACTTCGGACTCATCAGTCTGTGATGATCAGCAGCCTTAATCATGAAGATAAATTTCTGAGCATGTCAAAACATTTATGGAAAAGAATTGAAGAATTAAAAAGCACACAGTGATTCCTTGGGTGCTCAGGCTGAAGTCCGAGCCACTATCCCAGCTGTAAGATTTAGTTTCATTTCAGTTTCAATTATAAGATTTTATTCTTGCTATTAATTTACACTGTCATCTGAAATTTAAAGATTTGACGTAGTAAGATACAATTATGGTGGGAACTAAAAGCTTCTCCAGGATTTTTGTGTTGAGTAAAGGGCATGTTTTTAGAATTAAACAGTGGAAATATTAGCAAATATTATACAAAGATGTAGAAATGTAGCTTTGTATAAAAAAACTAATGATCTTGGTTTAGATTAACTCCCACTTGCATTGCTGACTATTTTCTCTCATCTTCAAATCCCTTTTTTGTTGCTGAAACGGATTTACCCCCGCTGAGGTGTCAGGTTGGTGCCCACCTTGCTGCTCTTCTCTCCTCCCTCACGCGTGAATCGTAGCTACAGCCTCAGCTCTGGGGACATCCCAGTCACTCACAGGAGCCTGGATTTTGTGCTCCCTTCCCTTAGAAGCTAAAGAATGAGAGCAAAAGCCAGAGAGCAGAGCTGTTTTCAAGTGCAGGGATGGGATGGGATGGGATGGGATGGGATGGGATGGGATGGGATGGGATGGGATGGGATGGGATGGGATGGGATGGGATGGGACGGAACAGAATGGCATGGAACAGAATGGAATGGAGATCCACTCCTGAATGCTGGCTGCACCCACCACTCTCAGAGGCAGGACCCTCTCCCTGCAACCCCATGGAGCGTGTTTACCTTGAGAGCAGAAACAACTGTTCATACTCGGGAAGGGAGCATGAATAGACAGGTCCGATTTCATTCTTGGGTGGCAGTTCCCAGGGAGTGCTGGAATGCTGGAATGCAGGGCCCAGCCATGGGAATGCCAGGAGTGGGGTGTGGAGCAAGGCCAGACAGGGGGATGGCCCAGCAGCAGACACTGCCTCCAGCTTGGATTATAACAAAGTCATCAGTTGTGTGTCTAAGCCCCTGAAGACGTGATCCTGACAACAGCACAAATAAATTGGGTGCCTGATACACAAATACTCCTGAAAATTTTATATTTACATGGCAACCAGCTTCTTATATTTACATGAACATCTGCTGCAGGTTCACTAAAATCTTTAAAACAGATGGACATAAAGAAAGAGCTGGTAATTAACAAAGCTATATGTTGATTAAATCAGCATGTGGCTAATTTTAATGATTACTGATCCTTATTGCGGTCCATAAGACTTCTGAGAATCAAATCCACTTTAGCTGATGTGTGGATTAGGTGCAGAGCTGCAGACACTGGTGCTGACGTGTGCTGCAGTGCTGGGCTGCACCGATGGCTGTCGTCCTCTGTGGGCTCCAGGCCTGACCCTGCTTCCAGCAAAACTGACTGGAGCAAGTGGTTCATAGCCAGGGTGGCTGCTGTGAGCATCCTTTGTGGCTTGGACATCAAACTTTTCAGGATTATTCCTGTCCAAGTAGAGCAGCCTGTAAATACCAGTCACTGGGATGGAAACGCTCCAGCACATCCATGGATCCTGCCAGTAAATACCTGTAACACCAATCATTGGGATCAAAATGCTCCAGCACATCCATGGATCCTCCCAGTAAATACCTGTAACACCAGTCACTGGGATGGAAATGCTCCAGCACATCCATGGATCCTGCCAGTAAATACCTGTAACACCAATCATTGGGATCAAAATGCTCCAGCACATCCATGGATCCTCCCAGTAAATACCTGTAATATCAGTCACTGGGATGGAAATGCTCCAGCACATCCATGGATCCTGCCAGTAAATACCTGTAATAGCAGCCACTGAGATCAAAATGCTCCAGCACATCCATGGATCCTCCCCACAGCTCTCACCTGACTGGCAGTGGGACACCACTGAGGGAATGTCACTGTGGGATTTCATAGCTGAAATCATGGCGTTGCCATTGCTGGCAGCAGTCCTGGATTGATCCAGACAGGTACTGAATTAAAGAGCATTATCCTTTCTGAAAGCATTTAAAAATAACTCTAAATACTTCATGCCTGTGTGCCCCACCACCGCCTTTCACTGCAGCAACACCCAGTGATTTGTGTGTGAAGTTTGCTCCTCCAGAAGTCTGTGGAACACAACAGGATTTCACAGAACATTAAATCCTATAGGTTTATCAAAGAGGAAACACAGGAAACCAGCCTAATCTCTTAGCAAGTAGACAACTCTGATTAAAAGGAAAAGGACTTGAAAAAAACCTCTAAAATGCTAAACTGAGCCATCACAGATAAGAAATTCTGCCATATGCTGTCACATCACTTTGCTGGCATTCGCCAGTCACGGGGATCAACAAAACATTGTCAGGAATTATTTCAGTTAGCAGGATGATACTGCAGAGATTAGATTAATTAAACCTGTAAATCCTGTGCACGGATCAAAAGCACCCAAGACAGAGAAGGAAAGTGAGTGCGAGCCAGGAAGGGCTGCCAGGAACATCTGCAAAGGTCCCAACAGTCCAGAAGACTCAGGGGCTGAAACAAGGAAATAAAAAAGAGAAGAGGCAAAGGCCCAGGTAACTCCAGCCTCGGGTCTGACCCAGGCACCAAAGGCCCAGCCTGGAGCAGGGCTCCCACCGCTCACCTGGGCCCAGTCCAGCCCACTGCAGAGCCAGCAGAGCTGACCCAGGAACCCCCAGGAACCCACGGTACCACAGCACCCACAAAACACAGCACCCACAGGAACCCACGGCACCCACGGCAACACAGCACCCACAAAACACAGCACCCACAGGAACCCACAGCACCCACAAAACACAGCACCCACAGGAACCCACGGTACCACAGCACCCACAAAACACAGCACCCACAGGAACCCACGGCACCCATGGTACCACAGCACCCACAGGAACCCACGGTACCACAGCACCCACAAAACACAGCACCCACAGGAACCCACAGCACCCACAGGAACCCACAGCACCCACAGCACCCACAGGAACCCACAGCACCCACAGGAACCCACAGCACCCACTAAACACACAGCACCCACAGGAACCCACAGCACCCACAGCACCCACAGGAACCCACAGCACCCACAGGCACCCGTGCTGGGGGCAAGGGGTCAGCGACACAGGGCACCCCCACCCCACAGCTTCCTCCCCCGTAAGCAGTCCCTGAGCTCCCCGTCCTTTACAATTCACTTTAAAAGGTGTTTAAAAACCTCCTTTGTACAAATGCACTTTACAGCTCAAGGGAGGACGTGCACTGGAGCTCACATTGCACGGTCGCCTCCTGGCACCCAAAAGGACCTGACACCACGTTAATGACAATCACAAGTGACACCTCTCTGGGAAATTAGCAAGCCAGCAAAGAAGATAGATCATTCCAGTACCATCGGAGGAAATACTCTGTGGAGAAAGACACCCCAAAAAAACCTCCAGAATAAACCTGTAGAACTCATTGCCAGTGGATATTGCTGAGAGCAAATATTTAACAGTATTCAGAAAAACATGAATATGTAGATCGGTGCCAAAGTGAAACACTTATTTCAGCTGGGTTTTATGGAAGAGGATACAAACCCCTCCGCAATATATTGCACAGAAACACACTAAGAGTTTTTC
Source organism: Vidua macroura (assembly GCF_024509145.1). Lineage (NCBI taxonomy): Eukaryota > Metazoa > Chordata > Aves > Passeriformes > Viduidae > Vidua > Vidua macroura. Next base: position 32,759,599 of record NC_071579.1, read on the forward strand.
CTGTGGATAAAGGTCTCCATGATTATGGAGACCATAATCTCCATATCCATTTCTCCACAGAAATCTCAATTTCTGTGTATTCCTGTGTCTTCTGAAGCATCTGAGCCTGGCAAATTATAGAAGAAAGAATAACAAAAGGGATGGATTGTCAGTCTGATCTCCTGTATCACTCTCTAAACTTCTGAGTAGTAATATGGGACTTAATGGGGGAAAAATGAAACCTATGAAGCAAGGGGGAAAAGTACATATTGGACAGGAAATGGAAACCTAGAAAAGCAGTAAAGCTGGAGACCTTGGGGCTGGGTTGGGCAGTAAATTAGACATGAAAATGCAATAGAATTTGGCAGCCCAAAAGGTCAATGTAATTTGGAACTGCATGTGCCAAGACTCCCAGCACCGAGCGGGCATAGAGCCTATTACCCCGTTTTAGATTTAAGCAGCTTGAATAAGTTTCAAATAAATATCCAAACATTTTGATGCCTAACCAAATCAAGCCTCAAAATCCTTTTGGATTTTCGCTTTGATTTCTAACATCTTTATGTTTGGCCTCTTTTCTGAGAATTCAATCTGTTGTTAAAGTGAATCTTTCAAGATAAGCATCTGCAGTTGCCAAGAGACTGTTGTGTTAAGCCGGAGGATGATTTAGCATCTCCCGAAATGGGATTTTGGAATCAGAAAAAAATTGCTTTGCTTTTAGCAGCAGATACATTTCAATGCCTAAGGAACAGCCATGGTTTTCCAGAACTTTTGATTCAGTTATTTCCCCCCCGTAAACCACTGCTATTTTCCTTACACAACACTTTTTTTTCTGAGGCCCATTACCCGGCTGCTGAAAAACACACGCCAATAAATAGAGAAAAGTCTCTAAACAGACACAAAATAGTCCTTTCCTTTCCAAACACCCTGCAGCGACCTCCCCATCACCGGAGCTCCATTTACAGCCACTTATGGCTCCAGAACAGGGTGACAGTTCTGCCAGAGAACACAGTTTCCTGCACAGTTCTTCCTGGGAAACTCAAGGATGTGACAGGCTGTGTGAGGATAAGTTTTACTATAAAAATGCTGTATGTATTTAAATATTATGGTGTGGTGAATAGCAAGAATTATTTTGTCTTTCAATATGTTCTTGCTGTAGTCCTTTTATAACCAAAATTGCATCTTTCAACTGCTCATTGTTCCTTGATGTAACTAAAGCTTCCCTGTCAAGGAAGTTAAAATCCCTTCAGCCTCAACATTCACTCACAATTTTCTTTGAAGGAGGTGGAAATTTATTCAGTTTGACCTTGTGAATGAACAGAGCAGGTTTATTCAAGCTGTCTGCCAAGCTTGACGTGTTTACTTTGGGTGCTCTGACGTTGCATTAGAAATATTTATTGTAAGTACCAAAAGCTTGGGAAGCTCCGAAATGACTGTTGTTGAGATAAATCCAGGGCTAAATCCTGGCATCTTTTTCAGAGTGGCCTCAATCCAGGAGGAAGGGACTTCCCACCATTTCCCTGGAAGGCTGCAGGATCAGATTTTTCTAGGCACTTCACTCCCCGGCTAAGCAGCTGACACAGTCATTCAGAAGATGTGATCATCTCTAAAAAGTGTATTTTCTAACACGAGGCGGACACATTAGAAGTCAAATGTACTGAAGACATCATTCAGAATATCCAGAATACACTGAAGACATCATTCAGATTTAGACGGGGACAGCAAGTGGAATATGCACTTGGAAACGGAGGCTGGCCAAGCCCGGCCTGCGCTCGGCGCTCGGTGCTTTTTGTAAAAAAGCCCTTCCCGTCAGCTCCCGTCCCACGGCGCAGCAGGGGCTGGCAGCACTGCCTGCCAGCAGGGACAGGACACTCCTGGCACTTCCCAGCAGCAGGAACGGTCTGGGGTGTTGTTACTGGACACAAAATGAGTACACAGAAGCTTGGTAAGTTTAAAAGAGAAAAAAGAGCCAATTTTATTTCTGACCTTACAATATATAGAATTCTAGAAGTGACAGTGGATTGGAGGATGAAATTGCTACCTCTTTAATTACACTGGTCAAACTAACAGTCTATCAATTCTCTCCTCCCACAAAGAACAATGTAAAACAATCATTATTTACATGAACAGTGCGTGAGAACTCCAGTAGAAATATGTAAACATTATCAGAAGGCTGAAGAAGTTTCATGAGAACTTCAAAAGTTTTAAAAGAACTATAAAAGAAAACTTAACACTTAAGAATTAGAGCAACACTGGGCTTCCCGCATGCCCCAGGTCTGAACGTGTGAGGATGAGTTTCCAGAGTACTGTGGAGCCTCCTGGCTGGTGCCACAGCTGTGGCGCTTGCTTCCTCTCACCCGTGTTGAAACAAACTCACAAGTATTTCTCACTGATGTTAGGAACAACTCAGACGCCGGGCAGGAATGAGTAATAAAAATTTTATTAAGAACCAATTAGAAGCACAAAGCAAAAGGGAGACAGCGCTGGGAGCTGGGCGAGCCCCCTTCTGCCCACCAGAGGCTCAGCTCACAAAATGGCGTCTCAGCCTTTCATACACCCAAGGTTGCAACAGTGGCATTAATATTCATGAGCAGTCCTTATTTGGCCTCTGGCAGCACCCACAGCCCGTGGCTTTGCCCATATATGTACACTGGCCCCGCCTATGGGCGTGGCCTCACCTGTATATCTACCTCTGGATATTCAGAATATCCAGATATATCGGTAGATCTGGCTGCTCCCAAGGCCTGTCCCTCAGTCCCTCCGTGCCTCTGGTTCACCTCACTGATTGCTGCTGGGGTGTCGCCCTGCCAGGCCTCCCAGCAGCAGGTGTCCCCGCTCAGAAGAGAGCTCAAAACCAAACTGGGACAGCAAAAGCACATGTCGAAAGAGCTATAAACTCTAATAGAACTTCTTCCCACCATACTTAATAACTCCTCCTCATTTGCATGAGCCAACCCTTACACCCTGTTCATAACTCTGGTCAAACTCTAAATTTTCTTCTTGTTCCTTTTGACCTAAACTGCAGGTTAACTGAGCCGGTTAACCCAGCCTGGCTGCAGAGGGGCTCTAAGAGCTGGCTCAGCCGCAGCACCTTCCCCTGTTGCTGCTGGAGAACGAAGGGGTTTTAAGGCATCAATTTTTTTCTCAGTTGCTTTCCATGCCAGAGTTCCTTTGCTAAGTATCAGCTCTGCTTTGTGACAGCAGCACCTGCTCTTGACTTCTATTCCCCAGCACTTCATCTTCCAACCATGGCAATCACATCCTCCTGATCACATTCAAGAGATTCCTGAGATACATGCACATATCATTTTATCTCCAAGAGTTCTGATAGCTTTGCCAGTTAATTAAAATAGAATTTCAAAGGGTTTTTGTAATAGATTATAATATTTTTGGTTTCATGACATCTGTTAAAATTTACAACTGAGGATGTCATTTTTGGTGAAAAACATGTTCTTTTACACCCAGCCCATTTATTTGTGTATTTATTTGGTGACAGAGCATCTCATTTATAAGAAACATGCAAAAGCAATCATTAATCATATTTTTGTCACAAAGCAGCTTCCCCAGCAGTTCACTGAAAACCCACAGACAAGCTGCTCGGGTGTGGGTGTTCCGAGAACAGGCAAGGAGCCTTGCCAAGAGAGCTGATGGAGGCATCTCTCTGTTTCAGTGTCTAGCAGGGAGGAAACAAAGAGGGAAACAAAGAGGAAAACACAGAACCTTCAGAGTAGACACTGGAGTTATCTGGGAAGGATGCAGCTCCATGGATGGAAAAGAAAAGTAAATCACAGTGAGACCAGGATTCTCAGAGCTATTCAGGATAAATTCACCAGTGTTTTTGTATCATTGCACAGCTCACAGGCTGTATTACAGCAGCACCTCTATGCATTCCTCCTCAAGACAGAAACAAGTGATCCAGCCACAGCCAGCCTTGTCTGATTGACCCTGTGCTCGAGGCCATGCTTATTTTAGTACACAGGTATTGCCTGTCCCCTCCTGCCCCCCAGTGCCCCTACCCTGTGTGTGCCCAGGGTACAGCTGTGCAATCTGCACAAGATTAATTTCAGTAAATCCAAGTACCCGACCCTTCTCTGTGTGTGTCAGTGCCTTCAAGAAGAATGTCACCTCCTCTGGCTGGGGCAGAGCTCTCAGTGCTGGTTCATCCCACAGCCCCCTGGCCCCTGCAGGGAGGGCAGGGCCAGACGGGGCACACAGGGACACACATGGCACTGGGGCTCGCTCTGCCAGCACCAACCTGCTGGGCACTGCTGGCACCAGCCCCACTTCCGCAGCAATCCACTGCTGATCCGCTTCTACGGTTTGGGTTTTTTCTGCTCACCAATCCCATCCTCCGTGGGTGCTGTTCCTCTGTGCCCACCTCCGGAGAGCACGTGTCTGCTTCTCACCCAGGCTGGGGACAAACACTCTGTGGTGTCACCGTGCAGGCAGCCATGGCCAACCCCGGCAAGAGACAGGCATGAAGGTCGTTATACATCCAAGTGATTAATAGGCTAATGTCTTCTCTGAGCATTCCTCTACGCTTTAAGGAACGTACTCCGTGTTCAGCTTGAACCAGAGGGTTTGCAGCTCAGCTGATGAAACTCATCTTCAAAAATCAAAGATGAAAAGCCCAGTGTCCTTTACCAGAAGGCTGAGCTGCAGCAAGTCATCTTCACAGAAACAGGAGCATGAGCCCATAACGTGCCATCCTGTATCTGCAGGCTGCTGTGCATGAAATGTTAGCCAGCAGCTTTGTGTCTGCACCGTGCTGCAAACTCAAAATTGTCCCTGTCAGTCCTTGATTTAAAGGTAAAAGAGTACAACTGTATCTAAACCCTGCATTATTTTTATTTTTTTCTTAAATGCTGCCTCTTCATTTTAAAGACTACAGACTCCAAAACATAAAACCCGCCTGCCTCACAGAGCCATGCAGAGGGCCAGGGGTCCAAGCAGCAGAACACAGACTGGGTGCCAACTTCACCATACCTTGCTTCTAAAACATGTGGCCAACAGCAGCAACTGCTTCCAGCACCATTGGGATGGTGAGTGAACACCCCAGAGTGGCGAGCAGCAATCCAAACCTCAGCAGTGCATGGCTATCTCAGGTGACAGCCTTGTTCTCTAGGCAGGGACTTCCTGGTCAGTGCAGAGGAACAATCCAGAGCAGGTTGAAAAAAATATTATTCCTGGTAGGGTTTTGTGGGAAACACTGCAGCAGGATTGCCAGAGGAGGTGGTGTCAAAGGACAACAGCAAAGTCACCTGTGAGAGCCGTGGGCTGCAGTGAATCCTCACTGGGGCATGGCAGACCTTGGCCAACACTGTCTGTGCCTGGCTGGAAGAGGAGCTCCAGCCATCTTCCTGCCCCAGGTCTAGCACTGCTTCCAGCCATGGAACACAGGTCACACTGTGTGCAGCTGCAATTGTCACTATTTCCCACAAAAAGCTAAAAATATCAGCTGTGTTACAAGTGAACCTCCAAAAGGCAGTAAAGATTCATGCCAGTGCTGTGAATATGTCCCAGACCTCTCATTTAAATGAGCTGGTTTCAACCTCTCACACTTTGGCTTCTGAACTTTCATGCTTTTTAATTATGTATCCATGAGAAAACAGCAAGGCCATCCTAAAAAAAAAAAAAGTTTAAAACTGAAAATTGGTTGGATCTCTGCTATTCTGAAGTACAAATATAGACAGTGCCAGATTGCCTTGGCTACCTACACCACCTCCATGCATCACAAAGCTCAGATGGCCTCAAACTAGCCAGATCTAGTTGAAAAACGTTATAAAAGCATAATTCTACTTTAGCTATTTTTCACGAAAGTGGCAGGGATATTCACAGCCTCAAACTCTTTGAGCTAATTGCAGATAAGGGACTCTGTGAGTGAGGACATGGAATGATTTGATCAGGAACTTCCCCTGACTATCTCTCCATGCTCCTCCACACAATGCTGCAAACACCAGATATGCCCAGGAGCTGTAGCACTGCTCTGGAATCTCTCTAGTACTCTGCTGTGAAGTGAATTGCAACAGCTTTTGAAGTAAAACCCTCTTGCAGGAATAAAGCAAGCTCCTAAAGAAGCAGGATGGGGCTACTGAATGAGTTCACTGGGGCACATCTTTATGTGACATCAGCATGGGTACAAAATCAATACCTCAACATCTGGAAGCATGCTGGGAACAAACACTGCTGGGTGTGGCAGAGGATCACTGTCCCACCACAAGCATTGAGTCACAGTGACCTCAAACACATCAATCCCAGCTCTCCACTGTCTCCATCAACCATTAGCACAAGGATGACCAAACAGCCCAACTCTTGTGCAATTCTTACAAAACTTGCTCTTGTTTGAACTGCCAAGTGGCACTTGGGGGAATGGTTTAGGGGTGATTATGGTGGTGGTGGGTTGCAGTTGGATTGGATGACCTCGAAGGTCTTTTCCAACACTGAGGATTCTGTGCTTTCACATGACCCACCACGTACAAAGGACAGAGAAACAACCATGGTCATGACCAGTGACCACTACCAGTGGCCTGCTTCAGTCTTGTGCACATTGCATTCTTCATACAATGCACAACTTCAGACATCCTGTGACCTTCACTCGTTACCAGAGTAAGGATTTAAGTGGTGCTCCAACTTTTGAGAAGGTATTTGTTACTTCCCCCCTCATCTGTACTGCACAGAGCCAGAGCTCTTCCCCACAGGACCTGCTTACAGCCTTCCCAAAGCACCTCTGCAGCAAGCAAACCAACTCTTAGAACAATGAGAATCTCCTGGATGGGGCAGAGACCTTTCTTAGGCAGTGCTCAAGAGTGCTGAAATCACAACAGCCTCTGCTGCTCACTCAGTTGTAGGTTACTTTACAATTTGCCCATAAACATCCAACCTGAAGAAAAATTGCTGCAAATTAAGGGCTTTCATTCAATCACCTTGTAGAATTTGTTTTTATCACACCTACCCAGGGCGGTTCATGTGTCCATAAATGCAGAAATGGGTCATTGAGGTGAGACTCCTCGGTGCAAATTCAGTCATTAAACACAGGTAGCAGATGCAGTGACCCACAAATGCCACAGCAAGAGGTTTGGGGGACACTCTTACCTTGCCCTTCCTCGAGCACAGTGTCTCTGCAGGCTGGGAGCCACTGGTGCCACGATGTTCTGCAGGATCAGATCAGCATTTTGTCTGTCTAGGGCAAAGTATATCCGAATCAGAGGGCATCTGAAGCAACAATGCCAAATATGACAAGGCAGGCAGGAGCCTGAGCTAACAGCTGAGGACTTCCTGACTTTTTAAGCTGTTCAATTGAACATTTAAAAGGTTTAGTCTCCTCTCAGGTCTCGAAAGCACCCCGGGGCAGGCTTAAGTAACTGCGCCATTAGGCAGGGAGCTGCAAATTGCCTATTAAGTCTGACTGAAACTGTAAAATTGCTTTTCACAATGCAAATTAATGTAAATAAGAACAATTGGTTACACATATCACAGACTATCAGATTGACGACAGATGATGCATACCGGTTTTCCCCCTGAATTAGCATTGCTTTAAAGTTAAATTTAGTGCGTGTTTAAGAGGTCTGGATGCTCCTATGACAAATTCCACCAGTGCATTACAAATGCACGTCGGGATGTATAGCCTCCATTACATGAAATATAAACCTCCTCTTAGGCCAGGCAGTGATACTTGCTTTCAGGCCTAATAGAAACACCAGAAAGCAAAGCCATTTGCTCAGCAGCACAGTCAGTCACATCTTACCCTCACTCTGAAGAGCGAGACCATGAATTTGTCATGAAGCCTTTAGGACGGAGGGAGCAAATCTGTGCATTTTAGAACCATCCAAAAATTATCAAAGCCCCATCTGGAGCCCCTGGGCCCCAGTCAGTCACTGGTGGGAGCAGCTGTGTGCCACAGCTCTCACCGTCGTCGCCGTGAGCACTGCCTGGGCGTTGCATTTTCAGATTTATTTCCCAAAGATGCAGCAGAACGTATATCGGAAAAGTAAATCAGAATGTAAATCAGAAAGGTAAATCAGAATGTAAATCAGAAAGGCCCCTTCTCTGCCTCATTCCAGGCTAAATGGAGACACGACACACAGGCACAACCAACTCACCTGCTTGGGAAGAACAAGGTCTCTGTCAAGACAGACACTTTCAGTCTCAGTAGCCACTTCTACACCACAAATTTATCCTTCAGGGAAGCTCCTGACAGCAAGGGGCAGCAGCACTGCAGCAGGCAGAGCAGAGTTTTCTTCTCTGGTGGGGGGGTGTTCTTATCAGAGGTTTTGCTTATCATTACTAACATATGTTATCTGAAAATTTACATTCCCATTAGCTACAGAAATAACTGTTGCCAGTTTATTACAGATTCTTGCATAAATCAGATATCCTGATAGCTCCCTGAGGATTAGAGCTCACCTTGGGGAGGGATGGAGAGCAGTGAGTGAGACAGAGGCAGTCACAGCCCTTGGCACCAGCCCGTGCCCGTGCCTGTGCCTGGCTGCCCTGGAGAATGGGACACGGGAACCTCGGGAACCTCGTGCTGGGGTGATGAGTCTCCTTCAGCTCCACACTTGCAGGCTTGGGCTCTCAGGGAGGAGACAGCAGATGTCATGAGACCTGAGGAGGATCAGCAAGGCTGGAAACTCAGCCCACATCTTGCACAGGCACAGCCACAGGCCATGAACACCTCGATGCAGCAGCTGTGATTTCAGGCCACGCTCATCTCTGTCCTGCCTTGCTGTGCTGCTGTGCTTCCAGCAGTATTTTCTTCCCTGTCCCTAATATTTTAATTGCTGTTTTAAAGAACAGCATTTGGAAAGAGAATCTGGTACAAGGTGCACAGGTCAAATAAACTCCATGTTTGCTTATCTTCCAGAGGGAAAAAATAATTAGCCACAAGCTGGAGGTGTTTTCTTTCAGCCTCAGGGACCTTTCAGCAGCAATCAGCTTTCTGCCTCTCCCTCTCATTTACATATAGACAGATATAGATTAATTAGGCAAAAAGAACCTACACCAAATTTGAAACCGTTGACCTATATTTCAGGTTGGCTGTCCTGGTGTCCCCGGGGTTTGTCCAGGTCTTGCTGTGTTTGACTGTGCTGAATGCATTAGAATCTTTTTGTATCACATTGCTCACTATCTGGACATAACATTCAAAGATCCTAATCCCTGGGTCAGTCAACCCACTCCTCGAAGGGTCACCCTGTTCTTCCCCATGAAAAATCAATAGCCCAGAAAATAACAAACGCCTGAATCTGTAGGATTTCTGTAGCCCCAGGTTTCAGCTATGAACTTCTTCAGTCAGGCAATAATTCCATGGAAGCTGTTGCTGTGCTCTGCACCTGAATATATTTATTTGATAACAGTGCTCAGGATATGCATCAGCACTGAAAATCTGTATTACTCAACAGCAAGGTATAAAATGAACCCTGAAAACCACCAAATCTGAATGTCAAAAGGCTGCTCCCCCGGCATCATGGCGTTCCTGTAAATCACTGGTGCAGGACTTTACAGCACTGTTACTACAGATACAGGTATTTACTGGGGTTTGAGATGCTGGAAACAGGATCCCTGTGCACATAAAATCCCAGTGATTTATTTTAATGCATTTTGTAAGTAAATTCTTGACAGATGGATGAAGCACCAGAAGGGCGACACAAGGGAGTCAGCAGGTGGACAGAGAAGCCAAGAACGGACTGGCACTGATCAGATTATCCACTCCAAATACCTTGAGACAAGCACAATCTGCCCACACAACAGACTGGTGCTGACCAGATAAACAGCAAAAATAGTGTGGGGTTGCAGCCCTCCCCAGCTGCTCCCCGTTCCAGACGTGGCTGGGGCTGCACAGGGACCCGTGGCAGCCATTCCCAGGTGCCCAGCCCTCGGGCTGCACGGTGGCACACGAGGGCTGTGTGGGGCCCTTGCCCTGCCCTGCCAGGGGGCACAGCCCCTGCCCCTGCTCTCTGGCACCAGCCTGTGCTCACACACGCCTGGTGGGAGGGCTCCCCATCGCTAGCGTGTCCTCACGAAGGCCCCTGCCAGAGCAAATCCAAACAAAATCATCAGCTGCCATTCCGTTGTTACAAATAATCCTTGCAATTTCGCTTGAATGAAAAAATGGAGGCTTTTTTGGAACAATTTTAAAGCTAATGACCAGATATGCCTGTGTCTCTTCCTGCTTTCTGACGTTACGTGTCCCGTTCAGCCTTGTGCTGACTCCCCAACCAAAGGGTCCAGATGCCACTCAGACGTGAGGCTTCATGTCAGTCCATACCAGCATCACCAGGTGACCGTGCCCTCCCTCTGGTGTGAAGAGCTGGCCAGGACTCAGGTCTGTGCCCCTGCAGAGCTGAAGGGTTTGGAGTGTGTTTCTGACCTCCAGCCTTCCCTTAGAACCACCAGCTGGGGAATGTTTGGATCAGGTTATTCCAAGTACACAGTACGCCGTGATTACTGTCAGGTCTCGGTCACCACTTTTACTGCCTTATCATCCCATTGCCCTACTGACAAAAATAACTCTCAGCTTCCCTGTAACACTGTCTTTAAAAACTGAGGGAACCTGTGGCTCCAGACAAGCAGAGCCCTTGCCCACACTCTTGATGCACAGGCCTTGTCATGAGTGCTGGACTTAGGGAGGGACTCAACATGCAGAAGGCAGAGCAGTGGCCTGACTGAGAGACAGAGAGAAAAAAACCTTGCAGTGTTAGCTGCTCAAAATAAAGAGACTCAAAACCACCTGCAGAAGAAATCAATCCTTCTGGGTCTCGTCCGCTGTGACCACGGTAGGTGTTGATGTAACAATTACAAATAAAACTCCATTAAAAACCTGTAGCATGTGTGTCAGCGGTGCCTTTTAACGAGCTCAGCCTGAGGGACGGCCCCTGTGTGCTCTTCCACTCGTTACCTCACGTCTCCACAGATGTCTCTTGACAGGTCCTTCCACAGCTGAACAGATTGTTTGTGATGTCCTAGAAGAAAAAGAGCTTTGACTGGTGAAACCAAAATCCCAACCAGAACTGAAGGTTTGTTTTCTTCTTTGATCCTTGAAAATAATCACTTACACAAAAGACATTTCCAGAGATTATTATATCCACATCACACATCTGCAAAAACTCAAGGAGTTTTGCTCACCAACAGAGAGGTAAGAGCTTCACATATTGAAATGCAACTGAAATAAGGTTTGGCTATAAACATTTCCTGGATTAAATATTGCCTAAATGTTGTTCTGAACAACATTTGCGGTGGCACAGTTTAATAGCACCTGGGAAGGATCACTGTCATTCCCTGTTTGCGTTGCCACTGCAGAGGCTGCTCTTGGTGCTGGACGCTGCAGCTTGGACCACGCAGAGCTCTGCCAAAGGGCCTCTTGGTGGCATGTAAGTGCCACCACAGGGCTCTGCCAAAGACCCTCCCCTCACCACAGCACAACCTTCCTCCCGAGCTTCCCAGGCAGAAAGAAGCTTGAGAACAGATCGCCAAAACGAATTTTAACTGCACACTAAGATCACAGCCCCATCTGCAGACCGCACACCCCCTCTCACTAGGGCAAATTGCTGCTCACCATCAACCCTCAGTGAGATGATTTGGACAGCGCACTTTGCCCTTCTGGTTTGGAATTTACTGCTTTCCTGTGGCTCCTTCTCCCAGACCTTCTTTCCTCTGTTTGCTTTATTTTTCTCATTTTAGCAGAAAAACTGGCCTCATCTGCCTAAAATGCAATTTTCAGACATAAATTATTACTTTCAGTGTGACTGTGGCAGCATTCCCTGAGTGACAATAGAAATAAATAAATAACACCTTTTATATATAACACCAGTGCTGTAAAGACTGATTTTTGCCCTTGGCTGAGTTCTCTACATTCATTTATTGACTTAATTCTCAGTGATCAAAGCACACATTGGCTCCAGGATATGGCATTAAGATGTGTAAGCTGAGCAGTGCCAAACAGGGACAAAATATTGCTGGTCAAGATTTCCAGAAATGATTGGCTGTTTTGTGTAGCCAGCTTGAAACTTTTTTAGTATGTAATTTCTCAGTATGTTTGTTTGTTTTTAAATGGTGGCCCTCAAAACAATTATTTATTTTTTAAAAAATTTGGCTGCCCTCTCAGTGCAAGCAGCATTCCCACTAAATAGCAAACATGGAGTGTTAATGTTTAACATAAACCAAAGGACAGTCCCAGACATCGCAGAGCTGTGAGACACAACAGGTCCTTCGGCATCCAGGCCTCAATGAAAGAGCCCCGTGGATGTGCCCAGTCACTGCCACCAGTGCTGGTGTGGCAGTCCCAATGGCAAGAGGACGCTTGAGAGGCCAGATATGCAGGGAGAAGTAATGGATTTCAGTAAGTCAAGGAACACTTAACTTCTGATATCTCTGGAAAAATATACACAGCTCCTACCTGGGACCAAGGAGGGAGCTGTGAATGTTCTGTGTTGTCACCACTTAGGGAAGAGTCCCCCAGCCTGGCCTTCCAGAGGAGATGGAGTGGATCCCTGTGAGTCTGCAGCTGCCCTGCTCCCAGCGCTCATGTCCCAGCTCGTGTCCTCAGGGGGTTCCAAAGCCCACTCTGGAGCTGCAGGGAGAACTCTGCCCAGGGAGTGCAGGCAGGAGCCAGGACAGTGTGAGCTCTACATCCAATTAAATCCATCTTGCTCCTCAGCAGCTAGTGCTGGTGAAATGCAGCACCAACCCAGCATTTCACCTCACTGCTTTTTGTCACCACAGCACTTAGAGGAAGTGTGCACCATGTGTCTGGCTGGACCAGCCTTTCCCAGGAAAACCTCTCCGTGGTTCCAAGCCCGTGGCCAGGTAACATGCAGGTAAAACAGTCCCTTCAGCCTGGTGTCAGGGACAGCAGCAGAGAACAGCCTTCAGCTGGTGTGTGGTGTGGGGCAGTGAGATGGGATGGCACCAGGGGAAAACTCAGCAGCTGTGCAAGACAAGCTGCCAGGGGAGGAGCTGATCCTGGCACCTGTGCACGCAGGAGAGCGGGGAATGCCTCTGGGGCTGGAGTATGCACCTCTGAGATGACAACCTGTCACCCCTTCCAGCCTTGGAGATGTGTCTGTTGGCAATGCAGCCAGAGATGCCATTCAGTAGAGTTAAACCTGTTAATGGGGGACACCCCAAGGCACCATTCCCTACTAAAAACAAAACAAAACAAAACAAAACAAACAAAAAAAAAACCAACCAAACCAAACAAAACAAACAACAAAAAAAAAAAAAAGCCTTATACACACACAACTGCACTGTGTTTTAGCTTTTACACAATAACTAAATCCCAGCTCCCAGGATTCAGGATTCAGTATTCTGTATCAGCAATAATGATTAAAACTATTGAAAGTCATTAAAGAACTTGCTAATCAGTCTCTTAATTGAGGCTATCTGTTTTGCTTTACACAGAGACAAATTAAGCAGGTTAAAGCAGCTCCCAGCAAACATCTGTTGAAGCAATTCAAAATTAATGACAAATAAAACTGAGTTCCCTTTGTGGTTGATTTTTCTCCCAACTGTACCTATAAACATGCTGTCATGACTTGTCAATTCAAAACAACTTTGCAGCACGTTCCCATTCCCTCACAACACCTGGGAATCTCAAAATCGTTTAGGCTGGAAAAGCCCTACCAGACCACCAAGCCCAAGCATCCCCCAGCACTGCCAAGGCCAGCTCTAACCCACATGCCCAAGAGCCATCCACAGGGCTTTTGAATCCCCCCAGGGATGGGGACTCCACCCCTGCCCCGGGCAGCTGTGCCAGGGCAGGGCAGCCCTCTCCAGGAGGAATATTCCCAATATCCACCCTGAGCCTGCCCTGGCCCAGCCTGGGGCCGTTCCCTCTCCTCCTGTCCCTGTTCCCTGGAGCAGAGCCCAACCCCCCCGGCTGTCCCCTCCTGTCAGGAGTTGTGCAGAGAGAGAAGGTTCCCCCCTCCATGGGTCAGGGCTGGAGAAAGCCATCAGGGTGTGGAGCCTTAACCTGCAGCTTTGGGAGCCGTGTCCCAGTGCCACCAGTGCCGGGGGATCCTTCCCTCTGCAGCCCAGTGCTGCACACCTGTGCCACGAGCTGCAGATGGCTGGGCAGCCCCAGGCTGCTCCCTGCACAGGCAGCAGCAGCCAGGCAGGTGCTGCAGCTGGCACTTGCCAGCTGGAGAGCAGTAGCCAAAGAGTTTTTTGAAGGAAAAGCAGTAAAATTCCAGTACTAGGTCCAGTAAGAAAGCACAAGGAGCCACGGGCACTGCTCAAACACTAATTGGGACCTTGGAGAGCTGGCTGCAGCATGCCATCTGAGCAGGCCTGAGAGGCATTTAGGAGCAAGGTGCGTTCAGCCAAGGCTGGCCCCGTGCCCCCAGAGCCCAGCGTGTGCTGGCTGCTCCCACCACAGCCCTCCTGCCCCCGGAGACAGCTGTCTCCAGACTTCAGTGCATGAGAGAAGCTCCTTGACACCGACAGACAGGCTGGCACAGAGCTGTTTTTCTCTCTGAGGATCTGCAGAGAGCTCTGTCCATGGAGCTGGCTCGTGACAAATGGCCCGGGGTGTCCATTTGCTTGCTTGCTGATTGCTTTGCTCATTAATACCTTTGCTCCCCATACCTGCACTGCCATGGCAGCACAGCACCGAGTCCCACACGCCCCAGGGCAACAGCTCTTCTGACAGTAAGGAATTCAAACCAAGGGCACCAAGATCAGAGACCTTCTGCAGCAGCCTCTCTGTCCAGCAGACAGCAGCACAGACAATGTTTCCTGGCCCAGGAGGGAAATCTCCCCCAGCCCCGCCAGCCCTGGACTCGTGGCAGCTCTCCTTCCCCACCTGGCAGCACTGCCTTTCCCCCAGCTCCAAACACAGCATGCACAGCTCGGGCTGGGGGTCACGGCTGAGCCTGCAGCCGGGGATGGACGACTCACCTGGGAACTCACTCCTGGTGTCCGTCATGGCTGCATTGAAAAGCCTGGCCTTTGAGGGTGTTTGAGTAAAACCTTGCCCGTAACTCCTCAGATGGATTTTCAAACTAGACAGATGCCCAGCGTAAACAGAGGTTGATGAAAACATTTATATTAGAAAGAGTCAAATATATTTCCAGAAAAAGTAAGGCTTGGGAAAATCCCAGTGAGCACCTGGCCACACCTCTAGGAGCCCATCACCTTTTACATCATGTCTGTCAGTGACAAAAACTGTCTGCCTTTCCTTATCACACTGGTACAAAAGCCCAGATCAAAGTCCACAGAAGAGGGTGAGGGAGAAGATGCATTGCAAGCTGCCTGGCTTTAGTGAACCCCAGCCCATGGAGCACCTGGCTGCCAGCCCACAGTCCCGTCTGGAGTCTGGAGCAGCCCAGGCACTGAGCATGGGGCCACCCCAGGTGCAGCCAGAGCTCCCCTCTGCCAGATGAGGTGTCCATACCATACACAGGCTGGTAAATTGGGAATCTTATGCTTGGTTATTGCCAAAACAAGGTCATTCAAATGTCCTGAATTCAAATTATGGAATTCTGGCATTTACATTTTAACAGTTTTCCCCTCCCTTCCTTGTTTTACATGTGCAGATGGTTCTGACACATGCTACCCAATGCTTTTTTGTGGATGTAGGTTTTTGAGTTGTTTTTTTTTTTTCCCTTTGCAAACCAGAAAGCTGCTCTAGGAAACCTAATGGATGAATTGTCTGTTCTCCAACTTAATGGAGCTGGTGCCAAGTTTCCAAGCAAGAGCCATCAGGAAGCTTTCAACCATAATGTTCAAGACAGAGCTTTTACATATGAAGTGGAACAGAAATCTCAGTGCTGTCCTAGCCCAGCAGGGAAGGGAAGGCTGTGGCACAGCTGGCAGCAGTGGCTCAGCACCACCTCACTGCTTGGCAGGGCTGTGGGCAAGAGCAGGAGGAGTTGGAAGCTTGAGCTGCAGCTGTGCAGCAGGATGGCAGCAAGGTGAGGAGAGCTGTCCTGGGGGAGCACACTCAGAGCTCCCTTTAACTGCACATCCTTGAGTGAACCAGCAGCAGAGACACTGGGCACACCAGCTGGCACAGCCCCATCCCAGGGCTGCTGCTCACACCGGGGATTTCTCATCAGAGAACTCCCAACGGAAGGAACTGCTGCTAGCACCTTCTCACCAGAAAGTACTGCCTTCAGTTATTGTCCTACCTCAACAAACACAGCAACTCACAGGAGCAGGGTTCCCCAAACCAGCCTCAGCTCTTACCAACCACACCAGGAAAGTCCCAGCAGCCTCCTACAAGCACACCCTGGAGCTCAAACCGTGAGCTGAGCTCACCCTGCCTTCTCCTGGGAGAAGAGAGGGTCACTCCTGGGAAATAGGGGTTTATCCCAGTTCTGTCACTGCTCTGGGGGCTGGCTCAGAGTCTGTCACTGATATCTGGGTCATGGTGGGGGTGGCAGTGACCAAGGGCACAGGTGATTAAGGTGTGGCTTCCTGCAGAGACAGGCAGAGCAAACCCTGGGGTTCTGCTGCAAAGTGCTCTGAGCACCCAAACCTCGGGCTGAAAATAGGCCAGGAAAGGTGTTCTGAAGGCACCACTCACAGACAGGAGTCCAGGCAAGAAAGAGGGAAACACCTTTTCCTTTTCTTTTGTTCTACCACCAGCAGAGTGCCAGGCTGAATTCATGCTGCGGTTGTGTCATCTCCTCCTCCTCCTCCTCCTCCTCCTCCTCCTCCTCCTCCTCAAAGGTGCAAGCAGGTGATTTGCTGCCCTCAAACACATCTCAGCCACGTCCTGCACAGCTGAGACACACCATTTCCTACAGCAGGAACCTGCTTGGGCATATCAAATGGGCCTAAATAAGAAGACAAAACCACTTAGATAGTAGAAATTCCCCAGCTGGACTCTGTGCTGGGTCTTATTACAGCCTCCATGTCTGGAGAGCTTTGTATTATCATATTTCATAGAATATTGGATAAAGGTGACAGCAGGAGAAACAGTGAGGAAAATGATAATAACCTCAGGAAAAAAAAATTATTATTGATCATAAAACAGAGACAGTTACAGATTTAAAATGAAAGTTTGGTTTCATTTCTCATGTTCTCCAGTCTCACAGGTCCCAAACAGAGTCTCTGTTTGAGTATTTGAAATATTTGATTGTTAGGTTTTCCGGGAAAATATGAGAAGTCTTAGCTCCAAGTTTATCCAAGACATATTCTTTTACCTTCACAATGAAAGTGCCCAAGATGGAAACAGCCTGGCTGAGCAGGTCCCAGCACAACACAGCAATCATCCTGCCTCCCACAGAATGGGAAGAAGGCTTTTGCTCCTTGAGCCATCCCATCGGAAGGATGGGGCAGACATGATCTTCCTATAACCACCACTTTTGATGGCTAAAAAAAGTTAATTAGAACTTCTGAAACAATGAGACATCCAATTTTTCAAATATGATTCACCCTGCGTCTGCACAAGTCTCCTGAGGGTCATTTTCATAGTAAATTAATCTCTCTAATATCAGACTGAAGTTATCAGCAGTGACACCATGGCCACAGTGGTGGCAGCAGCAGTGGCCATGCTGCAGCGGCGTGGGGGTGACGCTGATGATATTGAGTCTGACAACACAAAAAATTAGCTTAAAATTAAAATAGCTCAAATGGCACCAAGTGCAACAGAGGCTTTTTCAGCCCCTGGCCATGTCTGGACACAAGCTCTGTTCCTTCGTCCTTCCATCTGGGATGGGATAACAGCACTGGGCTGTCCTACAGCACTCCAGAGGTGCTGCTGGAAAGTGCTGGACACAGGGACGAAACCCCCAATTCCTGCTGCTCCCAGCTGTGGGGACAGGAGCTGCAATGACTGTTCCTAGAACCTTCCAGGGGCAGAGGGGATGAGGGGGTACCCGGCCGGCCGACACTGGACACAGCAGTGGCCACACAGTGGCCCTGCCTTCCCATCGCTCAGCCACGGAGGAGACACGTCCCGATGCTGCTGAATTAAACTCCATTTTCTTTAGCTTGCCTTCCAGCACTGAGTACTGCAGCTGGAGGTCCTGAGCTGTGTTCAAAAGGGAGATTTCAGCAATCACAACATGCACTGGGAGCTGGGTAAATAAACTCCAGCAAGTAGCTGTTCTAGCTCCTCAACGGCCTTTGCCTCGGAGACCGCCGCTCTCTTTTGTGGAGCTCTAAGCCAATCCCTGAATACATCCTGGAAAAAAATTCTCTGCTGACTACTTGCAAGCAAGTCAGATAATGGTTCATATTTTTCTTGGCAAGATGAACTTTATAACTGGGTTCTAGCAAATATACTCTGGGATTTATACCCTCATTTCATATGCCATCAAAATTCTACAATATTTGACCAAATTTTTCTTTTTTGGCAAGCACTCTTGCCAGGAAGTTCATTAGCCAAGATTTGCAAAACTGGAGGAAAAAAATCAATGTTAGCACAGGCAGAGCAAATTCATTTGCTGATTAATTCAGGGATTGCTGGTATTTTCTTTAGTCCCAATTGTCACTAGCAACACACAGGATGTGGCAACTGTTGAATCTCAAAGCCTTTAGTGTCACTCACGAACCAGGCTGAAACCATGGCCAGGCTGGAATTTCATTAAGCACAGGGAGGCGTTTTGCTGAAAAATCCAATATTAACCCTCATTTTTAAAAAAGTAACAGTTAAAAATAAGACATGTGTTTTCAGTTTTCATTTCTGGCATCCTGGGCCCCTTCTTCCCAGCTCCTGCTGCTCCCTCCGGCAGCGGCGCAGGCTCCCTCCAGCACCTTCATGGTCCACCTTGGCTGGAGAGGTGGGACTCCCTGGCAGCCCAGCTCGGCCCTGAGTTCCTGTTTCACCTGTTCAGTCACCCGTGCCCCCTGGCACAGAGCCTGGGGTGGCACTGTGTCCTGGGGCAGTGGGGACCCCTCCCAGCCTGCCTGCGTGGCGTTATGATCCCAGCAGGTCGGGGAGCAGACCAGGCTGTTGGGGGACTCTCCTTGCAGGTGTTTGTTTCACAGGCACCTGCTGGCGAGGTTGGCAACGCCATGGGAGCCTCTTCTCCACCACCCACCCGGTTTGAAAGAGTGATGCCAGCAGGGGAGGGGAGCTCCAGCACCATGGCCGTGTGCTACATTCATAGAACTCAGGCATGATGGAGAGGCAGATTGAATTCCTGCAGATGAGAAGGGGATACATGACACTGCTGAGCCAGGGACGGGCGAAACGACTCGCACGATTTCAGAAGGCAAATGAGTGTTTATTCAAAAGCATTTCTCTCTTTTATAGAGAACATCGTGAGCATTAATTCCATTGCTCTTACAGTAAAAACATTTCACCTGATTGGCACACTGGACTCAGGTCAGTGTGGTAGAACACATCTATAAACAATGTGAATGGAATGCAAGATAACAGATTGTTTACATTACACTCAGACTTTTTCCCAGGCTTAGCCCGGCAGAAATCTTTCTCTTTTTCTCTCTGACTGAACTGAGAATATCCACAGACACACGATGTCACTGCCAGCGTGTCACATCACTCTGTCGTGGCAGCACTGGGTGCCATGTTGGGAGGGAAATCCTGCCCCATCCACACTGCTGGAATGGTCCCAGCTGCACTGACAACTTCAAAACAGGTTTAAATCCTTGAGGCTAAATGGGTTGTGCATTTGGGGTGCAGGGGTTCCAGATGAAGCAGCACAAAAGGAAGCAGAATGACCAGTCCTCCTTCCAACCAGTGTCCAAGGCCAGGCTGGCAGGGCTAAAAGCAACTCAGTCTAATGGAAGGTGTCGTGCCCATGCCAGGGGGGTGGAATGAGGTGAGATTTAATGTCCCTTCCAATCCAAACCAGCGTGTGATTCTATCATTCCATGGACGAGAGACATCCAAGCAGCTGTGCCAACAGTCCTCCAAGGGTGACCAAGCACTCCGTGCCATTTCAGAAGCATTCACCACACCTGAGACAGACACACACCCACCAGAGCCCGAGAGCAGCCCCACCAACCAGCACCACCCTCCTCCTGTAATTACAAAACAAACTGTGCAACAAAATAAATGAGGCTGGTAATTTGTTATCGTTCTGCTGCTCCAGCAGCATGCTGAGGGTTGTAAATTAGGTGCTGTATTAAAAATGACAAAATCACTGTGAGTTCTGCACAGAGAGGGGGATTTCACCGAGGTGTTTGTGCATCTCAGCATTTGCACACAGCAACAGCACAGAGAGAAACAGCAACACAGAAACACTGAGAGGCCACAATGCTACCTAATAATGCACAAGAACAGAAATCAGAGGGGGAATTATTATGTGGGTGCAGCGTATGTTGGAGCAGGGTCCTGACAGTGGCAGCAAGGCAGGAAGATGAGGGGAGGTGGCACCAGGCCCCCAGGCAGTGGGCATCCTGAGAAAGCCACATCCCCATAGGGATCCCTCCTGAGCTGCACTGCTGCTCCTGCAGGAGCAATTTGGAGCCATCCTCAAACAGGTGCACCTGTTTTGCACCTCACCTCTCTGAATGCCTCCTGTCACCCTGGCCCAAGGGGCACAAGGAGCCCATGAACAGACGGAGGTAGTCAGAGCCATCACCTGTGCAGCACCCTGGGGAGCAGAGCACGCCAAGGGCAGCAGAAGCACAGCAAAAGGGAACAAGGACAAAATCCTGGCAGGTCAGGATGATGCTGGGACTGCAGAGCAATGCAGCCAGAACAATCCAATGAGCCTGGAAGCAATAACTGAAGTGCTGTCTGTCTGAAACAAGCTCAGACACTGCTTGTTTATGACCCTTTGCACTTCCCAAAGTGCAGAGTGGGGTGATCCCACACTCTGAGGCAGGATTACCCTCCCTCTGTTCTGCCGAGCACACAGCCCTGTATGGATTACTGAACTCCTCATTTGCCACACACTCTGGGCGATGGCAATCTGTGTGCTGAGAGGACAACCTGCTGATTACTCAACTTCCATGTGCATCATTAACGTGGCACATCGAGTACACACACACACATCAACAGCCCACGGAAAACCCTGTTTGCTTCAGACTCACACATTATGCAAAGAAATTACTACAAAGAGGGCTTCCCCCCATTTGTTAGCAGATTCAATTACTGGGCCACTTAACCTGTTTTAATGTTCATCTTCTTCTTGCTCCACATGAAAGCTTTATTGCCAGCACTACAATCATATAAATATAAGCTAAAGCCTGAGCCTGCTGAAGAGTTTTGGTTTCAGAGCTGAAGTAGAGGAGCACAGCAAGAGTTTCTGAATGGGAAGGAAGCCGGCGTGCACGGAGCTGTGGGTGGATCCATCTCTGTTGCCATTGCAGGGACAAATTAACTCCTGGGTTTAATTAAAGTTGAAAACTTTGGTTCAGTTCTCCTGACGCCAGCATGACACAGTGAGGCTTAGTGAGGTTTAGTGAGGCCCCTGTCCCCCTGCATGCACAGACAGCTTGGTAAGAGAGCCTATCTTTGTATTTGCCTCTATCAGTCACACATACCCAAACGGATGGTAGAAAATACAGCTGCATCTAATTTCTTTCCAGGAATCAAACAGATGCTTTCATTCAGGCACTGTGCTGATTCCTCAGCACGAAGCAAGGCTGCATTGAAGGCACCTGGTGCCCCAGCCCTGCAGCCCCAGCACAGCTGACCAACACCTCTGGCTACCAGGCTCAGCAGGCACCCCCGCCCGCCACTGCTGGGGCTCCGCACGGACAGGTCAGCCTCGGGCTGGCTTCCTTAGCAGGTGTGGAAATTAAACACATCAGGCTTCAGCAGCTCTTTGACCACACTGTTTTGGAATGGCCACTACAGCTTGGTCATAAAACAAATGGATGTGAAAATTTTAGGAAGCTCATCAAAGTAGCACCAAAATTTCAGTCTTACTCTGTGGCTTTCATGCTGTTCCTTGAGTCTCGTTTAGGCTTCATTCTTCCAAAGATTCAAACAGGTGTTTAATAAAGTGGGAAGGAGTCAGGGAAGCAGTCAGGAGGGAGCTGAAAGACACAACTCACCTTGGACATGTGAAACACAGCTGGCACACAGGATTGCTCAGGTGTGTCATGTCAGTCCTGCCAGATCAGAGCAGCACATCGAGTCCCAGCTGGGTGGATCAGGCCCGCTCCTAGGGATGCTCTGAGCAAGAATGCGCTCCAGGAGCTGCCTCAGCCTAACAAGGTACCACGGGCTCAGCTGAAACACAGCCCTCACAAAATACATTAAAACTTTTTCCTAAATTTGAAAGGGATGTCCATTTAATGAGACACAGAGATGTGATCATGATTTAGTAGAACAATTCATATAAAATCAATATTTTCAGTAGCTTACTCAATCACACTCTATCTTCACATATGTAGAAGAGAAAGATCTACCTACTTGTTCAACACTTCACTTTTCAAAGAGTAACATAATAAGTGAATTGATAAGTAGTGAAAGCATTAACTGTCATATAAAGATTACTACTCTGGTGCTCGGTCATACAATTAAATTTAATGTTTGTTTCTCTGTCTCTGTGCAAGATGATAAGATTTCCCTTGTGAATATCTAAGCAGTGTCTGATAACATGGGGACAACTGCTCTGGGTGGCCAATGTAATTCATTACTAAACATGCATGTCATTAAAACTAAATTTTGCAATTACCTTAAGTGACCTCAAATGCTAAGGAAGAAGGTACTATTTAGGTGTGATTACAATAAACATGCATAAAACTATCCCCAAACCAGGTCACACATTAAAATAAAAAAGAAAAATCAGAACTGATTTGAATAATACTGAGATGTAAAGCTGCATTAATTTTTTGTTGTGTGTTCTGTGATGGACGGTAATGGAGGTGTGATTACATCCAGAGATATGAATTTATAGTTCTCATTTCTGGATAATACAGCAAGGAACACATTAATAACAACTGAGGATCAATCAAAACCAGAAATGCTTTCTGAAAAAGGGGTAATTGAGAAACAGAAAGCTAGACACCTACAACAAATGGTTCTTGAGAGAGAGACATTATTTCTGAAATATGTTGACTGTTATCTAATTAAATAGAGGAAAACATCCTGGTGGCTGGACGCCCAGCACCCAGCTCGCAGTTGTTGTTCAGAAGTGCTCATTAGCCAGAGGAGCGTGGTGGGCTGGAGCAGCGTGCAAGCGTTGCAGAGGAGCTCAGTGACTCAGGAACATTCACCCTTGGGAGACAATGAGTGCCTCTCAGAGGAGCAGAATTTGGAGACCTCAGGGCACCAACCAGAGCATCAAACACAGGTGGTTTCCCTCGCTCACGTTGGAGTGTCTGTGGAATTCATCACTGGCTGCTGTCTCTGGTTCTGTGGCCAGCCTCAGTGCTGTCCCAGGTGTCTGGATGAAAGCATCAGGCTCCAGCAATGACAGCAATGATCACCCTGTCCCCTGCCTCACCAGCCTGTGTTCCACCAACTCGCACAAAAACTCTGTGATAGCCCTGACTGCAGCTGGGGCTAATGAGAAATTAGGGAGGCCCTAAGAGTAGGAAGGAGCTGATCCAGTTCAAGTCAGCTCAGCTGTAACTGCACTCTGTGAATGACCAGGCTTGTCCTCCCAGCAAAGTTGGGTTCTGTCATGCTGCCCCTTGTGCCTGGTTCTCAGGGCTGCTGCCACATCCCGCAGGCACCAGGTCCTGGTGTAACACTATTCCTGTCTGGTTTTCCAGCCCAAGCTCTCCCTTTCCATTCATTTTCACCTCTGCATCCCTGTATACCCAGGCCTCACAGCAGCAAACCACCACTGCAGAGACAGCTCAGCACTGCCACGCTTATTGAATCCATCAAATGCTTCCTTGACCACCTGAATTGTTGGTGATCCAAACTCATTTAATGTCCCCGGGAGATTCAGTTCATCAAGGTGGTACAATATGTGATCTACACAATGTGACTGGTGCTGTTAAATTGACTACAAGGTAATTAGATGCTAATGTCACCACTGTGTCAAGACGACAAGAATGTCACCCTCTACCACATCTATGTAATTTCTGAGTGACTGCAGTGTCACCTTGGGGGTTGTGTAAGGCACCCTGATGACATGACTGCAGGGTTGCCCCATGCAGGGTGGGCTGCTCAGGTGTGAGCAGGCACCATGAGCACTGCAGGGGTGGAAAACTGTCTCACCTTCCACAGCACAAAGCCTGCAGCCAAGGGTGAGGATATAAATTCTGGCCTCAAACCTGTTAATTAATGTCCCCCTGAAGAATGAGGACAAAACATGAGATATTCTTCTACACTCCCTATTTAAACACCAAAGACACATAGAATTATAGAATCACTGTTTTGGCTTGAAAGGTGCCTTAAAGTTCATCCAGTTTCATGTCCTGCCATGGCAGGGACACCTTCCACTGTCCCAGGCTGCTCCAAGCCCCATCTAGCCTGGCCTTGGACATTCCAGGGATTCAGGGGCAGCCACGGCTTTTCTTGGCAGCTTGTGCATTCTGAGCTCTCTCCCGGACCAGACACCTGGATTTTTTCCAAGGTGGATTCGGGTGACAGCTGCCTCTGGGAGCCCCTTCTCCTCACACCTGCAGGTCTCCCCACCAGCTGCAACCACAGGAGCCCAACACCAGCCCCTGCCAGTGCAAATGGGCAAAGCCCAGACAGCAACAAACACCTGGTGTGACAAGGAGAGGCTGTTCCCAAGGAACTGCATGCTGTCAGCAAGGACTTCACATGGATGATTCCATCTCTGAGTCCTCAGTGAAGCAGCTGCAATAAAAGATTTCAATGGCCTTTGCAGCATCTGGACCAAGGCCAGCTCCTGTCCGTGTGATCTAATGAGAGGGTAAATGAGAGTTCAGCCACCAAGCATCCATACCTTCTGCTTTTATGGGGTCTGATATGTAGAAACTGTTCTCTTCTCTACCACAAACCTGAAGTCATTTTAATCTCAACTGGATCTTATCTGCTGTGATGTACCCATCAGCTCTTTGACACAGAAATCAAAGAAATTACTCAAAATAAAAGTAGACAGACATGATATGACAGAGGAAGAGGTTATCAATAAAATATTATGAACTTTAAATGCACAAATATATTCCAGAATTCCCTTTTATTTTCCTTTTTATTTCTTTCTTTTTTTTTTTTTTAATAAAAAGTACAAAGATCATCAGGAGCCCCATGGCCTACAACAAACCCATTCATACTTCCCCTGGCCTTGAATTTAATTGAGGAGTCAATACTGGCCTTGGTCTTTTAATTATACTCTGAAAAGTTTCTTAATTAAGGACATGTTAGAATGGATATGGGCACTTAGAAGTGGAGACAATCTCTGTCTAACAAATCCATTTTCCTGTGGTTTGTGAGATCTGGGCACATGCAACACCTCCAGCTCCCCTCCAACACCTCCAGCTCCCCTCCAACACCTCCAGCTCCTGTCCAACACCTCCAGCTCCCCTCCAGCACCTCCAGCTCCCCTCCAACACCTCCAGCTCCTGTCCAGCACCTCCAGCTCCTGTCCAGCACCTCCAGCTCCTGTCCAACACCTCCAGCTCCCCTCCAACACCTCCAGCTCCTGTCCAACACCTCCAGCTCCCCTCCAACACCTCCAGCTCCTGTCCAGCACCTCCAGCTCCTGTCCAACACCTCCAGCTCCTGTCCAGCACCTCCAGCTCCTGTCCAACACCTCCAGCTCCCCTCCAACACCTCCAGCTCCCCTCCAACACCTCCAGCTCCTGTCCAACACCTCCAGCTCCCCTCCAACACCTCCAGCTCCCCTCCAACACCTCCAGCTCCTGTCCAACACCTCCAGCTCCTGTCCAGCACCTCCAGCTCCCCTCCAACACCTCCAGCTCCTGTCCAACACCTCCAGCTCCTGTCCAGCACCTCCAGCTCCCCTCCAACACCTCCAGCTCCTGTCCAACACCTCCAGCTCCTGTCCAACACCTCCAGCTCCTGTCCAGCACCTCCAGCTCCTGTCCAACACCTCCAGCTCCCCTCCAACACCTCCAGCTCCCCTCCAGCACCTCCAGCTCCTGTCCAACACCTCCAGCTCCCCTCCAACACCTCCAGCTCCCCTTCAACACCTCCAGCTCCTGTCCAGCACCTCCAGCTCCTGTCCAACACCTCCAGCTCCCCTCCAACACCTCCAGCTCCTCTCCAACACCTCCAGCTCCCCTCCAACACCTCCAGCTCCCCTCCAACACCTCCAGCTCCTGTCCAGCACCTCCAGCTCCTCTCCAGCACCTCCAGCTCCCCTCCAACACCTCCAGCTCCCCTCCAACACCTCCAGCTCCTGTCCAGCACCTCCAGCTCCCCTCCAACACCTCCAGCTCCTGTCCAGCACCTCCAGCTCCCCTCCAGCACCTCCAGCTCCTGTCCAGCACCTCCAGCTCCCCTCCAACAGCTCAGGCTCCCAGGGACCTGGCCTGTGCCCTCAAACACCATTTATCCATGCATGTGACCAGTTAGGTACATAATTACCACTTTATATTCCCTCTCAGCTGGAGCTTTCGAGTGCTGGGCATGTTCAGAGGCTTGACACTAAAACATGCAGAGGAGTGCATTAAGGCACCAAAAAGGGTAACTCAAAAGTCATTGCCATGGCTACATGACAACTTACTTTGCAGTATAATATGTTCTATGAAATATGTATGATCCTATTCAATACATATCATTTGGTTTTAGCATTTAATTTCTGATAATAGCCTTTTCATGATAATCATGGTCTTTTAATGAATGTAATAATTAGACTTTTATAAATCAACAAGTTTTATGTTAAATATGCTGAAATCCTTTAAAAATATTTATTTTTCTCTGCACTTTAGAAAGTGCTTTGCTCTTTTGCAGTGTCTGGAATCTCTTTAGAGCCACATTAAAAAGTCTTCCAGGAACCTTACTTCCTTCCCTGGCTGCCAAAGCCTCCTCATGTCTTTTTCTTCTTCCTTTAAGGATGTGATAAAGACAAAAAAAATCAAGCACCCATTTTTTGCATCTAAAATGTAATTGGTAACATTCTTCATCTTTTTACTAAACAGAAACCATTACAGAACTAAATCTTGGTGATGAACTCGTAAACAAGGGTCTCAGAACAGCAGCACAACACTGAAGCTGTTCCATACTGATCAGTTCCCAGCACCACTGGCTCCTGGATGTCCATACAACCAACAATAGCTCTTTGTAGACTTTGCTTTTTTCCTTTCAGAGCCGATATTAGGCAGCTTTGTAGTCTATAACTTCCCCATTCTTCAAAAACCTACATCTTTCTGTCTTTCTTGGTGAAAAATATTGAGAGCTTTCAGTAAGGTCATGTATCCAGAAGGGAAACTCATGGTTCATTCGATCTTGCAGCACCCCAGATTACACAGGGAGGGTTAATTATTCATCTAACAGTTACTTACTCATTTCGACACAGCTTTGTTATACTTTTATTAAAGACAGGGATGGAAAAAGAGAGAATTATTTGTAAGTCTCTCTACTTTTTTTCTACCTTTAAAGGGAAAGCTAGATGCTGTGGAAGTGTTCCCACATGTCTGCCCACTGACACAGACCTGGTCTCCTCTGTTGGTCACGCAAGAGTGAAGATTAATTGTTTTTCAAATAAATAGGAAATACAGCAAAAAGTTTGAAATGAACAGCACTTCACCTTGTGCTTGCCCTCCTGCCTGCACCCCTGGAGCCTGCCCTGCACACTCCTGACAGCAGGATGACCAGGAGACAGAAGGCACATTTCGGCTGGCCCAAAGCCAGCACATTTGGTCAATATATGTTCTAACATTTTCAATTATGAAAAACTCAGTTAAAGCAATAATTACAGCAGATCCCCTCTATATAGTAGCAATGGAAGGAGAACATTGTGACAATTGCCCATGGCAACAACTTGAACAAAAATGGGTTAGAGGGGGAAAAGACATAATTAGGATGAGACACACATGCCTGACTTTGAAAGAAAGAAAGACAGTTTGTGCCTATTGCATTAGAGAAATTGCTCCAGAAGAGCTCAGCAAGCCCTGGGCTTATCGGTCCCACACAGGACACGGCACACAGGCTCAGTGGAGTTCCCTCCCTGGCTGACCAGGAGCACTGGCCAGTCCCAAAAGCAGAAGAAAACCTCTCTTCTTTCTTGTTTCCTTCTCTTCCTTTGAAGAAAATGTTCCCAAAAGGCATTTGTGCAACCAATAGACAATAATGTATTTATAACAAATAAGTGCAACAGAAACAAAAGCGATGTATTAAAGGAAAAAAGTGCAGTATTGAAAAGGGAAAGTGCTGGGAATGAACAGAAAATAAGAATATTGATACTGCTGCCAGGAGCAGTACAAAATAATCATTCCTGTCTTCCTGCATCAGCATCACTGTTCAGGGAGCACCTGGAGAATGCAAAGCCAGTTTTTGCTAGGAACCCCTCATTTCCATACAAGTAGAAAGCAACAAGGTCAGGCCTCAGTGGGTGCCAGGAGTCAGCCCTGCTCAGTGGGGCCAAGGTGGGTCCTGGGGCCGAGCCAGGGCCCAGCTGAACTGCAGCACGAGGCCACCACCCTCGCCATGGCAACCCGAGGGGAGAGCCTCAGGTGGCTTAAATAGCAAAAATCCCAAACATTTAAAAACAAACAAACAAGGAAAAAAACACCACCAAAACCAAAAACCTAAACATTTCTCAGGTACATTTGCTATCGGGGAACTTGGATCCAATCCCATCAATCCTACTAAAAGTATCATCACTTTTAGTGTAAAGACTGGGTTACAGGACCTCATGTTCCCGTCAGAACAAACCAGCCCCACCCCCGTCTTGCTCTGTCGTGTCTCAGGCCCAAAAAACACACTACAGTCAGAAACAGACACTTTCTCCCACTCACTGAACACTCCACTGGAGTCTTTCTACTGAACTCCTCCACTCTGCTTCTCACCAGACATTTCTCAAAGACTGATTTACACTAGGAGCAATAGTTATCAAATATTTGGTGATTATATCAAAAATAGAAACTTGTACACAACATTGTAAGGATAATACACTGGACTTCTGCAAGCGTTTCCTCCATACTTTCTGAAGATTTTACTGTGGTTGGGGTTGGGTTGTTTTTTTAAAAAAAGACTGAATGTATGGTGCCATCTCCTGGACAGTATAACCTAATCTACCAACAGTTAAGTGTTTTTCTCAAAAAACCTTGAGAGGCAATTGATTTTACTTTCCTACAGTTCACAGAATCACAGACAGGTTTGGGTTGGGAAGGACCTTTAAGTTCATCCACTCCCCTCTGCTGCCCTGACAGGGACACCTGCCACTGTCCCGGGCTGCTCCAGCCCCAGCGTCCACCCTGGCCTTGGGCACTGCCAGGGATCCAGGGGCAGCCCCAGCTGCTCTGGGCACCTGTGCCAGGGCCTGCCCACCCTGCCAGGGAACAATATGTCCCTAATCTCCAATCTAAATCTCTCCTCTTCAGTTTCAAACCGTTCCCCCTTCTCCTATCACTATCTGCCAATGTAAAAAGTCACTCTCCCCCTTTTCCTCAGTTCCTTTAGAGATTGCCAGGGGCTCTGAGCTCTCCCTGGATCCTTCTCCTCTCCAGGGGAGCATCCCCAGCTCTCCCAGCCTGGCTCCAGAGGGGCTGCAGCCCTGGAGCAGCTCCGTGGGTTCCTCTGGGCTCTCCAGCAGCTCCAGGTCCTTCCTGTGCTGGGGATCCCAAAGCTGGGCACAGAGCTCCAGCAGCCCTGCAGTGCCTGAAAGGTGCCAGCTTGCCCACCCCAAAGAAGGGGGAAGGCAGCCCAACACCCAACCCATGAAGTGACAGCACAGCTGAGCTTCAGACTGCTTGTATATAGGGAGAGAGAGACTGTTTTTTCTGGGCTTTTAAAATTTATTTCCAGCAGGTATCACTGTCTGTTTAATTCTAACATAGTGCCCCGTGGGACTCATTAGCAGTTTAACAAACTGTCCGGGTACAAACACACAGCAGATAAAAAGACAGAATCTTAAAATACTGTACGTATGCCTACAAAAATAATCTGGGTGAATGATGAAGGGTGTCAGGGAAGTGCTCAACCAAATCAAACACTGAAAACATTCCTGAGATGGGCTGTTTAAATATTAAAAAAAATACCCTGAACTTCTGCAAATGTCAAACAGGAGAAATGATGAAATGCTATTTTTCCTAATCTGTTTCCCACTGTAATTATGGACTCTATACTCCAGCTAAAAAGATCATTTATCTTCTGCTAAGCATTTCAATTGCTTTGTCTCCAATAAATTGCAGATATTGCCTTTGACAGGTATCTAAGCCCAGCACAGACACAGCTGATGTGCCTAGAAAATATTTAACATTTTTCTTACATATGACTTTCATAAAATGTTTGTAAAATGTTTCACCTCTATTTCTGTGGAAGTTTTTTTATCAAATTATGTATTGCTAAAAAAATAATTTCTTCTACCCAGAAAGACTAATTTAGGGAGGGAAAAGTTATTTAGAGAATTGTATCCCCTTTTGTTATAATACCACCAGTGTAACAATATTTATACTAATATACAGTAGTATACAAATAACAACACATGTAATTTATTTTTCCAAGAGCTGACCTGGCCACCAGCATGCAATGGGGACATTTCCACTGTGTCACAGATACACAGATAATTTATGCAAAATAAACCCAAACCATAAGTAACTGCATGTATGAGAACTGGGAAATTAATCAAGTAGAGACAGCACTAATGAGCACTGGCAGCCAGGAACAACGGCTGTGCCAGGCGTGGGGATAGAGGGGAGAACTCATGCGTGGGAACAGAGCAGGGCCACACTCTGCAGGTCCTGGGCACGCAGTCACTGCATCAGTGAGGCTGGAAAACACCTCCGGGACCACCGAGTCCCAGCTGTGCCCGATGCCCACCCTGTCCCCAGAGCCCTGAGTGCCACCTCCAGGGATGGGCACTCCAACCTCCCCTGGGCAGTTCCAAGGCCTGAGCAGCCTTTCAGTGAAGAAATTCTTCCTGCATGGCACAACCCAGCACCACACCTGTTTGTCTTTGCCACCTGAACCATGTAAGCATTTCCTCCCATTTTTATGCAGCATTTAAAATCTAGTTCTAAGAAAAAGGACCAGTAAGAGCACAGATTCTCTTATCAACATTTAATTCATCTTGAAATACCAGATATTTACTGTTCCGAGTGGGATTATAGGAAATCTGAGCTAAATCAGAGACTTGATTTTAGTAGTTATTTTTTGTTGGTATTTAAGCCAGGCAAAGTTGAGCAGGGTCTGGTGTTACAGGTCCATCACTGATGAGAACAAGTAATTTCTTACTGTGCCTCTGCAAGAGCTTAGATTACAAAAATTACATCAAATCTCAGCACTTCTATAAATATTCAGGGCTTGAGCATTTTCCATCTGAGGTGTTGGAGGGACTCTTCCACTGGAGGCTCTTCCACTGGCAGCATAGCTCACACCACAGGTGTGGGAAACCTCTTCCTCACAGAGTTTGATGGAATTTGGTGGAGTAAGTGTGCTCAGAAACAAATGCCTGTGCTTGTTTTATTACTGCATTACTCCAGTACAGCAGCGAGTGAAGGGATACCTGCTCAGTGCTGAATTTAGCTTGGATGGTGTCCTGTAATCACAACCCAAGCGAGGTGCCAGCGCTGTGGGGGCTGCGTTGGGAGGTGCACTGCCAGCACGTGGAGTGGGGGAGTCCTGGGGCTGCTGGCTCCAGTCCCCAGTACGAGAACAGAGACACCGCACAGCCCGGCAAGGGGCCACAAATATGCGGGGCCGGGAGAACCTGGGCTCTGAGCAGAAAAAGGACTCCCGGGACAGCCGGGACTGCTGGGCAGCGTTGCTGTCAGCAGTGAAAACCCAGTGCCAAAGAGCAGAGGTGCGCTTCCAACAGAAGAGACCATCGTCCTTACCGGAGCAAGTCGAGAGCACAAGGAAGGATCAAATGGATCTGTGTGGTGTGCATGGCTCTGATTAGACTGTTATCACCCGCATCACAGCCTCACACAGAGGAAGCACAGTGAAGCATTTATCTTTTTTCTTTAAACTTCTGTCAGCGGTTTACAATCACAAAAAACTATGGATTATACTTTTTTTTTCACTTCGTAAATTCTTTTTTTTTTTTCTCAGTAGCTCCTATTGTGGTTTTACATCTACTTTTTATTGTAATATTTGTGTATAATGAGATCTTATCACAGCAAAGCCTTCTTTCATTCCCCTCTGACTGCATTTGGTACCTGTAATCTCAACAGACTCTGAGTACAAACGGAACTCGCAGATCAAAACCCACAATATCCGAGGCAAGGAACCGCAGAGCGAAAAACCTTCAGCTGTGTGCCTCCTGCCAGTCGCTCTCAGAGAAAGCAGCCTGCTAGGTGCCGTTCCCCCGCTCCCAGCGCCGCTCCGCCGCCCGGCGCGCCCCGAGAGCCGCAGGCGCGGCCGGGAGAAGCGCCAGCCGGGCGGAACGGGCGACGAGAACGGATGAGCTCGGGTGCCACTCGGCCTCTGCTCCTCACCGGATTTCCCAACCGCGCACCCGCCTCCACCCCCGGTGGGTGCACGGAGCCGCCCCGGCCCCGCCCGGGCGCTCCCGGGCGCTCCGCCCGCCCCGCGGCGCTTCCGGGCGGCGCTCCGGCGCCGGCGCTCGGCCGGGCATGGGGGAGCGCAGCGCGGCGCGGCGGGAGGACACGGCCCGGCGGCTGGCGCGCTTCGCGGCGCTGCGAGGTGCGGCGGGGCCGGGCCGGGCCGAGCGGGGCCGGGCGGGGCCGGGCCGTGTGGGCGGAGGCTGAGCCGGGCCGGGCCGTGTCCCGCGGGGTCGGGCCGGGCCGGGCCGGGCTGGGCCGGGCTGGGCTGAACGGGGCCGGGCTGGGCTGAGCGGGGCCGGGCCGTGTCCCGCGGGGTCGGGCCGGGCCGGGCTGGGCTGAGCGGGGCCGGGCCGTGTCCCGCCGGGCCGGGCCGGGCCGGGCCGTGCGGGCTGAGGCTGAACCTGAGCCGGGCCGCTCCCCGCAGGCGCGGCCGCCCGGCCCGGCGAGCTGTGGGACGTGGTGGTGCTGACGGCGGCGGACGCGGCGCAGGCGGGCGCGTTCCGGGAGCAGCTGGCGGAGAAGCTGCGGCGGGAGCAGCTGCCCAGGGCCGTCCGGTACCTCGTGTGCGCCGACCCGCCGGGGCCCAGGATCGGTGCGTGGGGCTGCGGGCCGCGGGGGGCTCCTGCGCCGGCCGGGCCGCTCCGCATCGGCCCGGTGCGGCTGGGGCCGGGGCTCCGCTCGGCGCTCGGGGCTCGGTGCGGGGACGGCGGGCACCGGGGGCGGCGGGAGCCCACGTGCGGCCGCGGTGGTGCTGGTGAGCGAGCTGTGCCGCTCCTCAGAGCGTGTCCTGTGGCTGTGGGATAGCGCTGACTCGTGTGTCACACATTCATACTTACCTTGACCTGGTTAGTTAAACAGTCCGGTTATGTTTTAGTACACTGCCCGGTGGTGATGTAAAACTGCTCATAATACCGTCCTGTAATTCTTAATTCCTGTTCACTTTGATGTACAGATTAAGTAATCAAAGTATTATCTGCAGTGTAGAGTAATATGCAGAGGGTAATTGTCAGGAATCTTGCAGTTTTAAGTGGTAGGAGCACATAAAATATCCCAAACTATTTCCTCAGATCCCAAATCTTCCTCATTTCCATACTGTAAATGTCAGAAGTACTTCTGAACACTGCCTTGAATCCATTAGTAGGCTTTTATGTGACTTGTTTCTTACAGGAGCTGGTTTTTGTGGCTGAGTTATGGCCTATTTAATTGATTAAATGCTTCAAATGGTGGGGCTGTGCAGAGGTGACTGGGAGGGGAAATCACAGAGTTTCCCTGGAGCTGTCTGCTGAGGGTGCCATCTCCTCAGAGAGCGCAGACTTCCAGAGGGACTGTCCACCAGCTTCTGTGCGTGACCTTATCAACCATGATACGGTAGACAGACTATCCCATCTCTCTGGGTACCAGCACACCTCACCTGTCAGAACAGGTGCTACTGGAGCTCTTCTCACAGATACTAAAATGCTTCTTCTTTAGGAAATGGTGGATCAACTCTTCATGCTCTTCGGTGCTTGGAAGAGCAGTATGGTGATCAGTGGACTTCCTTCACTGTGCTGCTAATCCATTCTGGTAAATTCAGTTTTATATATTTTTCTCGAAAATGATACCTTTTTTTTTTTTCTTCCTTAAAATAATAAAATAGCAGAGGAGCTGGAATTCCAAAATACAGTTCCCTGAGAAAAGTAACCCATGTGTTTGATCATTTGAAATTAGGTTGGTGCTTGCAAGATGTTACTGTCACGTCAACATCTCTTCTCAGCACTAACATTGCTCAGTCAGTGCAAAAGATGTGATTCACAGGTGTGATTTAAATTTCTGCCTTGAAACATCCATTTATGGAACACAACCCTCTCTTGGAGGACCTTGGGCTCCTCATGCCTCTGGGCAGGCTGAATATTTGCCTTCTTATCCACTGAGTCAGGCCACTTCCAGATGTTGAAGAACGTCAGTTCTGCAGAGGAGAAAGAAACCAAGTGATAGCAAGTGTTGTGACCAAACCTGTGCCTTTTTGGCTCATCACTGGCTTAAAATTCCCATCAGGAACATGGTGGTTCTCCTCCAAGCAAAAAGCGGGTAACGTTTGCTTTTGTCTCTCCAGCGACAGATAGCTCTGAAACAAAAAGGTGACAATCACAGTTTTAATATGGGCTATATAAGGCAGGCTGGGTTTTGGACATAAGGTCAGATGTGCTTTGAGACTTGGTGTGTGACCAAGCTGAGGGGTTTTTAATGCTTTTGTGTAATAGCTGCCTAGGTTTAGTTTTTTGCTCACTGACGTACAGTGTCTCTGTGTAACTAAGAGTCTTTTTCCAGGTGGTTACAGCCAGCGTTTGCCAAATGCAAGTGCCCTGGGCAAGATCTTCACAGCCCTGCCGTTGGGTGATCCCGTGTACCAGATGCTGGAGCTGAAGCTGGCCATGTACATCGACTTCCCCCGTCACATGAAACCAGGAATCCTCATCACGTGTTCGGATGACATAGAGCTGTACAGCACTGGGGTCACAGAAACCATCACCTTTGATAAACCTGGCTTTACTGCCTTGGCTCACCCCTCAGATTTAGCAGTTGGGACCACGCACGGGGTGTTTGTGCTAGATCCGTCCAGTTTTTCGGGAAAGGGAGGACTGGAATATGGATCATGCTATCGTTTCCTGCACAAGCCTGACGTGGAGACCATGCAGCAGAGTGGTGCAGTGTGTGTGAGGGGGGATCGCCCTCACCTCAGCTCCCCTGGGAGCTGTGGGGACCCGGCGGTGGCCTCGGAGTGTGTGTACACAGACAGCATATTCTACATTGACCACAGCACTGCCCAGCAGCTACTGCAGTTCTACAAGCAGGTGGGCACTCTTTGCTGTGAAATAGATGCATATGGTGACTTTCTGCAGGCCCTGGGGCCTGGAGCCACTCCAGATTACACCAAAAACACAAGTAATGTCTCCAAGGAGGACTCGGGGTTGGTGGCAGTGCGGCAGCAGCTGTACTCCCTCCTGCAGGGCACCGCCCTGAATGTCATAGTCCTCAACAACTCCCAGTTCTACCACATCGGGACTACTCAGGAGTATTTGTTTCATTTTACTGCTGAGAGCAAACTGAGATTTGAGCTTGACTTGCAGCCTGTGGCTTTTAGCATCTTCCCTGACACAGCCAAGACCTTGGATCAGTTGAGCGTCATCCAGAGCGTCCTTGAGCCCGGGTGTGTGATAGGGCCTGGCTCTGTCATTGAGTACTCCAGAATCGGGCCTGAAGTTTCAGTGGGGAAAGGCAGCATTGTCAGTGGATCCTACATAAATTTCAGTGTAGACATACCCTCAGACTGCTTCCTGAGTTCAGTAAGTGTGAAAATTACTGATCGAGTGGAGTATGTCACCATGGTGTTCGGTGTCGGCGACGACTTGAAAAAGAGCGTGAAATTGCTGTCGGATATACACTGCCTCCAGTTTTTTGGAGCCAGCTTACCAGAATGCCTTGACCTCTGGAGCTTAGAGGCTTCGGACCAGCTGTTCTCCAGTGAGGACACACGTTTGGGGCTGTGGACTGCAAGGATTTTCCCTGTTTGTTCTGCTCTGAGTGAATCAGTTAGGATGTCACTGAACATGCTGAATTCTGTGCAGCACAAGTCAGCTTTCAAACTGAGTGGCTTTCAGCTTTTGTCTGTTGAAGAAATGCTCACCTACAAAGATGTGGAAGACATGCTGAAGTTTAGGAAGCAAATTTATGACGAAATCTGCCTACAACAACAAAATAGAATGAACAGTACTTGAACAAACCTCCTGTTTTCATTTGTGGACGATTGATTACTTCCCAGCTTGTAAGAATCCTAAGGGAAAAGTACACAGATCTCTTCTCTGATCTCACTGAAATAGAAATGAAGAAATTGCATAACATTAATAGAGCAGCAAATGCAGATAAAGTGGTTTTTTGATTAAAGTAGGGAAATATTTCAGATCTAAAAACACTATTTGGTGACTTTTTGTGGGTTGCATGTTATGTCTGGTAGTTTTTGTCAGATTATGATACAGAAAAAAATTTCTGTTTGGCTGAAAATGGCTTTAAAAGCTTTTAAAAGGTAGACTATTAGCTCCATTAATGTGGAATAATATAACAACTTATGTTTCTCTCTTTTTATGCTGCCATTTTGCAATACAGTTTCAAACAGTAGTTAGGTAGAGGTAAAATGATTAAAAGTGCTTTTAATTCAAGACATCTTATCTTGGGCATTAATAAATTTTTCTCTTTTGTTTTGTAACTTTTTATTCTTTCCTGTTTTTTCTCAGAAGAAGAAACATTGGCAGGAGTGATTATTCTTCCCCTTGTGACTGGTAGTACTGGGGTCAACACAGTCCTCAAGACATCATGATTTACTTTTTTTGCTAGTAGTTGCTGGAAGCTGGCGGTGTGATGGAGAAGCTGCCAGCTCTTTGTTACCCAGGGATTGACTGATGTGTGCTGAGCAAAAAGCAGCACCTTGTATTTCTCTGGACTGAACTGTTGCAGTCCTTGCTGTCCTCAGTGGGGCAGAGAAAAGCCAGAGAGGTTTGTTGTGAGTGGCACCGCAGTGCATATCTTCAGAGAAACTCTCTTCCCCTTCTCCCCCTTCTGCAAATAAAATTAACATTAAAATCCTCCTCTTTATAGTTTAGATGCCCGAGATCCAGCTCCAAGCAGATAAATCTGCTATTTTTAGGAGTATGCTGTGCAGCGTATCAGCGTGATTTGGCTGTAAATGTGATGCATCTTCTTCCCTTGAATGTCTCTGTGGGTTTTCATGTTTTATTTAATGTCTCATGATGATAGTGTTTATCTCCCTGCTGACTGAAATCCCAAATGGCACCTTTCTTATGCCACCTACGAGGCAGCAGAGTAGCATCCCCTGAGCATTACCACCCTTCCTTAACCTGCACTAGATTTCTTCTTTGTTAATAAACCTTCCAAGAAGAAATACAAAGAAGTTAAACATGGAGGGTGGGAATTGCTGGAGTTGACTTCAAAGGAATAAGAATTTCTGAGCAAATAGAGGGTCTGAAAGTCAGATTGAAGTATTAGTTAAACAATGGAAGCAGTGGGTTTGGGAACACTCAAGTCCAAGATAAACGCTTTAAGTCACAAAATGAAAGTAGTCATAGACCATGGAGTTGTCATTTGTATATCATCCTGTTTGCATGATTTATTCATCTATTGTTACACAAAAGATTTTAGGAGAAACATGTTTGACACAGACTTTGCATCTTGAGTTGGAGACCAAACTTTGTTTGGTACAGACTTCCCCGAGGGTTGCTACACTGCCAGGTGAGTTCTCTTGAGTGTTTGGTAACAGTGAAATGCATCCTTTTAACATGGTTATCCACTTTAACTGTTACAATTGCATTTGTTCTGAATTCCCTGAATACCAGGTATTGATTTCATTACTGAAAGTAAACTGGATAAAAATAGGAAGTGGATTTGTTTCTGGCACATAAGTATTGGGAGAGTGAGGAAAAACAATGAGGGAACAACTTGTGGAAAAGGTTGGGGTAGGTGGGGCCAGCAGCAGCTGCTGTGGTTTAGGGAGCAGTATGAATTCCAAGACAAAAAAAAAGGAGTATCATCCTGGTGGTAGCCAGGGACTAGCACAGCTAGCCCCCAGATTGGATCTTGAGGCAAAGGTTTTAATGAAAAAAAAAAAAAAAAAATCTGTTGTAATGGAATAAACATGGATTTACCAGGTAAGAAACATTGCACTGCTTTAATTCTATGTGTCACACACTGCTTTCCTCTTACTGTGAACATTTTTGTTTCAAATTGAGAAGACAGATTTTGGTCAGTATTAGCCCTGGATAACATCAGCAGGTTTAATGGATTGACTCTACAGGTATGGGAATATCTGGTGGTGTACCATTCTTCATTTTTACACTGCAATCAAGTTTAATGTACAATGTTATGAAGAACATTACAATACATATTTTATTTATAGAGAGTTATATTAATTATTTTCCCATATGGAGGTATTTAAAAGCCACATGGATGTGACACTTGGAGGCAGAGGTTAGTGGTGGCCTTGGCAGTGCCAGGGCAATGGTTGGACTTGATAGTCTGGGAGGGCTTTGGGCTTTTTCATTCCAAATGCTTCTTTGATCCTACAAGCCTCTGTATTGCAGCTATTTATGAAGTGTGTACATTTTTAGCTATGAGAAATTGCAGTCCTTACAGCAAGGGTCATGCTACAATGTGAGTACATCTTATTAAAATCAAAAAGCCTGCAGACCAGACCCTTCCTGACAATAATAATCCAAGGCTGAGGTATTCAATCCCTGTATGTATTTTATCTGTATTGCATTTACAGCTCCAGGTAATCTTTGTATTCCACAGTCTGCTGTTAATGTAGATGACAACAATTTTCTCAGGCAGCCAGCTGGGATAAGCGTGTCCCAAGGAAACTGAGAAACTTGGCAAGGCCACTCAGTAAAACTTCACTGCAAGGTCAGTAATTTGGGGGTTTCTGGTTTACAGTACCAGGCTCTTAAAACAAGACCATCACAGCATCCTGGCCCATGATTTTCCTGCAGTATGAGTGATGAAGGATGCAGTCATGAGAGTGCCAGGCACGCAGGACCTCTGTGGGTGGGAGTCATCTACTGAAACCTAGAGTTTGATTTTGGTTGATCCTCACAGAGTTTCCTAGATGGGTGCAATGTTCATATATCCTCTGGATCATTGCCTGCTCCATCTATCCTGAAATGCAATTCGGGCTGGTACAATCTCAAACAAACTCGAGATGAGCTTTTAATGATTTTTTTCATGTCAGCTTTCTTTATTGAATTAGTTTTGCTGTGTAGTGCAATAATAGGGCTCATAATGAACATGATTGCAGTGATTTCCCTGAATGCCTTGAGCACGCGCCATGATCAGCAGAGGTTCAGCCCTGCTGTCTGTGTTATACTGAAACCTGAGAGGGGTTATTTCAGTGACCTTTGGTGCAGGAAACTGAAATCTGAGAAACTGGGCACTTAACAAAGAGCACAAGGGAAGGCAGCTGAAATAAAAATGAGCAGCTGAGAGGAATCTGTACCAGGAGGATTTGGGGAGCTGATGAGAGAAGTAAGCTCCAAGGATCAGATGGATCTGCAGAGCAATGTTCATGCTTTGTCAGGGTGTTTTTGCTCGAGCTCAGAAGTTCCAGCCTCTTCTTGTTCCCAAACCTCTGATGTAAGAGCTTTCTTTTTTGCTCTCTGCCCTTGAGCCCCCATGCCCCTCTCTGTTGTGAGAGCAAAAATAACAGTGCAGTGCTGCTGTATTCTGTTCATCTGCTGCCCTGGGGGAGCCACTGCAAACACCTTCTCCCTTACAAGGGCCAGGGTTCCTCTACTTTCTTCTTGAAAACACGTATTTTCTTGCAGTGCCCTTTTCATTTCCTGGGACATATCTGAATGCCACCAGAATGGCAATGAAGTTTATGGGAGCAATTTACAGCTTCTTTAAGTAAATTATAGATATAGATATATGGTAATTGTGGATATGTTCTGGTTAATTTGAAATAAAGTTAATTTCAAAAGACTTACTCCTTTAAACCCTCCCTGCGAAGGACATTTAAAACCTCAGCTCTCCCAGTCATTTGGTGACTGGATGTGGGAATCAGCTGCCAGGCTGGTGCCTTTCTGCAGATCATTGGTCAAATATTACAGGATACATTGAGACAGCAGTTCAAACTCTTCTGAAATAGATCCTTTGATCCATATATAAGTTTGTGCAAGTAAAGGGACAGGCTGGTAGTGCCAGGAGCTGTTGAGGCAGCAAGGTTGTTACAGTGGGCTGCAGCGTGTGGGAGGTTTTGGAGATGTGTGTTCTATTAACGTCTGCTTGCCTGAAATCCTTCACTGAGATGAGAACTCGCACACAGAACAGCTGCCAAGGTCAATCACCACACTTTAAATGCATAAATATATAAATACATAAACATAAATATTTATGTGTGTATATTTGCATTTCACTTTGAATTGTATATTGCCCTTCCTAAGTGCCGTACCCAAATGCTCCCAGTGCCACCCCCTTGTGCCAGGGGGTTGTGAGTTGCAATCATCCCTG
The DNA here is from genome assembly GCF_024509145.1 of Vidua macroura. Lineage (NCBI taxonomy): Eukaryota > Metazoa > Chordata > Aves > Passeriformes > Viduidae > Vidua > Vidua macroura. The sequence goes on from NC_071579.1 coordinate 32,800,051, forward strand.
GCCTCTCTGAGCTGGAGACCCCCTGCACTCCCTGGGGATCCTCACAGAGCACCTGGGATTCAATTCCCAGGGTGCTTAAGTTCCCTTTTCTCTACAAAATCACTAGCAAGCTGCCAAATTGCCACTTCCCACTAGTTGTAGGTGTTCAACAGATGAAGGCAAGTGTTTGTGTGGGAATGAACTGGAGATTTTTAAGCAAGCTGAGTGGGTGTTTCTATGACTTTAGCCCAGTGGACAGCACAGGCTGTTTCAATCCATGCTATTGTTGCATGACATTCCTCTTGGCACAATGTTTATTTTTAGCCAGAGACTATCGCAAGTATTTTTCAGCAGGACTGTCACTGCCCCTGAACAGGGAATCATATTACTGCAAGAACTTTGCTGAAACAAAGAAGATAAATTGGACAAATGGGAAATTATAAATCTAGACCAACCCAGACTTGCACGGGTAACTAATGTCACTTTTTTTACAGGCAATGTGCCATCCATCCATCAGCAAGGAGCAAATGGTATTTCAGGAGATAACTCATTCTCCTGGTTTACTCTTGAGTTCAAGGCTCAGGTATTGTTCTTGACTTAACCCAGATACAGGCTGTGAAAGAAGACAAAAAAGCCAAAAGAGCTACTAAACTAAATTTATTTGGGCAATTATATAAAATCATAATAACTTGTATACTATGTTGATTTAACTCATACTTCATGAGAAAAACCTTTAAATCTCTAACTTGTTTCTGCTGTGTGTCTGTTGAGGAAAAAAGAGCTAACAAATGTAACCTGAACTTTAAGTTTTCTCTTGAATATTATTTAATATTAAAATATTTCTGATAAGGGTTCATATATGTGCACTGTCTCTGAAATCCTTGTATATGTTTCTGTATTGGCTGCAGCAGGAACAGTTTAATAGCTGCAATATTTTAAACTTTAATAGAAATATATATGAAATTGTACAATTGGATGTTTAAAAATCAAGTGTTTTGGTTACTGCGACATTATTCTTCTTGTGCTTTGAAGTGTTTTATCAGTTTGGAGTTTTTGTTGTAGATGAATGGAAGAAGAAAGTCAGTGAATCCTATGCCACAGTCACGGAGCGGTTGGAGGATGACCTGCAAATCAAGGAAAAGGAGCTGGCAGAGTTAAAGCATGTTTTCAGGTAAAATATTCTGTGAATCTCTTTATTGATTTCTTTCAAATTACTATTTGCTATCAAACCATATTTTCAGTTTCAGGTGTTTTGTATGGACAGAGTTTCTCCTGTGTGGAATGCATGCTCCTTATGTCTATTTTTGGGAATATGTGATCACAGTGCTGGGCAGAGCCCCACAGCAGAGTACCAGAATTAGTGGCTGCTGATTATTAATGCCAATATTTTACGACAAACACCTCTATACTTTTGTAAAATAATTAGCTCTAGTACAATGTCTGATTTTGCTGTGTGCTTTTCAGATTTGCTGATGTGTTTCTGCAGCCAGGAATATTGCTGAAGTGTACCACTGTAAACAAACACAAAAGCAGTGGATTCAAAGTTAGGAATTGGTTTTCTCAGGAGACCACATGCTCACACACAGGCTCACCCAGCAGACATGTTCATTACCTGCAAAGCTCCAGTGCAGCAAACTCCCAGCTCACAGACTGGAAATGAGTTGAGAAAAGCACTGAAACATTATTTTTGTATTGTAACCTTGTTAAATATGTGTAATGGTTGCTCCTCCCTCCGGGTGGGTTTATAGTTACACAAATCCAAGTGTTCTGCAAACTCAGGGTCATGGGTGTGCTGATACTGAGTGGAAGCTTCTATAGGCAGGCCGAAATTGAGGTTCTGCAAAGCAATATTAACTGAAGGTGTATTTAGTTTTTAACAAATGTAATTACTTATAGTGTTTGATGGATCACTAACAAATCAGTCTGTGCTGAAGGAAGCCCACAAGGCTCAATGACAAAAGCTAAAATGTCCAAGTACTGTCTCATTTAACAACCTGTAAGCAAGCACAGTGATCACTGTCCCGGTGATTTCATCTGGGGGGTATAAACTCACTTTTTAATAGGCTTTTCCTGGTTATTCTTTTCATCTAGCAAGATGGCCCCTGCCCTATGCATGTCCTACTCACCATTTCAAAATCAATACACATATTTTAAAAATACATCGTATTTATTATTGCATTAATACAGATGCTGAGTTTATATGGATTGTTTCTATTTTTAAAGAGTCTTTCCTCTTATTTTGCCTAATTTAGATAAATTTACAATGTATATATTGTGATTGCATAGCCAGATTTCTCAGAAAACAATAAATCTGGAGCACTCAACCTGATAGTATTAAAGTATTTCTAGATTTACAGACTGTAAACTGGGCATAAATTCAGCCTTGTGTCTCAAAAAAATTACATTGAGATTTCTCTTTTAACTGTTCCCCACATGCAAGAAGCTGTGCTGAAAGATGAAAGGAGTAATCATCTGTAAAATCCCTTTTTCAGCTCCGATGAAGCCTTCTGCAAAGTCAACCTGAACTACCGCACGGAGAACGGGCTCTCGCTGCTGCACCTGTGCTGCGTGTGTGGGGGTAGGTGCTGCAGCGGGGCTCCCCGGCACCAGCACGGATCTGCTCTGCCTGGCAGCAGGACTGAGCTCTCAGGGACCTTCTCAGCTGGAGGAGCAGCTCTCAGCATCGCTCTGAGCCGCCCGCTAGGGGCTTGAGTGGAGTTACAAAGAGCCCCACAAGCGCTGATTCCTCAGCCTGCCCCAGTCCTGGCTGGTGATGCAGCATGATTTACTGCAGGTGTTCAGCTCGTCCAAAAGTGCTTCTATGTGCATTTGTTAATCCAAACCCATCACAGAACATTTCTGGCTCCACACTTCTGGATTCTGTCCGTGGCTCAGGCTCCAGGACGGGGACCTTGTTGTAGCAGTACTTTGCCATATTTACACCCCCAACTTTTCTACCGTAATGAAAATACCTGTATTTTATTTCCCATTGATTAAAAGAAGAATAACTGAAATGATCTAATGACAAACATCAGCTGATAGGGCTTTTCCAGATAGCACATCAGAATACACAAGGGAAGAGGGCAAGATGTATTCTGGGATGCTCATACAAACATACCGATGGTGGGATTTTCCACTTGGATCCACACAGCTGCTCTGTTATCCACAAAAAAGTCATTAGTTCATGCACTTGGTTTGCTCTTGTTATACAATTTTCAGCAGAAATTGGCTGAGAGAGGCAGAGACTTTTACCCTGAGGTTTCAGCTCTGCAAAGTACTGACTAATAACATGCATAAATGATTTTATCAATCTTAGTTAGATGTTCACCATGAGGAACAACTTGATCCTGCACTACTGAAAAATGAGTGGATCTTTACTTGTCATTTTTGAGTGCAAGATCCTATCCAAAGATGGCATCAATACATGGGAACATCAGAGCAGTTGGGGTAGCTGAGAGGAAGTTTAGGAAAATGCACACTAATCATTAATTCTGTGATTACTCGGAGAAGGGCAAAGAGCTACTAGAGCTGACATTGTCCTTGGTTACTGTCACAAGTATTCAGAAGGCAGATGAATTTATTAAATTTATGTATTTATTCACTGTGCATCAAAAAAGGTCAGAGCAAAGCTACTGGCCTAGACCACGTTATTGGACCCACATTAGCACTCCCCAAAACGACCGTCCTTGTAAGGATGTCCTGTGTAGGAAGAGCAGTGCTCCAGTGCTGAGATGGCAAAGGAGCTCAGTGACTGAGGAACCAGAGGTTCCAGAAGCACCTTCTGGTTCATGGAGCTCTCTGCAGCATGCTCTGGATGCTAAAGGAGGGGTTTGCTTCTCTAGAAGTTCAGTTACCCTTACCAAATCCTCATTGAAGCGTGAACAAACAGTGAGCTGGTATGTGTCCAGACCTGCAATTGTCCCGGCCAATGAGATATTTCCATCAACCTCATCATTCTGAAGTATCAAAAGATATATTTTATTACTTGCCTCAGGTCAGCAGTCGAGATAACTATTTCTCTGCTTTTAAACTCATGCAGAAGCTTCTTACCTCATCTGCATGTTCTTTCCTGTAACTGTCTTTTTTTCTGCTTTTCTCTCTAAAGGGAACAAATCCCACATCAGAACTCTCATGCTGAAAGGGCTGCGCCCATCCAGACTAACCAGAAATGGATTCACAGCTCTGCACTTGGCAGCTTATAAGGTAAATTATTTTAAATAAAATTGATGGCAGGAAATCAAAGCTGAGCAACTGATTTGTCTGTACTGTCTAGATGAGCTCTCTAGTCATTATTTCTGGTGAAAATATAAGTTTCACATCTGTGGTGCACAGGAAAATGCCCCATCAAGAGCCCATGCACAGGAATCAGCATGTGCTTTTGCAGTGTCATCCATGGGCTGGGATATTGCTTTGGAATTGCTGGTGGAGACATCCAGTGCAACTGAAGACAGAGGAGTTGTCCAGTGCCAGCATAAAATCAGGATAGAGACATTTTAAGGCTTCAGTATAGCAAAAGAGAGAGGGCTGGTGCCTGGGGCAGAGCTCCCCCAGCCTCTCGAGGCACTCTGAGCCCCTGGGCCGTGCTGGTCCCTCTCCATCATGGCCAGCCAGGGAGCCCAGGGCGGGTGCTGCTCCCTTCAGCCGTGAGGGCCTGTCCCAGGAATGACGTGGCTCCAATCCCTGGCTTCCAGTGAAGCCATACGAGGAATAAACAAACAGACTCCACACCCTGGGGTAGTTATGAAGTGGGTATGTATGTCAGCGCCCGGCACAGGTGAGATAGCTCTCCAAAACTTGTGCCCTGAGCCTCAGTCTGACCCACACCTTTATTCCCAAAGCTGTTCCATATGCAATACATTGCACAACTTTTTCATGCATATTCAACCCCTGGCCCCGCCTGTCCTCGCTTCTCATGCTAAGTAAGTCCACGCCCTTCTGGGCACGCCTGGTTTGCTGTGGTGGTCGTACGGGGGTCTCTTGGTGGTCCTGAGGCTGAAGATTGTGGTCTTCCTCATGATTGAACTTTTGAACTTTTCCTCTCTGCGCGTGCGCTTTTGGTCCTTTGGTGTTATCTGAGTACGTCTGTCAGTCTTGATAGGCTTGGAGACAGAGGAGCTTCTTTATCTGGGTTCTTTGCCTCTTCTGGTATTGTTCTTTATGCAAGAAGCTTCAGAAATTTGCATTTTCCTATGCCCTGTGTACCAGGCAGAGGTTTCTTTAAGTAAAAGGTTAAAATTCAACACATAATTCTACAAGCTAAAATTTAAATGCTTAATTCATTCTGTTGACTCAAGTGAACTGCAAAGGTCTCTCTTTCCCCAGGACGACGTGGAGCTGCTGACGGCGCTGCTGCACGGCGGGGCTGACATCCAGCAGGTTGGCTACGGGGCGCTGACGGCCCTGCACGTCGCCACCATGGCTGGCCACCACCAGGTATGCCACCCTGAGGCTGTGCAGGACTGAATCAGCTGGCTGCTGATACGGGCAGCTCATTCTGGTTTGCATTGTTGTCTTTCAGAACAAAATTCAGAGCTGCTTAATTACAGCTGGATTTTAATTTTTTCTGCATTTTGGGAAAATCATATCTGTGCGTATATTTTTACACTGAGCAAACATGCACAAAAGGAAACAGGTCAAAGGCTGGACTTGATAGGTCTTGGAGGTCTTTTCCAACCTTGATGATTCTTTGATTCTAATAGTTCTGTGCAGAATGATGGTGGAGCTGTTAACCTGAGCCCTGACTCTGGGATGGTCTCATTCACAGGTATTTAATGTCTCCTCTCCACAGGTATTTAATGACAATACAAAGTCTTCTCTGAGCATTCTGTGGTTTCAAGTAATTTCTAAAACATCTGGGCCTTTTGCTGTAAATGCCAAAGGCAGACCTGCTGTTGCTCCCACATCCTGAGCTCCTGCTGAGGTTATGGGCAAGTTTAGGGTGCTCACAACCCAACAATATTAACTCAATAAGAAATAAACTGTTAGTAGTATTGAAAAGTTTCTTATTTCTTCCTTGGGAATGATCAGCTCTGTATCAGAAGCATCTCCATAAATGGGGTGGGGCTCTATAACTCATTTGGTCCATCTGCTGCTCTAGGAACCAATGATTTATAGTCCAAGTTCTTGCTTTCCTTCTTTACATTGCTGTGAAATTTTGAGTCAGCTTAGAAGTTCCTCTTCCAGGTAAAGTACCTTGTTTTGTCCACAATTTCATTAATATTTATGGAAACATGGAATATATTTTTCAAACCCCCTTATAAGGACGAGTTTTTATCCCTTGCCCTTTTCCAAAAGACAAAGTCCTTATGTCTGTCTCATGGGGTTTTTGTTGGCTCCTTCTGGCCTTCAGAGTGGCTTAATTAATTGTCTTTGAAGTGAAGATCATTGACTTGAGTGTTCAAAAAACTTCTGAATAAACCTTTTGTAAGAGAATTTTAAGAAAAATTGCAAAGTAAGAATATTGTGCATGTTGCTTCAAGTACTGTTTTGAAATAACATTTGGCTGTACAAGGAGAAGGGGAGCATTAGCTCCCCTTGTTCTCCAGGCTGTGCTGGTGTGAGCCCCACTGGGATGCTGCTGGCTGCCTTGGACCAGCCCACCCAGCTGCCTTCTCTGCAGCTTGGGAACATTCCCTGGGTTGCAAGCTTCACCTTCACTCACCATCTGTCTCCTGAGGATAAAAATATTTTTTTTTATCCTTAGTTTCTGAAGTATTTCTATCCTTGCACATCCCTCCAGCACAGCCTCCTACTTGTGATGCCTATATGACAGCTTTCAGTGCTTTCTAAGACTTCTTTTTTTCTTTCCTGGAAAGATATCTTGTCTGACAAACTATCAAACCTGTCTCTATACCCCTCTCATCATTTACACTTGAGTGGAGTTTGCTTAGTAAAGCACACAAAATTCTATTTATCAGGGGATCACAAAGCACTGCTGCCATTGCTACAGCCTGGAAAATGTGTCAAAACCCATCTAGTTTTATGTTCATCATCAGGAATGAATCCACATCACTCAACACAGTTTTTTTCACCTTGAAGATCCACCTTGAAAGCTTCTAGATGAATCTAGATTTTGAATTCCAGTTCCCAAAGAGTTTGAGGAGAATTGGAGTTATGGTCACGTCCCTGAATGTGTTACAGCCTCACAGTTCATGGCTAAATTAAAATCAGGCTGATCCAAAGACGTTTCAGTCATATTAGTGTAAAAGCTACAGGCCCAAACATCTCTTTTCAGAGACAGCAGCTGCAACTTCAGTTTTATCATGCTAGTTTGCTGGAAAATGTCTTAGACGAATCATTTGAAAGCCACCAAACCATTAAATCCCTGGCTGGCTGGCTCTATGTTCCCACCTCTGGCCCACCAAGATATTGAAAATTGGCCAGACATAGGAAACACAGTGGAGGGAATCAGCTGTGTTAACTAAATAATGGAGTGTGTTCTTTATTTAGCACCTGAGCATATTCCCACCCGTCCCCTGAGTGCCTGATAGAGCTGACAGAACAGCCAGCAGAAAGATCTCAGGGGATCTTTCTTCAGGTTTTTGTTATGTAGTCAAATGCTTTTTTGAGATTGGCAGCAGAAGGATCCACAGCAAAAGGATGTCAACACATGTGACATTTAGCAAGGGAAATTCTGACTGTATGTGGACGGGGTGAGGGGATCACAATGAGAGTGAAGCAGCACTGAGGGCGTTCCAGGGAGGATGCAGAACCCCCACACATGGCAATAATCAGACCTGGCCCTGCAGTGCTGCCTCCAGGGGAAATCATAGCTGATGCCACAGAAAAATGGTTAAAACTAATGGGAAATGGATACGTTTGCATATGTCAGGGCACAGACTTCATGCAGAAAATACCTTCAGGCCATCATATGAAAAAAGAATAATTGAAATTGTGTAAAGAAACAATCCCTGTACACTGATGTTGCTTGGGAAGAGTTTGTGTTCTCTGAGCACTCAGGAGTTGCATGGATTGAACTGACTGTCCTTGTTGTTGCACGTTTGCCATGATTTGGGGGTCTCAGCTGAAAGAGCAGGTGACAGACGTGCATCATGACAGCTGGCACTGCTGCCACCCTCCAGGGGCTCTCCATGGGCAGGCACCAGTGTGAGCAGCACAGTGCAGGAGCTGGCCACTGTCCAGTCCTTGGTAGCCCTTCAATCCCAGTTCTTCCCTCTGTCGTGACTCGTGGTCCAGCGTCTTTCACCACCGTGACATTCAAAACTTTGCATGCATCAAGCTGATATGCAGAACTTCTGAGGTAATCCCAGCCCAAGCCCTCCATGTGCCCAAAGACTCCCTCGTGCTTCAGAAAACCCCCTCCGGCTTCAGTGTAGAACCCAAAGTGGTTTCCCTCGGGCTTCTATTTTGGCAGCTATGCAGCAAGGCATTTCTTGAGAGTTCACAGCTTTCAAAAAAACATGGGCCTCCTGAAGGACCAAAAAAAGTAGAAATTTGAAAGAAAGCACTTAGGGTTATTTATTGAAACCAAAGAGCTCTTATGTTCTAAAATACAAAGAAATCTTTCCATGTTTGAGGATTTACCTTCACACATTTAAATTTAAAAGGATCTTTCATTTTGTGTGACTTTTTCACTTCTAAAAACTCTGATACGTTTACAGCTCTTTGTTCATAATGGCTAGAAGAAAATTAAAGGTTGTTCTGAGAATATCCAGACAGCCATTTCTGTGCCTCTTACTTCATGAATCAGTTTTTCTAGTGGCACATGGATTTTCAGGCTCATTTATAAAGCATCAGTGACATTCAGTGTTCAGTTCAAGTACTGTAAGTTAATCACTTTTACATGCTCTGCACCTTTATAACTCGTTTGTTTGGGGCTGTTTGGCATTTTTTAAACTGGAGGCATGAGGTTTCCAAGTCCTGTTTTACCAGCTGAGCACATGCAATACATGCACAGTGCTTGTGACGGGCGTTCCTGCTGGTTTCCTTGCAGGCTGTGGACGTTCTGCTGCAGCACGGCGCCTACGTGAACGTGCAGGACGCCGTGTTCTTCACCCCGCTGCACATCGCTGCCTACTGCGGCCACCAGCAGGTACCTGGGCACTCACAGCTCTGCCTGGGGGGCTCTGGGGCTGCTCCTTTGTTACACTGATGGCTCTGGTGTCCATTTGAAGAGGGTCCCACGGAGAGCAGGCCGGAGTAATGACACTCAAACCACTATGGCTAGATGTCATCCTTCTTTATTGTCTAATTTATCCATGTTTTATACCTTATTGCCTTACATAATACAACAGCTAATTAACATTCATTGGCTAACCTAATATGATTACATCTACAAGTCACTTGTTGATGGCTGTTATACTACAAGCCTCGTCTGATCAGGTTATAGGACGTGACAGTTTTCAGCGTCCAGCATTGACCATTGTGTTTGTACAAAGCTTATTGCCTTTTCAAGGATGTCCTAAATACTTTAAAGTAACTCTGTAATCTGCAAGCCAGGGTTGTCCAGTTCCTGCAAAGGAATAGCATCAAGGATAGCATGTCCTTGTTCCACAAGAAATTCCTCTACATCCATTCACCATAGAGGATGTTTTTCAGAATAGAATGTCTGCTTGCTTTTGATATTTTAATATTTTTATAGACATGTAACTTAAAAAATAGTTTTCTATTGAATCTCGTTTCCCTGTTTTAGCTTTACAGCGATGCTCACATACAGTATTACCCAATGCACTATTGCATCTGGTTTTCTTAGAGTTTTATTTTCATGTGATATTTTAATTAACCTTAATTAAATATTTAGGTAGCACACCTGTTACTGAAGTTTGGAGCCGATGTGAATGCAAGTGGTGAAGTTGGGGACAGACCTCTCCACCTGGCTGCTGCCAAAGGCTTTCTCAACATCACAAAGCTTTTGATGGAAGAGGGAAGCAAAGCTGATGGTAAGATATTTAAAAATCATCTTTAACACTTTGTTTTCTAAACAGAGTCTTAGCTGCCTAACACACACTCTTTGTACTGTGTGTCTGTGTATCATCTTTGGACAGCCAAAACAAAAAAACAGCAGTTGGAAAGCTTTCCTTGGTTAAGTATGCTGGTTTGTCATCTCACGTTTACTATATTTTCAGTAATAAGTTAGAGGTGAAAAACAGGGGCAGAAAACAAGATTAATATACAGGTGGCTCATTATTTAGACATTGATCCAGGCAGGGAACATGTGGCCATGTGGTGGGGGTCTGTAGTCAAAGTGACTCAAATGCACAGAGAACTAGTGAATGAGGTATGGGAGAAGGATTTTAAGTCAAAATTATGCAGCAAGTAATTTAAAATAATCAATATGGAAATCAAAATTCCACAGAAAAGGGGATTTTTTAGCACATGATTTATTATGCTCCACAAGCTTCCCACTCTTCACTGTGGGCCATTTTCTGTCTGAGAAAGTGCCTGTGTGAAGACTTGATGGGCTGGACAAAAGTCTCTCAGCACACTTTGGGTGCTGGGCGAGTTCTTCATCCAGGTGGCCTCACAGTGATGTGACTCTGGCTGGGACATAGCACTTCATTGCTTATATTCTGCATTAATATAATATTTAAAATATTTTCTCCTGTGGCTAATGTCAGTGTGCAGCTGGTGGTTCTGTGGGTTCTTTTCATGTGCACACCAGTGACACAGCCCACAAAGGCACACAAATGCTGTAACTTACAGGTCACATTTTAGGCATGTTGTGATTATCAGTGCAGAGATTCTTACCTGCACCTGAAGGGAGCCTTAAAGGAAGATGGAGAGAGACTTTTTACAAGGGCCTGGAGTGCCAGGACGAGGGAAATGGCTTCACACTGACAGAGGGCAGGGTTAGATTAAACACCAGGAAAAAATCCTTCCCTGGCAGGGTGGGCAGGCCCTGGCACAGGGTGCCCAGAGCAGCTGTGGCTGCCCCTGGATCCCTGGCAGTGCCCAAGGCCAGGCTGGACATTGGAGCTTGGAGCAGCCTGGGACAGTGGGAGTGTCCCTGCCCATGGGGAGGGACCTTAAAGATCAGGGTCCCATCTAACCCAGGCCATTCTACGATTCTGTGAAATACTGAGCAAATTCCAAATTATTTAAAAATTAATTTCTTACCCTCAGAGTAAGAGACAGAAATGTTTTTTGGGAAGTAACAGTATATTGCTTGGAAATGTAGTGCTGGTTAATACATCAATTTACCATGTTCTGTGTGAGTCCTGCCTGCAATCACACATCCTCCTCCTGCAACAAAAAAGTGTGGAGGGAAGCAGCGAGTCAGGTCTGTGCATACTGTTTTCAGTAGTGAGCTCAGGGTGTTTCAGCCTTGGTGTGTGTGCACTGGGCTGATATAATTATAATAAAGGGGGGAAAAAAGAGACGTTCTCTCATCATGACAAGGCAGTGGGAGGTTTACCCTCTGATAGAGAGTTTATTCCAAAAGGAAAGAATCTGGGGCACCATTTCAGGTTCTTCTCTTTAAACTCAAAATCTTCAGCACAGAAAAAAAGAAAAGAGAGACTGGAAGCGGGAAGCCTTTTGCTCTTAAAGTAGCACACTTTGAAACTTGCTGTAAATTCAGCAGCAGAGGAAAAGTCTTTAGTGCCCAGGAATGAAAGGAACTGGGGAAAGAACCTGAATAAATTTGGCACTGTTCAGTGCAGACCAGTAATTGGGGTCGCAAACTTGAGCTATTTCTTTTAACATAATGTGACTTGCTAGTCAGCCCAAACCCGCAGCGATTGCCCATCCCATAAGCAGGCAGAAGGATCCCTGGCAGGGATGTGCTCCATGACAGCTGGCAGTCTCCAACATTCCCATCTGCAGAGCAAGGATCCCCCAGGGGTACTCTGTGCAACTGCCCTTGGAATATTTTGCTACTACTGGTAGATGCCAGCAGTTCTGTCATGCCTGGATGTTCCCAATTCTGTTGATGTTGCTATTATCTTACTTTTGTTTCAAAATTGCTCTTTCTAAGGGTCATTTATAAGTCATGATTCTTTCATGGAAAGCTTTGCCAAAGGACTCAATAAGTTTGCAGCTGGAAGAAAGCAGTCATGCCCCAAGTTCAGAAAATCACCTTGACAGTGGTGCACTGCAGGTGGCACGGAACAATGTGGGTTTGATATCCAAAAGATCACAGAAATTTCAATTTTCAACAAATACGTCCGCAAATATTTTTCCAGGAGGTTTCCAAATGCATAAACACAACACATTAAATTCTACTAAATATCTAAAACTATCCCAGACACGCTGTGTTAAGGATAAAATCCTTTCTGTGGTCTTTTTCTGGGTCGACCGGCAGTGAATGCTCAGGACAACGAAGATCATGTGCCTCTGCATTTCTGCTCTCGATTTGGACACCATGACATTGTGAAGTTCTTACTGCAGAGCAGCTTTGAAGTGCAGCCCCACGTGGTGAATATCTATGGAGACACACCTTTACACCTGTGAGTGCCCTGGAGCAGCTGCTGGACAGGTTTGGGGCTCTTAGGAAAGCTGGTTTTGCTAACACCTCTGTACTGGCTTCCTCTTCAGTGCCTGTTACAATGGGAAGTTTGAAGTTGTCAAGGAAATAATTCAGCTCTCAGGAACAGAAAGTCTCACTAAAGAAAATATATTCAGTGAAACAGCTTTCCACAGGTGAGGTGTTCAAATGCCATTGTCAGTAGAGCTCCACTTTACACACGTGTGCAGCACAACACCCAAAATTACAAATGTCTCCCCAGCAGCCAGGTGAGGAACAGAGTGAGCAGAGAGCTACACAGGGAGGGTGAGTTTGTGTCATGGGATACATGACAGGGTATGAAGCAAGAGGCAGAACCAGGCAGTGAAAATCAGGTTCACCAACACCTGGTTGGACAATGGTTCCTCTCCTTGTCCAGTTTGGGAGCTGGGATCAGAACTTGTTCCACCTGGATGTCTGCTGGAGCCAGTTACTCTGAACGAGAAACCAGGTGGCAGAACACAGTTTGGTGGGCATGCTGGAATTTTGTAAAGGCTATTTAAGAGGCACTTTGCAACACAGACTGTTTGCACAACTGTGCAAGATTAGGTGATTCAGCAATAATTAGAATGTTTCTGAAATGATAAAAATGAATATGCTCTGGTGGAATAATCATGTATTTGCACATTTCTAATGATCCTTTATTACTGCATTTTTATCTCTTTGTAATTCCTTTTTGGCTACCCAAAGTACTTCTTATATGGACTATAGCGCTCACCACTCCCTTTTTACTTCTGCAGCGCTTGCACCTATGGAAAGAACATAGAACTTGTCAAGTTTCTTCTTGACCAGAATGTTGTAAGCATCAATCATCAGGGGAGAGATGGGCACACAGGTAACATCACCATACTTACTGGTATGAGGGTATATACCAGCACCAAAATATTGGGAAGCCATACACCATCAGGATTTCCAGCACCCCAGTGCCTTTCAGACAGAGCACAGCTTTCTTGAAGTATTTCTACTGGAGACATAGAAGTGATAAGGCTTCAGTGAGGATGTATCAGGCTCATTAGGATGTATATGAGTAACAAAACCTGCTGTAAACTGTTCCTCCCATATTAAGGCTTCTAAGTAGTGTTAGAAGTTATTCTGCAAAGAGATGGGTTTCTGGAATGTAGTGTCTGAAGGGCTCCACACCTTCCTATCCCCACTACACAGAGCTGCCTTTGTTTCCACTTGCTTTTTCTCACATACAGAGTCATTAAATGTGGTTTGCAGCTGGCAAAGGAAGTGGTGGCACATTGTGCAGAGGCAATAGATTGGTTCTTGCAGCCTTAATGTTTAATTTTCTCCTCTTGCCTCAGGTATTTTTGACGACATATTTATTTATTGAGAAGCTCAATTTGCACTTTACAGTTGTTGCTGCAGTCCCATTGCATGTTCTGACAGCTGTGCTCCCTGCACTTCTCTGATGTTCCAGGGTTGCACTGTGCTTGCTACCATGGCCACATTCGCCTTGTGCAGTTCTTGCTGGATAACGGAGCTGACATGAATCTTGTAGCTTGTGATCCCAGCAGGTCCAGTGGAGAAAAGGATGAGCAGACCTGTTTGATGTGGGCTTATGAGAAAGGTATTTTAATTTTCCAGTTTCTGCTACAAAACCCACAGAATCTGTGCAGGAAGGAGAGGGCAGCTTGGGAAGGAGATAATGCTGCAAAATAACCTGCCAATGCCTGCAGACCGAGCTCCCACCACTGCTCCCACCACCAGCCCTTCCATCTGTCATCTCAAATCCCTGTTAAGCATTAGTTTAATCCAGAAGAACTCAAGAAGAGTTCAGTGAACTCAAGAAGAGTTCACTGAAGACTATTGCCAGCTTCCATTGCAGGATTTCTGCAGCAGAGTTTTCCTTTGCCATATCTTGCATTTTAGGAGTAGGTGGACTTGAGAAAATAACATGCATGTTTTTACTGGCAGAAATTTCCCATATTTCTACAATTAAGAATCGCAGTAGGTTTAGATTAGCATCACCATGTCTTTGCATATTTTATAGGCATGTTTAACATTTTTTTTAAATCCCCTGATTTTGTATAAACTATTTTTTTAAAGTCTTTTGAGTTACCTGCAAATCCTTGTATTTCTCTTTCTTCCCTAGGTCACGATGCAATTGTGACCCTCCTGAAGCATTACAAGAGACCTCAGGATGAATCCCCCTGCAATGAATACTCCCAGCCTGGAGGAGGTATGGGCTGAGCAATCATTTTACTCAAAGGGCCTGATCCAAAGACTGCTGAAATCTCTGGAAGTGCTCCACCCATGTCAGAGAGCTTTGGGTCAGTCCTGTCCAGCACAAATAAAATCTTTGCCATGGGACTCACCATTTTCTGGCCATACACAGATTCCTTTCAAGGTTGCAGCCATACAACACCCCAGTCTGCTGGGCCTGGTACAGTGAGGAAAATGAACTCTATCCCAGCCCAAACCAGCTCCCATCAGACGTGTTGGTGTGTTTATCTGAATTCTCACCCTTTATTATTAATTCTTTCTGGCATCATTGACTCATTAATTTATCAGCACCATCACTTATGTTGTCGTTGAACTCCCTAATTTCACTCTGTTCTTTATTTCAGACGGTTCCTACGTGTCAGTGCCATCCCCCCTAGGGAAGATTAAAAGCATGACAAAAGGTATTTGCAATGGCAAGGGAAAACGTGAACTTTTGTGGTCCTTTGATCCAATGTGTTTGTCAGCCTGAACATCCTACACGGGATTCATGATTCCTGGACTTTTTATGGTACATTTCCCTGGGATATTTTTAGGAAACAGTATACTTAGCTTTGTTACTCAGGATAATGACAATTTCTGTATTTGCCTTGTTTTCATTCACTTTAAAAATATATATATTTATTTTTATTTCTTTGAGGAAAGTCTGTTATGTGAAATAGCACTAATGAAATACCCGTTTCTCCATGAATGCAAATAAGTATCATTTAAATCACACCATAGAACACCTGAATTATCCTTATAAGAAAAATTCTGTCCAAAAATAATTTGTGAAACAAATACAGCTGAAACATTCAGATAAATATTTTAAGGTATTTTAAGATATTTTTCTCTCTTTTTTTTTTTTTTGTAGTACTTTCAATTTTCCACTTTAAATGTTCACTCTGAATATAATCAAATCCTTACATCCTTTACATAGCAGTATCAAAATGCTCTGTTTAGAAATATTCTGATAACTTTATAATAATAAACTAAAAAGAGAGATAGAGACATTTGACAACTAAATTCAGTTGCAGAGTTTAGATTCCACGTGTCACCAAGGGCCAGTTGGCTCTGGAATAGCATCCCCAGCAGCAGCAACGAGCACTGGCTGCACAAAAAGAAGGAATGAGTTCTCCATGTAAGGGATTCTGCGCTACCATCCCATGGTGCAGGCAGAGTCTGGGACAGTGCTCGTGGCTGCCAGGTGCTAAAGCCAGGAGTGCCCAGGGCAGCCTGCACAAGGATGTGTCTGTCACTGGGCTCTGCTGTAACAGGGAGCAGGATTAGCAGTCAGTTTACAGGGAAAAGTCAGCTTTCCCAGTGCAAGAGTTCTGGAGTCCAGTGCTTTTGTGCCTGATCCTCCCCTGGCCGTGTTTTACAAAAAGGTTGGGTGTTTCTCTTGCAGAAAAGGCCGATGTCCTCCTCCTCCGTGCTGGCTTGCCATCACACTTCCACCTGCAGCTCTCTGAGATAGAGTTCCACGAGATTATTGGCTCAGGTACCAGAAGTGAAAGTGCATTCACTTTAAATGTTTGATGTTCATAACAAACATATTTGAGCTCATTTATTTTAAACTATTTTAGGGTCTTTTGGAAAAGTCTATAAGGGACGATGTAGAAATAAAATTGTTGCAATCAAACGGTAAGTTTGTCAGGTTTTTCCATCCTGCTTGGTCAATCACCCAGCTTGAAGTGTTTCAAAAGCCCATATTTTATGATACCTTTGCCTTCTGCTTCGTCTCCTGTCAATCCTAAGTTACCGAGCCAACACGTACTGCTCCAAGTCTGATGTGGAAATGTTCTGCCGTGAGGTTTCCATCCTCTGCCGACTGAACCATCCCTGTGTCATCCAGTTCGTGGGAGCCTGCCTGGATGACCCCAGCCAGTTTGCCATTGTCACCCAGTACATCTCTGGGGGATCACTCTTCTCCCTGCTCCATGAGCAGAAAAGGTATTGCCCTCATGCACCTGTGGGCCTGCTTACAGAATTTAGAAGAGCAGGAAATCGAAGCTGATGTAAATATTCATTTCAGCATAGGACAACAGAGAAAGGAGCACTCTAGAAAATGTTAAGCTTTGGTTCAGTTTATTGGGTGTACAAGGTAAACTGATAAGTCTTCACAAACTTCTTAATGTCATTATTTTACAGTATATAGATTTACTTTACATAGATTATGTAACATTATTTTGTATGTAAAACAATTTTAAATGTTGCATGATTTACAGATCAGAATAATTTTCAACTGTCTATTAACTTCAAGTAATCTTTTTTTTTTTTTTACAAAATACAGAATTCTTGATCTGCAGTCTAAATTAATCATTGCTGTAGATGTGGCCAAAGGCATGGAGTACCTGCACAATCTCACACAGCCCATCATACATCGGGATCTGAACAGGTCAGTTTCTGTCTTTAACCTAAAAATTTAGACAACATGAAAGCTCAAAGCCACAGGGACACCGTGCAGTCTCCTGCAACCCCAGTGTCTCATTAGCACTCAGTTGAAAATAATCTCAAGGGTTTTATACAAACCTGTACAAATCACAACAGTTTAACTGTGGTTGTCCTGGAAGGCTGCAGTCACTGACAGTGTTTTCCTGCATCTGTTTGTTTGCCTGAATCTCTGTTTTGCAGTGCTGAGTTTCAGCCTAACACCGTCTGTCAAAGGGCACTTGGTCACATTCCCTCATCACTTCATCCCTGTCCCTTTGCTTTGTCTCTTTCACTGTAAATATCTCCCCACAATCACTGAGTTGGTGTGTTTCTCAGTTTGCTTGGCTCATTCGTTGCAGCTAACAGCAGCTCTGGCTGCTCCCCTCTGGGAGCTGGGATTCTTGCATGGGACTGGGCACTCATCCATCTCTTTGGTGGTGTCCCAGTGGGAGCACTGGGGCCTTGTATCTGCAGGGAAAAGCCTGTTCTTTCTGTTCTAGCTGTGGATACCGTCTTGTGCATGTTTCAGCAACAGGGATGAAACACCTGAGCTGCTCTGATTGCAAGATTGGAGATGAAAACCATCCTTTTGCTAAAGCCAAAACATGGTCCTTAGCTCTGTCAGCCCTCAAGAGCAGCAGGCACACTGGCATGGCATCCTCCACTATCCTTGGAGCCTCTTTCACATCCCTGCATCCTTGCCCATTCCTTCCAGGCCACAAATTGTGTTGTTCCAAGGCAAAGCCTTGCTGCTGAGGCAGTGGCACGAACCAAGAACCCCATGCCTGACTGCAGCCTGTGGAACTGCTCTAGGGGAGCCAGGGCTCAGACCAGGGCAGCCAGGGCTAAGACCTCACAGGGCAGCTTCATGCCTTGGTGGCTCTTAGGAGAACAGTTCTGCAGTGAAGGATTTTAAATAATGATTTCCTCAAAAGAAAACCCAAACCAGTATCTTCCTAGAGAGCCAGAAAGCCCCACAGAAGTCATATAGGTCATATTTGTGAGGGTCAGAAGATAATGTGCTCTAGGGTTGTTGGTGCCATTGATGTGTGCTGCTGAGAGAGCTCAACTTCTGAAAGATGAGTGCAAGAGCAGGAGTCATGTTTGCAGCATGACTCCCAGCCAACCCACAGGCACAATTACCAGATGAAAATCTTTGCAACAGCTTAAGAGAAAGACTAAGAGTGAAAATCTGTGTTAAGTTTTGCCAGTGGCTTCACAGGAGCCTCATATTTTTTACCTTAAATTTTCACAAAACTCATAACCACCTTTGTGAATTCTGAAATCTAATGCACTGCATATAATGCATTAAATAAACCTGCAATATGGCTTGACAGAAAAGAGAAGAAAATTAATCTTTCGTGTCTCTACCCTGGAAAAGGGGTTATCCTTCCATTTGAAGAATAATTGGGAGCTTTATTTTGCTTTTCAGTTCTGACAGCCATCAGAAATGGTGACATGCATCAACTTATTACCACTTACACCACGGTGAGGGATGGCAGCCACGATGATTATAGCACTTTAATAAAAGAGAGACCATTTTATTATCCATTTAATTTAAGCCATAACAGCTGAACATGGCTGGAGGAAGCCTTTGAGTGACTGACCTGTTTTTGATGACTCTAACTATCTGTGAACACTTCTGAGAGCTGCTTGGTGAGGGAGATGAGAGAGAGGATGGCAGCCTGGTGGTAATGAGGACAGAGTCCATGACTCCTCTTTGTTGAAATATCCCTTGTGAAATCCTAAAATATCCATTGCTTTTCATTACACCCACAGCGTGTGAAAAGCAGAAGGATCTTTTAATGGCCCGAATCCCTGTGAATGGGACATGCTGAGCCTGTCACTTGCCATGGGAGAGAGAAGCCTCTGTGCCTGGCAGACCCCAGCACCATGTCCTCGCCCAAAGCCAAGATGATTGCACACTCCTCATTCTTACCTCGTTTTCTTCCTTCCATGGTTTCATGAAGAGAACAATGCCTGCTCTCACCACTGCAATCCCTGTGTGACCTTAAGAGAAGACAATTAATTTCTGATTCTGCTGAACTCAGTATTAGTCTTCTGCCAGCTCAGTTCAGCTTGGATTTTTCTTGCTGTATTTCTCAAAACCCAAGCTTAAAAGTACCTGTTTCATCTGAGGTTTTCAAATTTTCCAGTGTCACTGAGGCAATAACAGCATTTTTAAGATGTACCTTCCAAGCCTTATTTCTGTGGGGTGTATTTTTTACTTTAAAAAAGAAAAATCATTACTGTAGTGCTCCCTGGAGGTAAGAGACTGACAAAACCCTGTCAGAGCCTGCTTCCTGCTCTCAGACATACCCATCAATGCACTCAGCACCAAGATGAGCATTTCAGCACTGTTGGTCAGATCCTGGGCCAGGGGAGGTTCAAGTTGGGCATCAGGGAGGATTTCTTCACTGAAAGGGTGGTCAGGCACTGGAAGAGGCTGCCCAGGGCAGTGGCAGATTTCCCATCCCTGGTGGTGTCCAAGGAAAACTGAACATTGCACTCAGTGCTCAGGGCTGGGGACAAGGTGGGGATTGGTCACAGGTTGGACTCTGTGATCTTGGAGGTCTTGGAGACTTCTTTTCCAGTCTCAAAGATTCTGTGATTCTATGAAAGGCTGATGCATGCCATGAGAAGAAAGAGAATTTCATTTGATTTCTCTGCTTCTCCACAAAAACTGTCAGCCTAGGTCTTCATTATGTCTTGACTTGTCAAGTTGGATTTATTCATGTCTACACAATCCTGGAATAGATTGACATTGAAGCTAGGGCTCGGTGCAGTTTATTGACATTGAGACATGGTGATAATTTTTGTCCCTACTGACAGAGGCCAAATTTGAGCAAAGAGCACAGCAAAGTCTGTAGCTTTGTATGGCTTGTGTACCTACACCCACCCTGGGGCACAGCCTTCAAGAGTCTCTCTAGTTCAGCCTTGTGTTTGATTCATATTTTCATTTGGCATATGGTGTGGGTCTCAAAACAATTCCACATGTCATACTAAAATCACGTCAATGTTTTGATGGAAAGTACATATGAGAGCTAAAATCATATCAAATACAAATCAAGAGACTCATGGTTACATTTTTATGATTAAATTTATCATCCCAAGGGTTGGGTTTAAGTGAAGGTGGAAATCTTGAAGACAGTGATTTGTAGGAGTCCTGCTTGGGAGAGCTTAATTTTTTTTTTCTGTCCTAACACTGCTTTCTGATAAAATTTATGTTCCTCACTTGACTGTTCTTGTTTGTGTCCGCAGCTCTAATATGAGCAAGTTGTGCTTTTTGTTGAGACCATCAATATTACTTCCATTTTCCCTCCTCATATAAACTCTTGCCAACTTTTTCATTGTTGTTTTTCATACACTTTTCACTCTTCTGAATTTTCTTGGCTCAGTCAGCATTTGATAAATATCCTGAGAGCATTGTTGTGTCCACATTCCTTATGCTGTGATTTGCTCAACCCTTACACAGACCTGTGCTGTGAAGGTGTAGTGACTGGGGCAGGGAAATCTTCTTCTCCAGAAGTACTGGAAACTTGTGACCTAGCTAAAGCAGCTTGTGGGTCTTTCCCCAAGTTCCCATTTTGTTTGAACGCTGTGGTTTTTTTGCCGATTTCTAAAAGTCTCTCTGGCTTTGTTGCATGCAGATGAGTCAAAGGTTGGCTTGCCCTCTCAGGGGGAATGTGTACTTTCTACCAGTAAATACGAGGCATACCTGTAGACATATAGCTATCCAAGGAGGTGATTTGAACTCAAATGTTTAGCTATGACCCAAAAACTATAGCATTTTCACCATCTTTAAGACACTATCAACTACCTATAGTGTTTTTTTTTTTCCCAGTCACAATATTCTCCTATATGAGGATGGTCATGCAGTAGTTGCTGATTTTGGAGGTAAGGAGTTTTTATTAAACACTTATAAATTAACCCCAAATTCTCTAAAACTAAACATGTGCTTACTGAGAGGTCCTGTGGAATTGCACTTAAGGTAGGACTTCTGTATAATAAGTGTATTGGCCAGAGAGTAATTCTTTTTCTTGCTCTGTTTCAGAATCTCGATTTCTGCAATCCCTGGATGAAGACAACATGACAAAACAACCTGGGGTTTGTTTATTTTGTTTCTTGTTTTGTTCCACATAATTAATATCAAACATACAGGCAAACACAGTTTAGGAGAAAAGACATTGGAAATATGATTGTTGGAATAGATGGACAGGTATAGTATTAAATCTCTCTCAGAGTTTTTCTGTCTTGGTTTTATTTTTTTCCTCTGTCTTCAAGAACAGAGTTGAGGAAATAGATGACATCTGCAGCAGAAAAAAAAAATGCTTTATGAGGCTGTCTTTGGAGCTCTATTGCTCCAATTCCTCACTAAAGAGTTATTTTTAATCCACTCTTCCCTATGCACATGCTGTTGGCAGGTGGTTCCTTTTTCTAACAGCTACTCAGCACTGGTTCCCTTATTTCACAGTTCTTTTCTTCACAGTAGCCCATTGCTCACAGTCAGATTTACAAGACAGTTGTTGTCTTCATTGGTTTGAGTCCAGATGTGGCCTGTGTGTCACTCCATGGCCAGGAACGTTCACATCATCCCAGCTGTTAACGTGGGCTGGGATGGGTGGTGGGGTGGAACAGAGTGGCAGTGCCAGAGGATGGTGGTGCTAGCCCAGGCCTTGGCAAGCAGCTCTTTAACCCTCAGTAGTGGCTCTCAATGTGTGGGTGGAGAGTAGGGAACACAAGGACTCTAAATATCCACCCTGAACCCAATACCCCAGGAACAGACAAGTTGCTTGTGAAGCAGCCTCACAACTGGGGCCTGCAGAGTGCAGCAAGACCCCAAGAGAGCAGGCCCCAGTGCAATGCAGCTATTGCCAGCTTTTACTTCTGCCAGCTGCAGCAGTAGTTAATTCCTATTATATGCCATATATGCATATATCTCTCAGGCCGTATGATGTGGTTTCCCATCCTTGAGCCTGGGGTTTTTATTCTCACCCTACTGTGATATTTTAAGCCAGCTCAGCCTGGCTCTCTAGACCTGAGACAGCACTAATGCAGTTCCATATCATGCACTGTAACACACTGACTCAATCTTGCAAGGCAGGTGAGAGCTTTTCCTGGCAGATTACCAATTATTTTATTGAGTGATGGAGGTAGGAGGTAAAGAAACAAAGGAAAACACATGTACAAATACAGGAACAGGTGCTTGTGTGAGGAAGCAAACACTGCTAACGTGCAATTGCTGTTTCCTGGTGTGCAGAACCTGCGCTGGATGGCCCCTGAGGTGTTCACCCAGTGCACAAGGTACACCATCAAAGCCGATGTCTTCAGCTACGCCCTGTGCCTCTGGGAGCTGTTAACAGGGGAAATTCCCTTCGCTCACCTCAAACCAGGTAACATGCTCAATGAATTAATATTTTAAATTTCTCTGAAGTCGAGAAGTAGCTACACTGTGTGATTTTAACCCATATCATACTGGTGTGTGTTATTAAGTGCTGAGATATTGCATTTGGTGAAGAGCACAGAACTATCCTATCTAGGTCTAGAACTAGGAACAAGACACTCTGACTACTGGGTGTCTGTCTCTCACATGACTGTTGGGATTGCAAAGCCATTCCTTGGTACATCTCCTTGGTGTGCCTCAGGACAGCATCCACAAACCGGGGGGAAGGGGGGTGTACAACAGCAGAGCAACATTTCCAGGGCTGAACTTTGCACTCCTGAGATTCTGACCCCTGGATGTCTGAAAAAGAGCTGTTAGAGGTCATGAGTGCTGCAGGACGTGGTCAGGGCCAGCATGGGTAAGAAGGGAGGGTTCAGCCCCTTTGCCAATGAGACCCTCACTGCTGTCTGACCTGTGACCAGAGGCGGGCCTGTGGCCATGGTGATGGGCATCTCAGTCTGCTCTTGGTCTGATGGCAAAAGCCTCCTTTAACCTCCAGCCTCCATCCAGCCTTTATTCCTTGGTTGGATGGCTCAGCAGTAGGTTTCCATACTGCTGAGTGTCTCAGAGGTGGGCAGGGTGTTCCTGGGACAGGGGTGACTCTGGGGCTGGCGGGTGTCTCAGAGGTGGGCTGGGGTGTTCCAGGGTGACTCTGGGGCTGACGGGTGTCTCAGAGGTGGGCAGGGCTGTTCCGGGGTGACTCTGGGGCTGGCGGGTGTCTCAGAGGTGGGCAGGGCTGTTCCAGGGTGACTGCGGGCCTGGCGGGTGTCTCAGAGGTGGGCTGGGGTGTTCCAGGGTGACTCTGGGGCTGACGGGTGTCTCAGTGGTGAGCAGGGTGTTCCTGGGACAGGGGTGACTCTGGGGCTGGCGGGTGTCTCAGTGGTGAGCAGGGTGTTCCTGGGACAGGGGTGACTCTGGGGCTGGCGGGTGTCTCAGAGGTGGGCAGGGCTGTTCCGGGGTGACTCTGGGGCTGGCGGGTGTCTCAGAGGTGGGCAGGGCTGTTCTGGGGTGACTCTGGGGCTGGCGGGTGTCTCAGAGGTGGGCAGGGCTGTTCCAGGGTGACTGCGGGGCTGGTGGGTGTCTCAGAGGTGGGCTGGGGTGTTCCAGGGTGACTCTGGGGCTGGCGGGTGTCTCAGAGGTGGGCTGGGGTGTTCCTGGGACAGGGGTGACTCTGGGGCTGGCGGGTGTCTCAGAGGTGGGCAGGGCTGTTCTGGGGTGACTCTGGGGCTGGCAAGGGTCTCAGAGGTGGGCAGGGCTGTTCCAGGGTGACTGCGGGGCTGGTGGGTGTCTCAGAGGTGGGCAGGGCTGTTCTGGGGTGACTCTGGGGCTGGTGGGTGTCTCAGAGGTGGGCTGGGGTGTTCCTGGGACAGGGGTGACTCTGGGGCTGGCGGGTGTCTCAGTGGTGGGCAGGGCTGTTCTGGGGTGACTCTGGGGCTGACGGGTGTCTCAGTGGTGAGCAGGGTGTTCCTGGGACAGGGGTGACTCTGGGGCTGACGGGTGTCTCAGTGGTGGGCAGGGCTGTTCCTGGGACAGGGGTGACTCTGGGGCTGGCGGGTGTCTCAGTGGTGGGCAGGGTGTTCCTGGGACAGGGGTGACTCTGGGGCTGACGGGGGTCTCAGAGGTGGGCAGGGCTGTTCTGGGGTGACTCTGGGGCTGGAGGGTGTCTCAGAGGTGGGCAGGGCTGTTCCTGGGACAGGGGTGACTCTGGGGCTGGCGGGTGTCTCAGAGGTGGGCAGGGCTGTTCCAGGGTGACTCTGGGGCTGACGGGTGTCTCAGAGGTGGGCAGGGCTGTTCTGGGGTGACTCTGGGGCTGACGGGTGTCTCAGAGGTGGGCAGGGCTGTTCCAGGGTGACTCTGGGGCTGGCGGGTGTCTCAGAGGTGGGCTGGGTGTTCCTGGGACAGGGGTGACTCTGGGGCTGGCGGGGGTCTCAGAGGTGGGCAGGGCTGTTCTGGGGTGACTCTGGGGCTGACGGGTGTCTCTGGCTGTCCCGTGCAGCAGCAGCAGCAGCAGACATGGCTTACCACCACATCCGCCCCCCCATCGGCTACTCCATCCCCAAGCCCATCTCTGCCTTGCTGATGAGGGGCTGGAACGCCTGTCCTGAGGTGAGTGCCCCAGCAGAGAGAAAATGGGCACTTTGCTCTGTCTGATGCCCCCAAAAACAGTTTCTGTGGGAAGGGTCACTGCAGAAAGCCCCCAGGCAGGCAATGGGGTGTGTCTGGAAAGACAGGAGAGTTGGTGAATTGAGGAGGAAAGTAAATTAACATTTAGCCTTTCAACAAAACTTAATTAATCACGTAATACTGATTATGACTTGAGCTGTTACAGAATGAGTAGAAAATTCCTTGCTACTCAGATTTTTGTAAGAATTGGTTAATGACAGCATGGAACACACATTCATTTAAAAAATCATTAATAATGTGTCATATTAAAGTGCTGACTTTAATTGAGATTGGTGCAGTCCCTGTGTCTTGTCAGCATTCCCACAGCCAGTCAGCCCCTATAAGGAGAAACCATCTTTTCAGAGTCCCAGTAAAGTTTGTTACCCATCTGTGACTCCAATGTCACTTCATCTTGCCAGTGTTTTAGAGCTTCAAGACAGAACTATAAAACAATTCATGGCTCAATCAGGCCACTGAAGGCCAGAAGTTTGCACAAGATGTGAGCAAAAGCCTGTCAAAGTTATCTTTATTAAGGGT
This sequence comes from Vidua macroura, assembly GCF_024509145.1. NCBI lineage: Eukaryota > Metazoa > Chordata > Aves > Passeriformes > Viduidae > Vidua > Vidua macroura. The sequence goes on from NC_071579.1 coordinate 32,825,274, forward strand.
TTTTTGCTACTTTTCTCTATTAGGCTCTATTTTGCTTTACTAAAAGTGCTTTGCTACCATTTGTTATGGAAAAATGGTGAGTTTTGGGGCTCAACGAGTGTTTACAGGTCAAAATTCTCCACAAGGTCTGCTCAGTTTAAAGGAAAAAAAAAAGCAGAAAATGGAGTATACCTGTAGGGGTTTTGCTGGATGGCCATAAAATGCCTCCAAGTTAGAAAATGTATCCTTTTATTTGTCTTTAATTTCATTCAAGGCTCATCCCAGCTGAAAACTAGTTCCCATGTGACATGTCCCTGTTTCTATTTATCAGGTACTTGAACATCTGTTTCCCAGAAACTTTTGACAGCAGCTTTTTCCAAAGGCAAACTGGTGATTAGAAGATTAGCAGCATCTCCTGGGATGCCTTTTTCATTGGCTAATTGGATTTGTGAGCTTTAATTAGAGCCAGAGAATTTGCCATAAGGCCTAGGGCTGAGCTCTGTAAAGAAGTAAACATTTAGTTTTATTAAGTGCAACTCTCATGGACAAGGGAGGGAGGAGGATGGCCGTACAGGCAGCCTGGCCAGGAACTTGTCCACTGCTCCTCTCTGCTTTGCTGTGTCTGAAGTCCTGTTCATGGGCAAAGAGCAGAGCAAATAACTTCTTGATCTAGTCATCATTAGCTCAAATCTAATTGTTACAGAAAAAGAGATGAATTGCAGTTAAAGTTCATAAAGTTCACATGTCTTCATGTTGTAGCTCAGCACTGAACTTGCAGATTTCATCAGATTCCCAAACACACTGACAGCTATGCCATGAAATTCAGCGAGGGAAATGATGGGGACTGTGACTCATCCCTTCCCTGTGTGTCAATATAATCACATCAGATCTGCCTCCTCCCGTTTTTAACCCAGCTCTGGTTTTCCTGTTGTGTTCCCAGGGGAGACCAGAGTTTTCAGAAGTTGTCACAAAGTTAGAGGAGTGTCTGTGCAATATTGAGGTAAGGACCAGGCTACCAGCAGGGGAGGTCTGTGTGTATGCAAGCAGATGAGAGTGCAGAGGGGGACAGGGACAGTGGCAGCAGCTGAGGACAGCGGTGGCTTTGGAGCTGCTGGAAAAGTCCAAGGAAAAGTGGGATACGACTTACGCGAGGGAGATGAGAAAGGACTTGTAAATATGCCATAATGGTACCTTTATTTTTTTTTTTTTATCTAGTTAATGTCTCCAGCCTCCAGCAACAGCAGTGGGTCCCTGTCTCCCTCCTCATCCTCGGACTGCCTGGTGGCTCGGGGTGGCCCCGGGCGCAGCCACGTGGCCGCCCTGCGCACCCGCTTCGAGCTGGAGTACGCGGTCAACGCGCGAGCCCACGCTGCCTGCTCCCAGGGGTGGGTACGAGCCCCCGGGGCCTGGGGGCTCCCCTGGCGTGGCTGGAGGACAGAAGTAGGCTGTGCTGCTGGGAGGTGGTGTGGCAGGACCAGGAGAGGGCCCTGGACCTGTGCCATCAAAGAAAGTGGCCTTGCTGAGAAGGGAAGGGACAGAGGGACAGACAGAAAGACAGAATCCAGAGCCATCCAGCAGGTACAGAGGCAGGAGACAGCTATGTAAGGAAGAGCTTTGCAGAGGTTTGTGGGCGTCAGCATTGCTGGTACTGGTCCTACAAGGGTACATCCTAAAAGCTGGGTATCACTCATTTCATGACTACAGAACAGTAAGAACTCCTGATGTTTTTTAAGGCACAATATAGAACACATGGGTTCTATATTATTGTACCATTAAGTAAATACCTGAGGTGTTATACCCTACCACTTGGAGACCTGGTTTCAAGGGCAAACAGCAACTCCCATCCCTAGGATCAGGGATGAACCACATGTTGGCAGGACAGTGGATTTGGTCCATGCCTGGAGGGTAATTCCCCAATGTTCCTTGCCTGAGAAATGTATTTGCAAGGACCTTTTAGCAGTGACACACAAAAAACATGTCAATGACCCTGGATTGATGCCTGGAATTGTGTCCGAGATGGCAATCCAGAGACAGCTGTGAAGCCCCAAATGGGGTATTTGAGGGCAGTTACTCTGGGAAGGGTAACTGAGTGCCAGCAGGCCTGGGGGTCATGGTCTCACTTCATGACTTATTCTTGCTTTTTGTTTACTACACTGCTGTGGCTGGGCCTCAGGCTGATGTCTCATGGTACCGTTCTTTCCTTCCACTCGGGGGAAAAAAGTTCTCATGGTCTGGAGATGTGCCATCATCAGCCTTACAAACTGACACCTCCTGTTTAAATTGCAGCACTGGGCAACCCCCTTCTCAGGGCCTGTCTCTGGATGACATGAGAAGGAACTTCCACTACCCACCCGTGGACCAAAACGGTGAGCTATGCAGAGTGCTCCCCAAGCCCCCGGAGCATGGGACAGGCTGCTGTGCTGGCACGGGGGGCAGGGCTGGGGACCACTCTGTGCCAGCTGCAGGGACCCTCTCTGCTCCTCAGGGTACGTGTCAGACCCCTTGAGCACCATGAGGTTCCACTCCTGCAGCGGCAGCTTGGAGGACAGCAGCTGAGGGAGGGAGCGCCCACCTGCCCCAGCCTGGCTGTCACCACGGCCCCCTGAGCATCACACGGACATCCGTGCACTGAACAGCTTTAGTGTTGATGACAAATGTCCCTGTCCTGCATTCTGCTTCTGCATCTCCCTCAGCTGACCACCCCATGCCCTGCAGCAGCAGCTCTGACCGTGGAGCATTAAAAAAGAGAACAGAGGCAGGGCAGTTGAACTCTTCCTCTAGAAGCAATTACAGAGTTAATCGCGCTGTTATTTTCTGGGGGCTTTTTTCAAATTAACAAAATGTATCTGTAATACTGTCTGTGTGGCCAAGGCAGAGCTGCCTTCCTGACTGAGCAGGAATCAGTATTTCCCATGGATGGCAGGGTTCTGTGATGTGATTGAGGATGTTGTTCTACAGCCATGATCCCTGAAGCAGGTCTGCAAAGAGGCCTCAAGCAGTGTGACAGACATGAGCTATGACTGCATGGTGGGCTCTGACAATACTTCTGGCACACCTAGCATTACTTCAACAGTGCTGAAGCAATAAAAATCAGGAAGATTTCACTAAGCAAAGCTTAGAGGTCGTTTTCCTTTTGTTCTGTTTCACTTGCTGAAAAGTTAAATGGGGAGAAGCTGTTGCAGCTCTGTCACAGCTCTCCCAGCACTGGCCCTGGTACCAGTCAGTGGTTACCACTGCTCCACTGGGCTCATGTCTCAGGTGCTGTTTCATTTACAACAGCAGCTGCTGGGACAATAGAAATCTCAGAATAAACACACAGGAAAGTCTGGGATGGGGCTCACAAGGACCCTGCTGGACCCTGTCTGCAATCTCCTGGCCCAAGAAGTCACAAGATTTTCATGGAAGGGACTGAACAAGAGGAACTATAAAGCTCCAGCAAACCACAACAAAAAAAGCATCCAATTTGTCTACAACTGGAGGAAATCTGTTTTATTTTTTCTAGGAGTACAAGCAAGGTTGGCAGTTTGCGTGCTGTGAGGAAAGAGGGGCAGAGCAGAAGGGAGAAGCTGCACCTGGGATGCTGATGAAAATTGCCTACCTGACTCTAATTGGCCAGATGATGATCTCCACATGGCTGAGCTACAGAAGCACAGGCAGGGAATAAGCTGATGAAAGAGGGTGGATAGAGATTAGGTCTCATTCCTTGGTCTTTGCATTGGCCAGAAACACCACTGGTGCAGAAAGGATCCACTGTCATATCTGAAAAATCAGTTCCAGCACTGATTCTTTTTCAACAGGATTTTTTTTCTTACAAATATCTCTACATTCTTTTTCCCTTGCTTAAAGTAACCATGCAGTGACTCTGCATTCAGTGACTGGGCCTGAAAACCAGAAACTAAACTGGATTAGAGGAACAAAAGTGAAGCAAGGAAGCAGACTTAATGTGCATTAATACCTCTGTGTACTCACTGATGCCTGAGCTGCTGCTGTCATCCCTGAGCACTTTCTCAGAACGTGTCAGAGGGGAACACATGGAAACAACAACAAAAAAATATCAGAATGCAAAACTTTTTTAGTTTAAAAGCTCTTTACAAAGACAAGTGCTGGCAACTAATTTTAATACTAATTAAAATTACTGGTTCCTTGAAGGATACAATGTCTTAGTTAATTGCTCTGTATAGAAGAAAGTCAGGCTCAGGGGGAAAATGTGTTTCATAGGAGTGATCACTTAGTAAAACAAACAAAAACTCTGAAAAATGTAAATGAGTAGAACATGTTCCAAAGCAGTTTGTGAGAGTGCAAGTAGCCTGTGCTGTTTGCAGAGAAGCCCCAGAACACCAAACTATTTACCAAGAATGAGATGCTAAGAGGATTCTTACCCTGCTTTGGAGACCCGCCAGTGCCTGGCAGCTGTAGTGATATTTTAAATTGTTTAACATATCAGCAATAGGTGATCTAGATTAAAACAATCTGGCGTCCAACCAGACAAGGGTTTGGACAGCAGCCAGAAGTGAGCCCAGCATTCCTGCAGCAGGTCCCAGCATTCCCCAGCATGGCACAGGACTGCACAGGACTGCACAGCTGACACAGCACAGCCAGGACTGCCTCAGAGGCTCAGCCCCAATGGGCAGGCACAGGGGTTGGTCCTGTCTGCTTTGTACAGCTGAGCCCCAAAACCACTCAGGGAATTTCCAGCCAGGAAACCCACCTTGCAGCCCTTTTTTCAGACAGATGGATGAGCTGCCCATGCTGTCCACACCCAGCATCCTTGGTGGTGTCTGTGAGTCATTATTCCATGTATCTGCCAGCAATGCCAGGGCTTGGTGCCCAGTTCCAGGAGCTAGACTTTAAATTTTTCCCATCCTGTGTCCATGGTGCACAGCTGGCATGGTTTTGAACTGATGAAATGCATCTCTTCAGCTGTGGAATGTCACCAGGTTCCAGCTGTTTGAGGCACATCTGAGGCACAACCATCAGAAGCCAATGACAGGCAACTGAAAATACCTGACACTTCAGGGAGTTAAAAAAGCCTTCCTGATGAGCCAAGAATGAATTTTGCCAGCAGCAACACTGTTGGATAGTTTGCTTTGCTCACATATGCTCACTTTAATAATTAGTCTTTTTTTTCTTTTTGCTGCACATCTTGTTTTTCCCTAAGTGCAAACTACTTTTCACTTTGAAGTTAATTACTAATTAGCACCATATAGGAGAGCAGAAAGGACCATGGGAAGCTTTTCCAAACCTATACAACTATCCATTTCCATGGTTTTGCTTATTACCAAACTTTTGCCAGCTCAAATGACAGGGACACTAATGTTTTGGAAGTCCACATAGGTATTCCTAACCACAGGATTCTTTCCCCCAACTGTTACAACCATACACATAAGTGTCACTGATAAATATTTCAAGAATGTTAAATAATGCTCTGTCAGCATTCCAGTTCCTTACAGTCACTGCTCTGTTCATCAAGGCCTTCTCTGATGCCCTGGGTCTCCTGCAGCCCCAGAGGGCCTCCCAGGGAATCTCTGCAGAGGCAAATCCCTGCATCCCTCTCTGCAGCAAAACCCTGGAATTGCCGCCCAGGTGTCCAAACACCCAGGTGTGGCCATGCCCGCAGCCCTGGGCATGAGCTTTAGAGGGGCACCTGCACGAGAGTGGCACAAACAGCCCAACATCAGTCAGCCCACTGGCAAGCAGAGACAGACACCGAAGCTCAGGCCCTGTTGCATTGGCAGGGGTTATTCCTACAGTTAAACCCCTGGCACAAACTGAAGGAGCTGCACAGACTGGTACAGGTATTTAATAGGCCTGAGTGAACAAGCAGGCATGGGTATGGACACAGAAAACACAACCCTCTGACACATGTGCAGACTGAACACACAAATGCAGCCAATCTCCAGTACAGGAGCAAACACACAGCAACCACTTGATCACATTTGAGTTTCCAGTTCCATGTATATTGATCTGAAGTGACTCACAGCACCAATCCACTCAAAATCCTGATCATTTCAGTGTCTTTTCCAGTTACAGTCCCCTACTGTGTGAGGCTGAGTCTGCTGCACTCACCAAGCTTAGAGTGCCTAGAGGCTGCTGCACACCCAGCCCCAGTGCCCAGCCCTAAAGGGTCCTGGGGGCCCCAGTGTTGCCAGAGGTGCAGCAGAGCTGAGAAGAGCCTTGGGCAGCAGAGATGGGCAGCCAGCACCAGGCTGAGACAACTCTAAACTGACCACCCTCCTGGCAGCCTCAGCTGAGGTTCCATGCACCACTCCTGAGTGACTCCAGCAAAAGCAGAAGGCCAGGCTTTATGCATTTACAAATACTTGCTAGAATTGTTCTGATTTAACAACTTTCAACAAAATTTCTGCATGCTGAGAATGCCCTGAAGTGTGGCCAGCACCAAGCCTGGATGCCCAAGGGGAGGGAAGCCCCCCACACACCTCCTGGCACAGGGGGCACTGCACATGCAGGAGAGCTCCCCTCCCCTAGCACGGGGCTGGGAAGTTCCCAGGATAAAAGCCCTGCCTGCCTGCAGGAGCAAGTGGTGCCTAGGGGAGGAGGGGAAGTTCAGTCAGTCCACTATCTCTCTGGTTTTCAAGAAAAACAAGCCAGACAGCTGTGGAACAATCCTTGTGATTACTGTCTTCATCCTTCCAAAGGACTGCTGTTTCCTGGGCCGGCAAACACAGGTTTGTTTCAGCTGTGCGCTGCACGCTGAGGAGCTGCTCCAGTGAAACGTGACAGGTGGCTGTGGTACTCACAGGGTGAAGAGAGGAGTGACATCCCAACCGGCACAAACCCACGGCCAGCTGAGTGCAGGGCACAACACTGAGGAGCTGCAGAAAAAGCTCAGAGCAGAGTTTCTTCCCCATCCTGAGGCTGTTCTGAGGACACGATGAGTGGGTCTGGGTTTGCACTATCCTACAAAACAATGACCAAACATCACAGAAAACGTGTTGAACTCGGAGCTACTGAGACATCTCCTACAAGGAGAGGCCAGAGTAGAGAGTACAGGGGCCCTGCTCCCAGGGCTCACCCGATGCCACCAGAACTGCGACACGCTGGGTACGGGGAGCTGCTCTGCACGGCCCGAGGGGAGGGAGGGCGGAGGGACTGTGAGAATTAGTACCACAGCAAAGCGATTTATTTGCACGGGATTTTGGGAATAGGAAACAATGCAGAAGCCGCCACCCAAAAGGATTTATCATCCCCTGACCCAGCTACCATCAGCAGACATTTAAGGAATGGATAAGGAATGGGACGAGGTGGTGCATTCCCTGTCTCCGATAGGAATCAGCCTGGGGGCTGCTGGGGGCAGTGACCCACGCAGGACTCACCTGACGGGAACTCTCGCCCACGGCAGCGGCTGCCAGGACACCTGGGCTCTCTCCGACGGGACTGTCCTTCCTCGGCTCCCCGGCTCCCGCAGCGGCCCCTGCACTCGCCGAGGCACCCGACACCTCGCCCTCGCTCGTGTTTTCACAGGGACTCGGCTGTTCCCCCTCGGCTTTCACTGCTGCCTGCTCCATCCCCTCCTCCTGCCGCCCGCCCTTGCCCCGCGCTGTCCCTGTCTCGGGAGCTGCCAGCTGTGGCTGGGTGCCCAGGCACAGCCCCTCGCCTCCTGCGGACCCTCCTCTCCCCCTCGGTGCCGCTCCCCCGTCCCCACGGGCAGGGGTGCCCGGGCCGGTCTCTGCAGCCGGCTGTGCCCCCGGCATTGCTCGGTGCCCTGGGGACCCGACCCGCACCGCGCCCGGCTCCCGCTCCGCCTCCGGCCGGCCCTGGGCTCCCGCCGGCATCGCCCCCCGCCCCTCGCACCCTCCTGCTGCCTCCTGCTTCACCGCTCGCTCAGCAGCCACAGGTGCATCGGCCAGACCTTCCCCGGCCCTCCCGGCCTCCCCGATCGCCGCCCTCCCCGTGGCTGACACCTCCTCTGCCACTGCCGCCCCTGTCCTGCTTTGTGCCCCCAGCACTGCTCCTGTCACCCCCTCCTGTGCCATCGCTCCTGTGCCCACCCCGCCGGCCCCGGCCCCTGCCGGCCCCCCGGGCAGGGCTCCTCGCCCGGTCTGGCCGCCCAGCACAGCGATGGCCACCAGCCCGGGCTCGCCCGCCCGGGTCCCGCATCGCCCCGGGGGCGGCAGCGCCGCCTCGCCCACCACCCCCTCCCCGGGAGACCTCTCCTTCCCTCTCGCTTGTCCACACCTCAGCCCCCTCTCTGTCCCAGCTGCCGGCTCCTTTGAACCTGCTCCATCTGTGGCTTCCTCTTCATCCCCCGAGCCCGCTCCGGCCTCCCTTGCAGACCCTCCCACCGCCTGTCCTTCGGGGTTTCCTTCCACTGCTCTCTCTGTCTCTGCTTTGCTGTCCTCAGACGGGTTTCTACTCCAAAGTGCTTCTGCTGCACCCTCCTGCTCCTGCGCTGCCGGCGTCTCCTCCACCTGTGATGACCCTTCAGTGACAGGATCCGCCCGAGCACCCCCCTGTGCCCCTAACCCCGGTGCCACTTCCAGTACAGGACCCTTGTCAGGCTCCACAAACTCTTCCATCGTGTGCTCCACTCTCTGGAGAGCCTGAGCATGCTCAAGTGCTACTGCTGCTCCTGCGACAGCTTTCCCCATCTCCATCCACTCTTCCCCTGACACTTTCAGCTGGGAAAACTCACTTGGCTTTACAAACCCTTCCCCTCCAGACATTGCTGCTCCTGTTTCCATATCCCCTGGTGCTTCCCAGAGAGCCCCAGGCTTCCCCATAGCCTCCTCCCCTTCAGAAATGTCTTCTTCAACAGCCTTTTCTCCTTCAGGGCCGACAGCTCCGGCATTCCCGTCTGCTGCCACATCAGCATCCTCCACAGCCTCCTCTCCCTCTGACACAGCACCCACCATCGTGTCCTTCCCTGCAGACCCTCCCTGCCCCAGGGACTCCCCTGCCTCGGACTCTGGTTCACCCCCCTCCTCTGCTGGCGGCCCTGCTGCTTTGAAGCCTTCCTCTGCAGCCTCCTCCTCAGTGGTGCCCCCAGCCCCCTCCTGCCCCTGGGGCACGGCTCTGTCTGCCTGCCATCCTGGCAGTGCCCCAGCTGGCCCCTGTCCCCCAGCTGCCGGCTTTCCCAGTGCCACCTCTCTCTCCATCCCCTCCACCAGCACCTCCTGCTCCCCAGGTGACACCTCTGTGCCCAGCTGTACTGCCTCCCCTGTTCCCTTTTCTTTGGGATGCTCCTCTGCCACGGCGCCTTCCCCAGGTGCGGATTCCTGCAGCGCAGCCCCCGCGCCTGCCTGGGGCAGCGAATCCCCCGCCCGTGCAGCTTCTCCCGCGGCCTCTCCGCCACCAGCCTCTCCCTCGGCAGCACCGTCCTGCTCCAGGGCTTGTCCCGGCCCTGTCACCGCCCCTTCTCGTGCCGCCTGTCCTGCTGCCTCCTGCACATCAGGGCTTCTCCTCCCTTCTGCCAGGAAACCTCCATCTGGTGCTGTCGGGAAATAATCAAACATTATAATCAGCACCACGTCAGTGTTACATGCTTCACAGCGTTAGTGCTAAAGGTGCCAATGAGGGACATCAACCTGGGCACCCGAAGAGAACTTGCTGTGATGCTTCTCATCACATCCCTGTGCTCTAACAGTGTCTTTAGTACTGCTGTTCTAGCATCTAGCATAAAGAATTTAACTAAAACTGTTGATGCAAGGCCAATCATGCTTGTCCTGCCTGCTCTGCCTCCCTCCCTACCTGCAGGGAGCTTGTGTGTGTGTGCAACACCTATAAGCTTGACAGTGACACTCAGAAAGTCAGAAATAGCTGACAAATGGCTCATGTGAAATATGCACAGAAAGGACAAAGAGCATTCAGCTTCCTGTGGATTCTGTAATTACACCAGGGAAAAATACGGGGTTAATTCCTGCCCCTGGGAACCAAGGCATTTCCCAAGGAGGCTGCACATGGAACCTCACTGCATTCCTGCTTTCCACAGCTAATTCCTGACTCACAGTTTTTTCATGTCCTGGATTCTTCTAGAACCATTTAACAGCCAAAAAACCATTAATTATACATGACTACAGATGCCAGCTAGTCATCACCTGATTTTTTACAAGTTAGGAAAGCAAAAAAGCACAAGGGGACTTTGATAGCCAAAGGAGAGGGAAAGGGCAAACACTTTTGTTGAAAGACTTCAGGTGAGTAATTTAATCCTTGTCCCTGACTGACCACCAATCTTACCTCCACTGGCACCATGCTCTGTATTTGCTGCGTTCTTTTCTTCCTCATTGGCACACAAATCACCAGGCTCAGGGTCAGAATTCACAGGATGATCATTTCCGGTTGCTTTTGCTGTTTCCTTCTGGACTGGTTTGCTATCGTCAAAAACTATCACAAAGAAAACAGGAAGCAAGAAAGAGAAACCATCAAAGAGCAAAAGGGGACTAGAAGCCATTCAGCCATCTCAGCTTTAAAATGGTTTAAAATTAATTTTTGGACAAATCCTTACACTTGAAACAGTAGCAGAGAAACACAGAGCCAGTGTTAATGTTCTGAGTGGATACTGAGCTCAGAGCAGCTCCAGCAACTCCCCGTGCTGCACCACGAATGAGCACAAGGCAAATGCAGCAGCACAGGCTGCAGAGCTGTGCAGGGGGACTGTACTCACCAACTCCTTCCTCACTCCAAGGAGCCTCTTCACTGCCATCCTCCATGTTCAATACCCTGCTTTCCCAAGGCACTGGAGGGCATTTCTCCTCCTCATTCATGTTACTTTCTCCTGACCCAGTCTGTTTGAATTCCCCATTAACCTCAGGATTTTGATGCTGCATTGCCATTATGTTTTCATTAAAAATTCTAGTATCTTCCCTTGCTGTTAGATCTTCTGGTTTTGTCTTTTCTGCTTCATCTATTCCTTTTTTTTCCAGCACAGAATTCTCCTGATTTTCCTCCACTCTGAGCAGTTTCTTCTCTCCATTCTCATTTCCATAGTGTGCATGTGCTGCACTATCAGATGTACTTTTGATATTGCAGTCCTCTTTGCCATTCACATTGTCTGCCATCATTTCAGCATGAGAGTCAGTCTCAGTGCTGCACTGAGTTCTCATGGATGAGAGAGAGTCTGCAGGCCTCCTCTCTGAAAACAGCAAACTTTAATTTAGTGTTTGTCACTAAACCTCTGCATTCACTGGGCACTCACAGAGGCACACAATCCTATCCAATAGCATTCTCTGAATTATACCATCTGAGGATATTGTGACAAAATTTCAGTAAGTGTAAATAGAAGAACATTGCCCAGATGTATGAAGTATTAAAATTAAAGCCATTTAACATGCAGGCTTTTTATCGAATGAAAATAAATCAGAGTAGTTCTATCGATCACACAGAAATACACCTCCAAATGCATTTCTAAATATGGCTCAGACAGGGTTTAGCACAGACTCTTGAGCTTCATTTGATAAAAGACTTCAACCATGGCAACAATCCCTCAGTGCCCTTCTGTTAACTCATTGACTATTAGAAAGATCTAAACCATGTGTAAACCCTTCAGGTTGAACTGGAGATGAAGTTCACTGTCTCCTCTAAAAAAATATACAGATATCATCATATTAAATTCATAAATGGAAAATTTGAGGGGAAAAGAGGCTGTAATCCTTCATGCAACAGTGAGCTGAATGGCAGAGCTGACTGCTGCTCAGCCTTGCTGCTGTCCACAACCTACATGGGTTCAAGAAGAGATTGGTCTAACTCAAGACCAAAAAATCCAGTCAGGCCGAGAAAATAAAAGTGTCAGAACTATAATCCATGCAGAAGTGCATGTTCTAAAAAACATGTTGTAACAAGAAACCTTAAAGCCCCAGTTTAAAGATTCCCACTTGTAGTAAGCACATATCCTCTGAACAGAGAGAGAGAGAGATAGCTTTCCCAGGATTTTCCTGGGAAGCTGTGAGAAAGCTCAGAGAAGAGAATGAGAAACAATTATTATCTTCACTTTTTGCACCTGCTGCACACGTGTGGAATGTGTTATAAAGATTTGTTTACCAAAAGGTCATTTCCTAATTAGCCCATGGTGGTGGTGTTTAGATTTCAATTAACAAATCTGGTCAGTCTGCATCGGACTGTCTGCGAGAGCCATGAGTGTTTCTTAATAGAACACTAATATAGTACAGTAGTATAATATAGTATATTTCAATAAAGCTATTGATCAGCCTTCTGCAATCATGGGGTCAATGTTAATTATTACTCTGCTGCGATACCCACTCAGACTACTACTGCTCCATCACAGCAAAACCAAGTGGGTTCCTCTACAGGCAGAACCACAGAATCACTGAATCACAGAATCAGCTGAGCTGGAGGGGGCCCATGAGGATCATCAAGTCCAACTCCCAGCCCTGCACAGCACCATCGCCTTTCAGACCATCTAACTATTTCCAGATCTCCAGCACAGCCAAATAAATTAGGGCCATATTCAGGGCCATTAAAGACAGCAGTTTTAAAACCCAGGGAGGCCTGTCAGGTTTCCTGGGACCCCTCAGAAGGTGTAAGGGGTCCCAGATTCCCACACGCGAGTGCCTGCTGACACGGAGGGCTGTCCTGCCAGGGTCTGAGAGCCAGCTGGCTGCACCTCCATCTTGAGCCTGAACAGCTCAGCAAAGGCCCATCTCTCACTGCCAGGGGGCTGCCTGCACTTCAGTGGCACAATTAACAGCAGATAAAATAGCTGTCTTTTAGCATTTCAGTAGGAAGGGCATAGGTTTTCCTATGCAGACTCTACATACACACTGGACACACGCAAACTGTAAAACATGCATCAGGTCAGCTCCTCCAAGCCTTGTTATGAACAAAACTAACCTTGTATATAATCTTCAGAGTCCTTGTCATCAGAATATCCGTCACTTTCATCTTTATCACTGCCAGAGGACTGCAGTGACTTCTGAGATGAGGTTTCACTCTCCTTTCCATAGTCTAAATTATGGTTTTTATCATCTGAGGATGACTCTGACATTCCATTCATTTGATCACCAGTCTTTCCCTTTTCATTAACTTCTTCATCCGCTTCAAAATCTTCATCATATTCTAAAATAGAAGAATTGTACTGTGAGACAGGAAACAGATTTCACAATTTAAAATGTTCTTTTTAAGCAGATAGAAACACTGAGCTAGTGTTAACGTTCTGAGCTTATATTAATTAACATCATTAATCTCCTTTTACCCTTGAATTTGCTGCCTTTTTAAAGCCATGAGAGAATCTAAGACCACAGATAGGAATTGTAAGAGCATATTATCATAAAAAAGCATTGTGTTCCTCATAGATTAGCAAAAATGCAGCAAAACTACAGGTATGATTAATGCATTAAAACAAAAATAAACAAAATTACCAGCCACAGAAAGTACTAGAAAAATTTAGGGCTGCAAAAACTCAGAAATTAAATTTAAGAGTCTCTTATTACAGGAGAAAAACTGGTTGTGATGAAAAAAATTACAAGCAATTGAGAAAGCTGGAGAAAGGTAATATATTATAGTACAAAGTACAATAAATGTATATTGACATGGCTAAATAGCAAAGAAGTGTCTTATGAGCTCAATGAATTTAATGAACTCCAGCCAAAGGGCACTGCAGAGGCACTCTGTTATCACACTGCTCTAACGTGCTCCTCCAGGGCCCAGGGGAAAGCCCAGTACAAACAAAGCCTGCGCAGAATTACCACTCTTATATCCACATTCTGGAATTCAGCCAGGCACCAGCCTGACAAGCTGTGACATCTGATAGATCACAGAGCATGCTGAGCTGGACAGGATCCACACGGATCCTCGAGTCTTGGCCCTTCACAGCACTTTGCTGGCTCTGGAGGTGAAGACCCTCTTCATGCAGATGCATTAGAGAAGACTCCCCTTCCCCCCAAAGCTGTGCTGTGCACGTCCCAGGCACCAGCACAGGGATGTCGGGGATTCCCACCTAAAATCCAGACAGTGCCCTGCTGCCGCGGGCTCCCCGCGCACGCGGGGAACACACTTGCACCGTGCAGGCCAGCTGGCACTGCTGCCACAACAGCTGTCCCTTGTGGCCATCATTCCTCACTTCACAGGCTTTACTGCTGCCCTCCTTTCCTTCCATCAGGACTTTTAGCACGCTGAAGTGACAGAACACCAAGGGCAGAAATGAAGAGTTCCTGATGCAGAACCATTAAGGCAAACAAACAATTACCAAGACAATGAGAGCTAAGGGCATAAGGAGATTTATTTTTCTGTATTAAAAATCAAGATTCCAATTGCAATGTTGGCAGTGAGGTCTCTGTCAGAAGGGCAGTTCCTCCTGAAGGAAAAAGGCTTCATTAATCCCAAACACACATCTGGAGGGACTAATGAGTATCAGATGACCAGCAACACTGCAGGACTGTGAAAGCAAAAATAGGAATAGGAATAGGAATTAAAATATCTCTGAATGTGATTGCCTCCAAAGAAGATTATGATAAGGAGGAAGTAAAGGCAGAGACTGTGCTCAACACCTCTCCCATAGCTGAGTACACCTTCCACTATCCCAGGTTGCTCCAAGCCCCGTCTAACATGGACTCGAATGCTTCCATGGATGGGGCAGGCACAGCTGCTCTGGGGAACCTGTGTCATTGCCTCACCACCCTTCCTTACTCACTTTCTTGGCTCCTGCAAACCACCTCATCCTATTACATGGCTGAGAGGAGCCCCTCTAATTCTGTGACCCAGATACAGACATCACCACATTTCTCCATGCCCAAGTCAAAGCTGGAGGTCCACAATCCCATACCTTCTCCAGAACCACCCCCTCCCATTTCTCATCCCCTGCTCCTGTTTGGGAATACTATACCATTTTCACTGGTGTCCTCCTGACTGTCTTCAGTCTCCTGATTAGACTGGTCTTCCATTTCTTCTTCGCTGGACTCCTCTTCAGTCTCCAGTGTTTCCTCAGTAGCTTCCACACTTACTTCATGACTCGGTATGGTGACTGACATTGAGTCTGTCAGTGATTTCTGCACCATGCTGCTGTCACACGGCTGGCTGTGCGCACAGTAAGGAGAACAGGAACACATTTGCTGCCTCTTGTCGTACCTACTCTTCCTCTTGGGAGGGAACAGCTTTTTGTCCAGACCCATCGCAAGAAAGCACCTGTAAAATAACAGGGTAATAATAATTGGGAAGTATCACATTTTTCTTCCTTTGAACAATGGAGGGCAGCAGACAGTGAGTTCAGCTTGTTATTAGCAGGGAAACCAAGCACCCATCTGCCTCTGCACCACCACAGTGACTCACAAGGAGAAGCACCCTGAAATCCCTGAGAGCTCCCCTAACACAGATGCAGTTCTTCCTTGAAGGACAGTAATGCTGCCTACACTTACAGGCGACAACTGACATACAAACAGAACCAAAATTATTACAAGTGCCCATTAATTTGAAGCTGCACCAAGCATTGGCTGTGAAGACAGAACCACTGAGAAAGGCAGACAAGCTCTGAGTCAGACATGTTCTGGATCCAGATCCTGCTGTAACTCCCAGTAGTGTGATAACTGAGGGTTTGTGGCTGGGTCTGGGGGTTTCTGAAGTTATCTGACGGGTCTAAGAGCTGTGGGGGAAGAAGAAGGTTGAAAGTTAGTAATTTTCTGTTTCTGTCCTGTTTACCTACTTAAAAGAAACCCAAACAGATGGAAAACAAAGCATTTTGAACGAGTTCTTGAGACTGCCCCTTTTGTATAAAATGGAGTGATATGCTCTGTCTCTCTCTCTCTTACAGTCAGGAGCTGTACAGAAATGCTGGACCTTGGCCAGCAGAAAGCTCTCAGACCAAGGCTTACAGCATGGTACAGAAATCACTGCAGCATCACCTCATTGTGAGCCAAAGCCTTGACCCACCAGGGAAAATCAGCTGGGACTTTTACTGGGAACCAGAGTGGGCATTCAATGTATGTCATAGAGCAGAAAACAAACCCAAGTGCACTTGGCCTGAAGAGGTGTGAAAATAGTTGTAATTTATGGGGAAAATCAGGTTAATGGAGATGATTTTTAGTCATCAGATAAGGTCAGCTGGATTGATAAGGTCAGGAAAAGAGAGCTATCACTAAGAGTAAGAGGGAAAGGGGGACAGAAGAGGGGAGAAAGTTAGGAATTAAGTAATCCAATTCAATTAATTTTTGGACACTATATTAAAATCTGAAAATTCACTTCAAGTCTTTATAGAAACCTCAAAAAGCTAAGATTGGGGCATTTCCTAAAATCTATAGCCACTATAGCCATTCTGAATTCAGATGCTGTTCACTCCTTTGAACATGCAATGAACATAATATGAAGATAAATCATGTTCATTGTTAGACTGGAGCAAAAACTATGGTACAACAAACTAGCATTTTTTTTTTCTTAGAATTCAGTCCTTATCTGAAGGAACAGAGTACACCTCTGTGGAGAGTCTCTTGTCGCAACTGCTTGCTTCTCTTTCAGAAATTATTTATTAAATTAACATAAAAGATTTTAAATTATCCACATGTCCATAAGTTTACTTGTATGGCCTGAATTGAGAATTACAGAAAAGGGAGATTTTATGAAAATTAAAGCCTCTTGGCAGAATCACAGCTGTTGGTCACAGCCTGACATTTACCCAAGACCTCTCTGCAGAGATTTGGTTTCTGAACCATGGCAAATATTCAGTGCTGCCTTATTCTGAAGCTGGGGCTATTACAGCAGAATCTCACTTCAGAGGCAGAGCTGTTTAAAAATCAATTATCACAAAAAAAGTCTCTGGAAACCACAGCTGACTGAGCAGCATGCTCAGTATTTATTCCACTGCCACTGTGGCCACAGCCACATGGGTGGCACAGGTCCCCACCCCAGAGCCACTGCCCCGAGCTCCAGCACAAGCACTATTCCCACTCTGTGCACACAGCACGGGAGGCTGAGGAGCCACGGGAACCAGCTGTGCTGGCACCCCTGGCTGTGAGACCCTGACAGGGCACCTCCCTCCTGCACCTTCCATGGGGCACGGAGAAACACAGCAGGCTCTACAGAGCTTGTGCAGCCAGAGAGACGACAGAAGAGAAACGAGTTAGAAACTCTCAAAACCAAGTCCTTGTGAGCAAAGAGCACTTTCTCCATACCTGTAGCAGGGAGGTGCTCCTGCCACATGGAGCACCCTGAAGTAGGTGTTTTTGCGTCGCAGCCGGGAAGGCCTCTTGCACTGGAAGCCTTTGTACTCACAGCAACAGCTCAGCCTGTCAACTTGGAGCCCGTTGAGGAAAAAGGTGAGGCTGAACGGGAAACCGAGATACCTCTTGGAGATGAACTGGAAGGTGTCTGCAATCACAGAAATAAAGGGTTCAAAGAAAAACATTATGCTTCACTGTCAGCCTGTAGCAACTGCTGTGTCTTAACTGCATCACCACAGTACCCAGCCCTCTGTGGACAGGCACTGGGGTTCTCAGGTGTGTTCAACAGCTGGTTAAACTCTACCCCTCCACACACACAGCCCTGATTCTTGCCAGCCCCAGAATCCTAAGGGACAGCTAGGATAAGTGTCACACTGTCAGTCTGGCCACTCACTGCTACAGCAGGACAAAGGCCAGAGCCTCCCAGCCATTTCCTGTCTCCAGTTTCCCAGAACACAATTCATCTTTTACTGCTGTGATGGAATTGCACTCACATAAAAAGAGATGGGAACCATGCTCCCACTACGTACTTTTCCTTCTGGAATAAGAATCAACATTCACTGATGTATTTTAGCAACTCAGATAACCCCTTTTTAAGGACAGTTTATTGCTACAACTGCTCTATTAACCATATACCTCTATAGAAAATTACCATAAGCCACAAGTATTTTGTTAAATCAATTCTCCAAAATCTTCTACCATCATTGCAAAAGTAATTGTAACCTCACTTTCAATCATGGGACAGTAGATCCAGATCTAATGTGGAGGCAGATGGTACAAGCATCCCTGGATGCATGTATCTTGACCAAACTGAGCTGTAATCATTCTGATGTCAGGGCAAAGTTTTAGCAAAAAAGCAATGTTGCCACAATCAATACGAACTCTCTGACTCCATCCTTACCTCCTTCCAACAGGTCGCCTTTATAGACACAAATGTTCTCTGTTCCACAGTACTGCTGATAGACTTTGATTTCATCCTTCCAGTCACGGAGAGACACATGCTTACTCTTTCCTAGGTAGATCATGGTGACGAGGGCGTTGCTGCATAATGGGGACTTGGGGAACCCATTGGTATTCTGCAGCAGAAAATGCACAGAAATGCCTTCAGCTCCCAGCTCCCACAAAGGCAGAAACAAAGCTCACATCTGTGCAGCATGCACTTGAGACTTCCAGGCTTTGATAACAAGTGCTGAGCTGATTAAATTGGCAAGTGTTTGTAACATGCAGAGGGTCTGGGATATATTTCTAACTGAAAACCCAACGTATTGAATAGCCCCAAATTGCAGGGACCAAGTTTAATGACCCGTATCATCCCTCCCAGTCCTGGGTTCCTACAACTTTATTTACAGGAGTTAAAACTGGCTGGAGACTGTAACTGATGCAGTGTTCATACACTCAAGGCATTTCACAAATCCCTGAGATTCTAGTGCCAGAGACAGGATCAGATTGACTGAAGTGGAAGGCTTTGAATAACTGTTGATCTAGGCTGTTGTTCAGCACCTTTTTTCTCCCTAGCTGATGAAAAACACCAAATGTTTTCGTTTACAGAGACATGCATAGCAATTATATATTTTAATAGTTATACATTTTCTTTATGCAAACTAGGTATGCACATCTTTCAGCATTAAGCAAACACACCAGTGAGGAATGCCATACACCTGTACATGGACAGAGACTACTTACATTGATCAAAAACTGTTCATTGAATCCAGTGGTGGGATGAAACCATCTCTCCACAGGCAGCCCACGCCTGATTCCAGGGATACACCTGTCCCCTATGTGCGGGCGGGGCGGTGGCACTGGCACCACACAACGACCACGAAGACGACGCTTGATGACAGGGAGCTGATACGGTGACACACCAGCCATGTACTCCATTGG